>NC_134871.1:12760000-13084750 GCF_049852395.1 Peromyscus maniculatus bairdii
TAGCACCCTCATCCTCTCCTCTGTTGCCATCAATTATAGTACTTGAAGATGAGCCACATCAGAGAGAGAGCTTGTGTGTAGTTCAAACAGCTCCTTTTTCTGCTACTTTGAAAATAAGTACACGTACTAAAGTGTCATTTTAAGAATTCCGGAGCTTTAAAATGTTTTCCTTTGACATGTTCCTTTAGATAATATTTTATTCATTTTTAATGCATGTTATTAGGAGGAAACAAATGAATTCATAGAGACCATGAAAAACAATATTTTAATGTTTTTCAATTCTCTTATGTAATATTTCTGTTTAACATTGTATAATTAATCATAAAGAAAATCCATGGAAAATACTATGTAGAAGGAATAGACTTTTTTTTAAACTGCAGAGTTTTAAAATTGGGATTAAAACAGAATAACACCATCACTGTTATCAGGGGAAAATGAGTTAAAATATGTTTTTGTTTGTTCATTTTTCTCTTTATGTGTCTTAATTTAGGCTGTTTTTTATGTGTAACTTTAATTTGCATTTGGAAGGTCGTATGATCATTTGCTTTTGTATAAAAGACACAGTTAAGGACTTTTTTTTTTTTTTTGGCTTTTTGGAAGGTCAAAACAATGGTAGAGTTGCCCTGAGTTATTATGGTTCCTCGTTCCAGGTGACTCAGGGGTATTGGAGAGAACTTACTGTCTGTATTCTATCACATTCACTCCTTCAGCCCAAATGCAGGGAGTCCTTACATACCCCAAATATTAGTAACACATTCTTCTTGTAGTCTAGAAAGAATATAAATAGACCATTGGCTTAGCAACAGCAAATGGAACCTTTCACTTATGCTAAGAGTACTGTTTGAACCAAGTGTGTTGAATTTGCCACTGATGTCGTCAGCCCCAATCCATTTGATCTATTTGTCATGTTGGCAGGAGAAGTTCCTGGGATGGATCACCCTGTTAAATAGTCTTCCATTCTTAGTCTTTAGTTAAATGGCCTGTAGTGCACTGCCTAATACAATGCTTCATGACCATGTGCAGCGCTTTAGATTTAATTAAATCAAATTGATGAAAATTAAGAAAACATCTAAGGTAAATTAAAAACAAGTCACTTTCACTACCTTTATTTTAATACCCATAGGTGGCTCCTGCCCATCATTGGCACAGAGAATAATATGCAAAATTTTTATTATCTTGGAAAATTCCATTTCATCTAGAGTTCTCATTTGATGCTTACAATTATCCAATTAAATGGCAAAATGCACAACATTAGCTATATTCATAGAGAGGGGAAACAAGTCCTAGGAGGTTAGTATGTTGGATCACAGAATTTGGAGAACTTCTAGGAGCAGATACAGGCATGCAGATGTAACTGCAGTTCAAGTGTTTTATACAGAATCTTTCACCTTAAATATCTGTAAGACAGAGAAGGTCTAGCTTGTTCACCTTATATTTATGTCTATCCCCGGGCTCAACACAAGCCAAATGCATAGTAACACTAAAGGGATGGAGGAGTACATGTTAGGTCCAAAATGAACATACAGCTGTATGGTTTTTAACTTGAGTACATCTACGTAAAAGCTTTCTATGTTAATACATTATAATTTCAAATGTTGGTGAGTCAAGAAAAAAGATAGGAAACTACGTTCTGCTTTTCTTCTCCTTTTTAGTATAATCATAGCTAGAAAAAAAAAGTCTTTTTCCAATGATTGTTGGAGTCTGATGTTTGAGAAGTTTGCAGTGATTCTGTGTATAAGAGTGTTCCCTGACAATGTTTTTAGTGAATTGCTGCTGTAAGTGCTTAACTGTGCTTACAGTGTATTGGTATTTAACTAAGATAGGAGATCAAAACCAGCACTTGTAAATAGTGAAAATAAAATCAGTGTGGGTAGTAGACGTGGATAGTGTATTTTAATAAAGATTTTTTGTTTGTTTTTAACAGAGGTTGCCAAATAATGGATATCAGATATGTTTCCTGTGACTTGTGTAAATGTGATGCTGTAAAATGAGTCACACAAATAGTCTCTAGACCTTCTTTTTGAGAGAAAAATGAATAGAATACTAAGAAATTATGTTTCTATCAAAAGCCTTATCTAATGTGATTCCAATGCTGTTTTACTTTCAATGCTGTATAACACAATATAATTTATTGGTATTAACCAAAAAGGCAAATTTGAAATCTATGGAATATGAAAGTGATTGCTCGTCTTCATGAAATAAGATTTGGGAGTTTTGTTTGTTGTTTGGATTGTATGTCAAAGAGCTCAGTAGTGGGAATATATTTCTTAGCACAATTCAGGTGTTTAGCAGTTATTAGACGTGTACTGAATAGTGGAGACCTCAGATTCACTTCTATAGGCAAAGAAATACTTTCCTTAGACACATTGTCAACACCAACTTGAAAGACCCAATGCAGTCTGCAAGGTTTGTTAATCTTAAATGAAGATACTTTACTGGTAATTATTTATAAACTTTTCTTTACTTGTGGTTAAGAACACAAAATCAAAAGGGACGCTGACATTTCTAGAAATAGTATTTACTTCACAATCATATGCAAAGGGAATATGAGTGCTTATTGTTGATCTCCTTTGGTGTTGCTGTGCACGTGGGACTTAAAGATTGCAAAATCAAAAGTAGTGATGATATGTGGTAGCTTCTCAGGAATTTCACTTGTTCAAGCAGAAGTTTGAAACCTTTTCTATTAAGGAGCTCAGCATCTCCTGGCAATGCAGTAGCAGAAAAAAAAACCCAACTCTATCTTTTTGTACTTTCTATTATCCTTATTATAAAACATTAATATTTCAGCATTTACCTCTTTGATCTAAGTTTAAATCCTTAAAGTGATTGAAAAGAGCATATCACTTAATGCTGGATTCTTTGAGAAACTGAAGTTTCTTTTCAATTCTAGCGAATTGGGAACTCTGTGTAGAAGTTTTGCAGTGTGACCAGTTTACTGCCCCTTTCAGCTCCTTTTGATCAGTGTAAGGATGTTGTAGAGAGTTTTCTCAAGGATTTGACTTTAGCCAACTTTCAAATTGTTTACTCTCAGATTTCTGCCTTAGAGGGCACTCCATTATTACCTCTCTTGGCTCAGTGATCCTGTTATCCTGACAGATTGAAAACTGTGTGTGTTTGGGTTTATACATATACATATGATGTATATATGTATCAGTTGTGTGTGTGTGTGTGTGTTCTCATCATCTTTTGATTAAGAATGTGGAAATAATCCAATTATTATCCTAATGTAATCAATATCAAGTTGTTTATGTGCTAGTGTTGATTTCCTAGAACTGTAATGTTGGACATGAATTTAGAAGTTATCCCAATGGATCAGAGAGGTTAAGTACCTTGATCAAGATCCTGCCTCTTTAGGAAGCAACTGAAAGCTGCTTCCATTTTTATTCTATACAGTAGAGATGCAAACATTCTGGAATGCACTACAGAATACAATTTGCATTTTAAGTAGAGCCTTCAAGTGATTTTGAGAAGCCTGAGATTTTTCTCATGGAATGATTTGTATATGAGCAGTGATCACACATGTCATTTTTGAGCAGCTGTTGAAGAAGGCAGAACATGATTTTGCCACTTTCTTTATACATTACATCTGGGGAAAAATTAAAAAGAAATCACTGATTTTTGAAGGAAGAGTGTCCCTTCCTTCCATCTTTCCTTTCTTCCTTCCTCCTCTCCTTCCTTCTTTCCTTCCTTCCTTTTGTCTCTCCCTCCTTCTTTCTTTAATTTCTTTTCCTTTCTTTTTTCTAAATATTTTCTTCAAGGTTTCATTCAGCAATTCAATTTCAAACCATGAGCTTTTACTCAGTGTGGGCCTTGACTAAGGTCCCTTGTTCAGGTGTGGTCTGAGGAGGGAGGAAGGCTTCCTTATAACGTGCCTTTGAAGGCCTCCATATGACCAATAAAAGTAATCTTTCCTCTTTCTTTTTCCCTTTTTGAGATAGAGTCTACCTATTAAGCCGAGGGTGGTCTTGAACTCTCCATTGTCCTTCTGAGCGTTGGGATGTTATTGTATGCTAACATGCCTGGCATACTATGCAACTCAAGCTTAGCAGACATCAAATAATAAAATAATACGGGATTGTCTTATTTTAACCTTTAACAATCCTATGACCCATTCACTGGAGGAGATAGAGGTTCTTAGTTACTAGATATGGCCTTAATCAAATAGAGCCCTGGCAGGTTTCTCTCCATCTTTGGCTGAGAGACATTTGTGCCAGCATTCTTGCCCACTTTATTTTATATTGGCTTCATCACGCATGATTAAGTTTCTGTTAAAAGACCTGCTATGTGGCCATTTTAGGTCCTGTGTTTTATCTAAAACAGAGACCTCCTCTTTGCCTGCAGCCTCAATGCTATAGGGACTGTGTCTCACATTTCTTTGGGGAATCTCTTGAATGAGTGATCTCAGAGCCACTGCCTCTGTTTTTGATAGCAACCCTTAGCTGTTCAAAAGGAAACACCTTGTTATTTGGGTGTTTCTACAGTCATGCAGAACAACCCCACTCAGTTGGAAATAGATTTCTTAAAAATATATATTATTTAGTTCTTTGAATTGATGATAGCACATTTATCACATAACTTCACCCTTTGTCCTAAAATGAAGCACTCAAAGAGACCCTGTCGAGAAATGAAGACCCCCTTCCTATAGTTCAAGCTGTTTCCTAGGAAGCTGGAAAAGTACTGTCATTTTATAAAAATGTTGAATACTTGACAATACCCCTCCCTTACAGAGAACTGACTGAATTTATGGCACATCTAAAGTAACTTCCATCTCTTCTACACTCCAGGTCACTTCAGGTGGAACATTCATTGGCATTGGACGGAAAACTCCCGATTGCCAAGGCAACACCAAGTATTTCCGCTGCAAATTCTGCAATTTCACTTATATGGGCAACTCATCAACTGAACTAGAACAACATTTTCTTCAGACTCACCCGAATAAAATAAAAGTTTCTCTCCCATCCTCCGAGGGTGCAAAACCTTCGGAGAAAAACTCCAACAAATCCATCCCTGCGCTTCGAGCCGGTGACTCTGGAGATTTAGGAAAGTGGCAGGACAAGATAACAGTCAAGGCTGGAGATGACACCCCTGTCGGCTACTCAGTGCCCATCAAGCCCCTCGATTCCTCGAGACAAAACGGTACAGAGGCCACCAGTTATTACTGGTGTAAATTTTGTAGTTTCAGCTGCGAGTCATCCAGCTCACTCAAGCTGCTAGAACATTATGGCAAGCAGCACGGAGCAGTGCAGTCAGGCGGCCTTAATCCAGAGTTGAATGACAAGCTCCCCAGGGCCTCTGTTATTAATCAGAATGATCTAGCCAAAAGCGTAGAAGGAGAGCCATTGACCAAGCCAGAAAAGGGCTTGAGTGGGGCTAAAAAGAAGGACTTCTCCAGCAAGGGGGCAGAGGATAATGTGGTAACGAGCTATAACTGTCAGTTCTGTGACTTTAGATATTCCAAAAGCCATGGCCCTGATGTGATTGTAGTGGGTCCACTTCTCCGTCATTACCAACAGCTCCATAACATCCATAAGTGTACCATTAAGCACTGTCCGTTCTGCCCCCGAGGCCTCTGCAGCCCAGAAAAGCACCTTGGAGAGATTACTTATCCGTTTGCTTGTAGAAAGAGTAATTGTTCCCACTGTGCGCTCTTGCTGCTGCACTTGTCTCCTGGGGTGGCCGGAAGTTCCCGAGTCAAACACCAGTGCCACCAGTGTTCCTTCTCTACCCCCGATGTAGACGTGCTCCTCTTTCACTATGAGACCGTGCACGAGCCCCAGGCGTCGGAGGTGAAACAAGAAGCAAACCATCTGCTAGGATCTGATGGGCCGCTGGCTGTCAAGGAAAGCAAAGAACACTCATGCACCAAATGCGATTTTATGACCCAGGTGGAAGAAGAGATCTCTAGACACTACAGGTAAGTTTTCCGGGTCCCCACATACCAGGTGGAGAACCAGAGAGCCCAGAGAAACGGGACAGGCATTGGCGGGGCTGCATCTGATGGGGGCTGGACGAACAGGACAGTCCCAAAGAAGTTCTTCTGGCCAATGGCAGATTATGATATGTTTATGAATGTGATGACCTCAGATTTTAGTTGAGTCATGTGTTCTCATGTTTCCTAAGTGTTTTATACCGCTGGCGGAGGGCACTTCCAAATTCTCAGTAAAATGAATGATGAGTTTACGAATTTAGGTAGTCTGACTCTTGTTTCCCATAGTAATTGAAGGTACAGCTCCCAAATGAAAAGTTCTATTAGAGTATATTTTATTCTCTGGAAACAATCAATTTGAGATTGTTGCTCATTATTCTCTTTGAATGAGATTGGGCATTCTTCTCACTTTTCATACTTGAACCATATTCTTGATTGGCATACAAACAATAATGTTGATGTGAGATTTTGTAATACACATGATTTTGATTATGCTTTCACTCCTTGAGGGCCGATAAAACAGGTTATTTCAAATTCATTAACATATGCAACACATGCACATTCCTTTTCCTTATTTGATTCTCCTTGTAAGCCTTAATCTCCCCAGTTTACCGTTCCTACTTTCTTATAGATGAGTTTACATTAAGCATTCATTTAATAGATGCACTCACTTCTGAATTTCAGAACTGCACATTGCCAGGCATTGTCTGTACAGGAGTACATAAGCTAGGCACAGTCCATGGCCTATGGAACTGACACTTTGGTAGGGAGGACAAGGTACCTACAGATCGTCAGGATCCGGGAGTACCATAAAAGCAGAGGAACAGAAGGCTATGCTCAAAATAAACACAGTAAGAGCAGAGCTTAATAATAGCGAGTCAGGAAATGCCTTCCCAAGGAAGAAATGTCTAAGCTGAGACCTGGTTATAAGCTGGGATGATGCACAAGCCTTGAAGATACAAGGTGTGCAGAGCTGAGCATTCCTTGGGTGTTTTGTTGTCATTCTGCCTCTAAGCACCAAAGTAAAAGCTTTATCTACTTTCTTCTTATTTAATTGACCTAGTCACCCTGTAGCCCAAGCTGGAGTATAACTCATTGTATAGCTCAGGTTGACATTAGAGTACTGGCAACGTTCCTGCCTAAATGCTTCTCACATGTTGAGATTAGAGGGGTGAGCCGTTGTCTGCAGCTTTCATTTACTGTTTGAAGTGCTATTCTGTATGTAGGTCTAATACCCTAGATTAAAAAAATCTGATATATATCCCAAGACTGTAAACAATACCTTTCACTCTCTTTGGAGAGTTCTATGTTAGTGGCTTATGTATGTATGTGTGGTATCTATGTCTTCTAAATCATTAGTAGTGAAGCAGTTCATGTCCAACGATAGGCTAATAATGGTAGATGTTAATTTGAAGGGCATCCTAATGTTCACAGTGAATCAAATGTTCAGAAAACACTTACTTGAGATTTACACTGTTTAATTTATAAGGTCAGCCCTGGGAAAGACATAGTCCTGCAATCAAATATGTGTTCACACTTGCAATGAGTATTTCTGTCTCCTCCGATGTTAGCTGCATGCTAATTTATTTCTGAGCTAGCAGGCACCAGCTTTCCTTGACTCTTACTTGTGTAGATGTGTAAATATGGCAAGTTTGTGCATATTTTGCACATATAGTTGTGAAGTGGTATATCAATTAGGTAATCCAGCAGTTTTTAAAGGGGGTGGCTATTTTGAAAAAAATCCTCATTACTTTCTTTAATTATAAGGAAAATGGAATAATAACACAAATATGAATATATGTATATATGAGCATATATGTGTGTATGTGTACACACACACACACACACACACACACACACACACACACACACCAGAGCTTACTGATATACCTAGTAAACAGATGATTTGGGCAAACACATTTTCTTCAGGAGTCTAAGCCATTACTGAAAGCTTTGAAAAAAAAAACCCAGCATATTTATAATCTTTTTGTTGTTGTTGTTTTGTATTGTATTTTTTTTTTCGAGACAGGGTTTCTCTGTGCAGTTTTGCACCTTTCCTGGATCTTGCTTTGGAGACCAGGCTGGCCTCGAACTAACAGAGAACTCACAGAGATCCACCTGCCTCTGCCTCCTGAGTGCTGGGATTAAAGCTGTGCGCCACCACCGCCCGGCGATATTCTTTAGATAAAGAAAATAATCTTTGGGGAATTGAAGAGTTTCAATAAAAGAGATTTCTTAATAGTGTCAGAATTTATTTAATTCTTAGTAATTAAAGTAACCTTTACCAAAAAGAGATTATTTTCTCCTTGCCCTGTACTGTATCTGTGCAGTTTAACAGATGAGCATGCATAGATCTTGGCAAATGTTTTTATGCAAATGGAATTCCCAGGAGCATTTGCCTTCACAAATAGTTTTCAATATGCTGACAGCTCCAAGGTGAGTTACATTTTCATCTTTCATTACATAGTTTTAGACCATTTTGAGGAACTAATGGTATATGCCAAAGGCAGTTTTATGTTGGCTTTGAATCTCAGTCAAGCTCCCAGCATTTTATTAGTTAAGAAATTAAATAGAATGTGCCCCTAGGCCATTGAGTACTTTAATAATGCTTACTTTTAAATCCTGACATAATTTCGTTGATCTAAGGAAGGACCCTTTCGATTCTAGGTTATCCATCTTCTATCTGAGAGTCTCAATAGAATTATTTGAAATTTAGATTTCAGAGTCATAATTCATGACTAGGAAGTATAGGGAAATATCACTAAATGTTGGTCACATTAAAAGCCTTAGCGATGTAAAATATAACAGCTATTCATGTTCTTCAAATTCAATCCTCTAGGATAAAGTATTTACCTCATATGCCATGTTTTGAAAATAGAATAAGAGATAATTTCACTTTATCTCAATTCTTTTTAGATTACTCTATATTTATTTACATTAGCCCTGTTAGAGAATCTACTATCATTTGATGTTATTGTTATGGAACTTTCTAGACTTTGAGTGCTTTATGTACAAGAGTGAGACCGTAACAAAAATCAGCAGAATCCTCTAATTGTACAATATGTGTGAATTAATCTACATATAAAACGGAGTTGATATGGAACTCAGTGAAATCTCAATGTGGATTCCATGTATACACACTTTCTGTAAGAGCTGGGCTGTTTTGAGTGGAGATGAAATATTATCCATTCAGTAAATGAAAATGGGTCCGTTAGCATCTTCTTAGTGTTTCTGCATACTTACAATGTCCCTTAACACACCTGTGGCCGTCATTATTTTCCATGCCTGAATCTGTTTCTCTTGCTTCATGTATTTTATTAATTTGCTACTCAATAAACATTGCATCGGTTTTCTATTGGTTACCATTTTTATCAAAATGTCCAGTGTTATATAATTTATGTTTCAGACCTAAATAGAGCAAAAGTCTTCTTACAAAGCAACCATAAGCAACCATACTAGTTAAAGCCTACTTTTAATGCATTCCAGACTTCCCCAAATTCAGGGGAGTTTCCAAAGCTTATTCTTTACTTCAGGAAGAATGAGCTAAGCCATAGTGAGGGAGAAGTGAAAGGCAAGTGTGGCATGTGAAGTGGCACAGAGGACAAATGCCAGTATGTCTGCTGGACTTGGCCAAGACGAAGGTGTGGGGTCATCTGCAGGGACGGGCTGAATTTATGAGTTCCACTTCAATGATGCTGCTGATTAAATTATTTCCACACTCACTGCTCTACCGTTCTCCATCAGAAATAAAAATAAATTTGTCTACAGAAAAGAATTCTGTTGCTGCTTACAAAGTAGCCGTGTGTGAAGACAATTTTTTAAGACAAGTTTTGTATGCATTCACCACTACAGTTTGCTGTGCAGAGAGCAGATACTCTGTATGTGTGAAAAGTAGAAAGCAGAAATGATAGAGTCAGATACATAGGAACTTTAGATATAAGAATTTTCAGTTATGATATCGTAATTGTTGCATGTTTAAGGAAGTAAAAATTACTATGTAAAATGATCACACATTGTGAAACCATAAATTACTGAGGGGAGCCAATGAACAAATACCATTCCTAATCAAAAAGCATAATCATTGAAAATTAAATAAATATGATAATTGACAGATTAGGTAATGATAGAGAGCCAGTGAGCTTATCACAATGAGATATTTGAACAATATTTTAAAATAAACATTTATTTATTTAGATATTTAATTAATTTAATTATTTCATGTATATGGGTGTTTTTGTCTACATGTTTGTCCCCGCAACATGTGTTTTCTTGATGACTTTAGATGCCAGAAGAATGTGTTGGATTTCCTGGGTCTGGAGTTACAGACAGCTGTGAGACCCCGTGTGGATGCTGGGAACCGGAGCTGGGTCCTCTGAAAGAGCAGCCAGTGCCCTTAACTGCCCAGCCATCTCTCTAGGCCCACCATACAGCAAGGAAGTAGAAAATGTGAAACCAGATAATGAGAATTGGAAATACAATGGGATCTTTAAAGATACACAGCTAATCGGGATCTTAGAAGAAAAGGATACAGAGAATGGCATGAGTGGTATACAGTCAATATTTGAGGATGAAATAGAACACATTTCCTAGGACTCACTGATGAAAGATATAAATACATAGATACAAAGAAGCATAACACACACTGAGCAAAATATAGTATATACATATAAACTTTTCCATAAACATGTTATTGCAAAATTAGAAGGCCAAGGTCCTTAAAAGCAGCTACCGACAAACGATAAATGAAGTACTTAGAAAGGAGAAGTTGTTTGACATGCTCTCATTAGCAAAGTTGGAAACCGGAAGCAAGGGGAATGTTGCCAAATGAAATCAGCCTACTGCTGCCTACACACACAGACAGTGTTCTAGGGATAAAAGCAAAGATACCTTCAGAGAAGACCTGGGAAATATCTCTATCGCAGTCACCTGTCCATTGTGATATTTATGAATACATTTAAGCATGTTGTTTGTACCTTTCAGTTTGAAATAATAAGCAATGGATACAGAATATGGACAGAGCAATGTGGCTCTGATTTAGAATTTATCTTTAAAAAGTGTCAGTGAAAGAATATGGATAAACTGAAAATTAGATATTCAAATGAAGCACTTTATTATCAGGAAATCTGGAAAGGGCAATTCTACCGAGCATCAGTTTTGTTTCTAAAACAGTGAAGCCATGGTGGTTATAATGAGATCTGTGTAGATTTTATATTTTTTAAACAGTGCCTAGTAAAGGAGCATCTGGAATACTCAAGTGTAGACATCACATTTCAACTTGAAAACTACCCCTGAGAAAGAGAATAATACTAAGGACATTATAGACAATAGAGAAAATAATGTGCAATACTTTACCTTTATTTGTAAGCATTAATTATGCAAATTTCCAGAAAGGTCCTGAAAGTATGCAACATAGTTATCTAGGCCAGGCCATGCTGCTCAGAGGGAGAGTGCACGCCATGGAATGTCCACATCTGTGGGTTCAATCTCTAGTTCTGCAGAAGAAATAAGCAAAAACCAAAAAGCAAAATTAAATAGCTATCTTATTTTGGAATAGAAGGCATTTGAGGCTGGATCTTCAGTTTATATTAGGTTTTATGTAGTTTCCTATTCATTGTTTGCTTTCTATTTTAATGAAAGACATATTTCTGTTTTGACTACTTATTAGGATATATCATCATTTTCTTTTCTTTTCTTTTTTTGGTTTTTCGAGACAGGGTTTCTCTGTGTAGTTTTGGTGCCTGTTCTGGATCTCTCTCTGTAGACCAGGCTGGCCTTGAACTCACAGTGATCTGCCTGGCTCTGCCTCCTGAGTGCTGGGATTTAAGGCGTGCACCACCACTACCCGGCCATCTTTTTCTTTTTTCTTTTTTCTTTTTTTAAAGATTTATTTATTTATGATGTATGCAGTGTTCTGCCTGCATGTATGTCTACAGGCCAGAAGAGGGCACCAGATCTCATTACAGATGACTGTGAGCCACCATGTGGGTGCTGGGAATTAAACTCAGGACCTCTGGAAGAGCAGCCAGTGCTCCTAACCTCTGAGCCACCTCTCCAGCTCCCATCTTTTTCAAATTGAATTATAAACTGGAATTTTTTAGGCATGGCATTGTGTTTTCTTCTAATACTAAAAGGAATAGAAAGTTCACCCTATTTGAAGATGAAGTGCCACCTCCACCAACGTTACTACTAATAAAATATTAATCAGACTATCTCAACTTAAGAAAAGGATTAATATTTTTCAGGCTGCCTCCCTGGTAAATATGACCAAATACTCCTCACTCTAAAGTATTGTGGCACATGTCTGGAATTCTAGAGCTTGGTAGGTAAAGGCAGCATGTTCAGGAGTGTAAAGGCCAGCCTTTGCTCATCTTACATAATCAATTTGTGGTCAACTTGAGCTACATGAGACCCTATCTCAGAGACTACAACCAAATCATATTGAGTTGTTTATCCATCTGTCTTCTGCTTTTGTCTCTGGCTTTCAGGAACTCACACATCTTGTCTTTTACCCCGTCATTCAATGGTGTCAGTATCATCACTTACTACACATTATAGATTTTGATATCAACCAAGTAGATACTGAAAAATGGCCAATGCCATTAGACATCAGTGCTACTGAGCTGTTTAAAATCAATAGTCAATGAAGTCTCTTTATTTACCTTCATTTACCCTATCTATGTCATAAATTATCTGTAATCATTTGATTCTGTAAAGTTTTATTGATAAGTATTTATGACTGTTTTCTTTTCCTTTGATTCACTGAAGAAGAAAAACCATGGTTCAAATTCCTCAGACTGAATACTACTATTCAGTAAAGAAGAGCCTTTCAGGGGATGTTTAGCATCAGTCACTAGAAAGTTAATGTAAGGGAGAAAAGCAAAACATGATTATCACTGTTTTTAGTATATACCAAGACTGGTTTACCATCCATACGCAAATACCATCTGTCTTACTTACTCTATGATTGTTGTGTTAAGATATCACAACTAAAGCAACTTATGGAAGAAAACGTTTATTGGGGGTATACAGTTTCAGAGGTTTAGAATCCAAGATCATCATGTCAGGGACCATGTTGGCAGGCAGGAAGGGTTGATGCCAATACAGTATCTGTGAGTTTAATTGTGATCCAGATGCATGAGACAGAGTGAGAACCTGAGGATGTCTTTTGAAACCTCAAAGTCTACCACCAATGACACATTTTCTTTAATAAGGCCATACCTCCTAATCCTTCCCAAACAGCTCCATCAGCCAGGGACTAAAGATTAATGGAGGCCGTTTTCAGTCAAATTACCACACCATCAGAGTTTTATCAAACAAATAGCATCTTTTGGCTGATATTTTTTTTCTGGAAACATTCCTGATTCTCTTATGAATTATGAAAATCATAAAAATCTCTAGAAATCAATGAATGAATGTTACTATTAGGATAAAAGCTAACTGCAACTTGCAATCTCAGAAGGATCCCATATAAATATTTTTTACAGCATGTGAAAATTCTATGAAATGGGAAAAGCTATTAAACCTTTCCTTCAAGCCAGGTGAAGGTGGTGCAGGCCTTTAATCTCAGAACTTAGGAGACAGAGGCAGGTGAATCTCTCTGAGCTTGAGGCCAGCCTTGTCTATGAAGTGAGTTCCAGTACATCCAAGACTGTTACACAGAGAAACCCTGTCATGAAAAAACAAACAAACAAAAACTAAAAAAACAAAAAAATCTTTTCTTCTCACAAAAATTCTAAGTCACTGAAATTCAAGTACAAGTTGCTCTTCTATAGACTGTTTTTTTTTTTCTTTTCCTGGATAGAAATAATGAGTTAGATGCTCATTAAAATTCTGTCTTTATTCATTGCTAGGTTGTTAGAGCAAAAGTCATATTGAGTCTTCACATTAGAAGGTTCCAAATGTTGCATAAGAGATACACTAAATTTTCCTATCTGACAGTGTTGTGGAAGGAGACCTATGGAAATATAATCCTGTTTCCTTTGGTAGTGTGAGCAGAATGTTTGCTCGTCAGTTGACTGAAATACATAGAATTTAAATAAATAATAAATATGTACTAGATTTATAGTGTCTTTTAAACTAAATTGGCTTAATATAAGATTGAATTAAACAACAGATTTTTTATTCAGAGCATCTCTCAAATTGTACCATGTATATACTTCTTAATATCTCTCTGCTGCTTCTTGACTCCCATGTTGCATCAGCATCATGGACATTCCCAGCCATAGCTCTCTCTTTCAACATTTCTTGTTCGCAGTTTTAGTATGTGCCACTGTTAAGTTGATTCTCTGAAGGGAATGATGAGAATGTGTGTTTCCCATCATAAGAAGTTCCTGTGAAAATGCTCAGTAAACTGCTGAGTTCCTGGCAAGCTCAGTCAGAGTCTGGGCTTCATCCTTGTCTCCAGAAGATGACTATGCATGTTGGAGTTTGAAAGGTACCACTCTGCGTTAGTAATAGGTATCGTGATGTTTACATCACTCCCAAATTTTGAAAGTAATAGCTTTTTAATTAGCCCTCTATTCATTTAGGCTGGATTCAAAGAGGAAAGAGCTAGTCAGGTCTCAAGAGACCTTTGAAGCCAAACTTAATGCCTCACTGTGTGTGCATCTTTACCCACCTGTCATGAATGATAGTGTGCATCTCAAGATTCTGAAGGAGAGTAAGGGCTTTCTCCAGTTTTCACTAAAGTTAAGAGGATAAGGGATACCTTGTGAGTTTATTAAGTCATTTAGAATCATGATACATCTGGTTACATGATTTTTAGTTAAATATTGGTCCCTGCACTGGCACTCATTAAACATTTAGGTTCTTAAGTCATGTCGGGAACACAGTGTTTCGGGAAGGCGAGGAAGCCTTGGAACTGCTGCGCATGGCCAGTTTTGAAAATGGTTATTGTCCTCATTCTCTTTCCTATGGCAAGACCTTGTGTAGTCTCCCTCCGCTGTTTCAACTTTTTGTTTTGTCAGTAATTTCACTGGTTTAAAAATATTGCAAAATATTTAGGCTTCAGCATATTGAAGAGCGGAGTGTTGATCTGGGAGTTAGAAGTTTTGTGACATCAGTTTTGTAGGTAAGGCATCATTTCACCACCTTTTTGTCCTTAAGTGGATCCTGGACTTGGGAGCCTTGCTGTTTGGGCATTTCATCATCAGACATGCCTCGTAACAAGACACATTTAATTCAGAAACTGTTACAGCCTCTCCTCCATGATTCAACCACATGTTTGTTACCTTCCTCCTTGCCTAAGTCTCCTTAGGCTTGTAAAGTATCCACCCTTCCTAAGACAAGCACCCATGCATTAGGTGACCCTTCCAATGGATTGGTCATCCTGATTCTTCTTTGTTATTCCTCTTTGTCTACAGTGACCTCTTCCACATCTCAGGTTTGCTAAGATGTGCTCTTTTCCTCTTGTTCTTGCTAGTTTTATGCCAGCTTGACATAAGCTGTAGTCAACTGAGAGGAAGGAACCTTGATTGGGGAAATGCCTCCATAAGGTTAGGCTGTATAAAAAACCTGTAGGGCATTTTTTTATTTACTGACTGATCTGGGAGGGCCCAGCCATTGTGGATGGTGATACCCCTTAGCTGTGGTCCAGGGTTCTATAAGAAATCAGGCTGAGCAAGCCAGTAAGCACCACTCCTCATGGCCTCTGCATCAAGCCCTGCCTCCAGGTTCCTGCCCTGTTTGAGATCCTGTCCTGAACTTTTTCGATGATGTTGAAATATAAGTCAAATAAACCTTTCCTCCCTAAGTTGGTTTGGTCATGGTGTTTCATCACAACAATAGCTTAATTAGGACACCTCCTTCTCTCTTCCTAAAAGGATAGCTGTTTCTTATCTTTTGGATTTGCAGTTTTCCCTCAGAAAGTTCCTAAACTTTCCTAAGCAACTTTATAAGCCTTACATTCTCTTTCATGTCATTATTTCCATATATCATTCTCTGTTCATACATGTTTGTGTATAGTGAAGTTTGTCATCCTGACTAGCCTGTAAGTGCCAAGTAAGCAAGGACTGTGAGTTCCTATTTTGCCATTAGCCAGCAGCTGGCAAAATGATATATTGATACTTATCTACAGTTGGAGTAACTTCAAGTGATAGCTCATAGAACTTATTGTGTTACACTTTAGGTAACATATGGGGTAAGTAGAAAGTAACTTCATAGGATATTTAGAGTTGTGTAAGGTTCTTTAATCAAAGAAAGAATGCCTCATTGCAAAAATGTATGCATTTTTCTGGTATGCTTTTCACAATTAAATACATTTGTTCTTTTTATTCAAACATTTGTGCTAATATAGCAGTTATTATTTCTTTAAAAATGGAGATGTTGTAACGTCTGACAATAAAAAAGCTTTGTTTTATGACTTTTAAAAAGGAAGTACACACATGAATACACATACAGACTCCTTTAACACATATGTCTGTGTAGCCACTGCCATGCTGTTTGATGCCTAGCAGACATTTGGTCTGCTCCGTTTCTCTATCTACTTATAGATCATGCAATTCATTTAGAAAACACTTGTTTTAACACATCATATTTTCTAGATTATATAGGTCAGGTAGCCTTATCTCCTTGACTAAACTGACTTAAACACATGCTAGAAAGGAATAGTCATAGCATAATGAAATATGCAGGAGAGTTATAAAAAGGAACTCAACATTAAAATTGTTAATGTATTTATAGTGAAAAAATGCCCTAGTTCAGCACAGATAAACAAAGTGGAAAGGCCATTGGAGAAATCAGTTGTAAAAAAACATGAATATCTTACTAATTTAGAATTGACAATTATCTATCAAGATAAAACGAACATAACAGGTGATAATGAAGCTAAAACAACCAGTTCTAACAGTAATCAGCTGCCCCCCCGCCCCCCTGTGTGTATGTGTATGTGTGTGTGTGTGTGTTCGTGTGTTCTTGTCTGTTAGTGCTAAAGAAAACTTCAGATTCTTATACAGAAATGAAAATGCCTGTTAATTAACTTTCAATTTCTGGGTGTTGAGAATATTGTGTTTCTTTCAACCTACTACATTGCATGAGAGAAGTCAGGTGCATAAGGACTGTTTTAGCACAGAGCATTCCCTTCAGAATTCTGGCTTCTCATTGACTCTTTTCTTCCTTCCAGGAGAGCACACAGCTGCTACAAATGTCGCCAGTGCAGTTTCACAGCTGCTGACACTCAGTCACTATTGGAGCACTTCAACACGGTTCACTGCCAGGAACAGGAAATCACTACTGCTAATGGCGAAGAGGATGGCCATGCCATACCCACCATCAAAGAAGAGCCCAAAATTGACCTCAAGGTCTACAGTCTGCTAAACCCAGACTCTAAAATGGGAGAGACAGTTCCCGAGAGCATAGTCAAGAGGGAGAAACTTGATGACAAGGAAGGGCTGAAAGATAAAGTCTGGACTGAGAGTTCCACTGATGATCTTCGTGGAGTGACTTGGAGAGGGGCTGACATCCTACGGGGCAGTCCATCCTACACTCAAGCAAGCCTAGGGCTCTTGACGCCCGTGTCCAGCTCCCAAGAACAGACAAAGACTCTGAGGGACAGCCCCAATGTTGAAGCTGCCCACCTGGCCCGACCTATGTATGGCTTGGCTGTCGATACCAAGGGCTTCCTGCAAGGGGCGTCTGCTGGTGGCGAGAAGTCTGCATCCCTGACCCAGCAGTATCCTGCTTCTGGAGAGAGCAAGACCAAGGACGAATCCCAGTCACTGTTACGGGTAGGAAGGTTTACTTTTTAAAACTATTTATATCTTTTGAAGGGAACATACATTTTCGATGTTTAGTTTAATGTGTTGTGTAGTGAAATTAAATGACCTGTATTGATATTCTTTATGCATGACGGCCAAAGGAGCAGAAAGTAGCTTACAGGTAGGCAGTTGCTATTTGTCTTTGCTCTCAGCTCCGAATGTTGGTTAATCATTCTTGGTGATTATGCAAAGCAACAAAGCCGCCACCTTTGGAGGAGGGAGCTTTCCCATCCCATAAGGATGCTCAGCTGTATTCAAATAACTGACTGCTAATTTTTAAGGTCCTGTGATACAGTACACAGTTGATAAGGGAGGTTAGCAGAGATTAAAACACTAAGAATGTAAACTCCTGGGCGAGATGTTAATCCAGAAAGCAGCATTTTTTAACACACACACACACACACACACACACACACACACACACACACACACGCACACACACACACCAAATAAACAAAAAAAGATTAACAACAAAACAATGCTTGTAGTTCAGTTGCCAGAAAGAAGAAGGATGAGCAAAATCTAAACATGAATAGTACAAATCCTGCCCAAAGAAGAGTGAAGAGTGTTTATTTTTTATTTTTTTATTATTATTTTTTATTTATTTCATGCTCTCAGGGCCTTTTAGGGAGGAAAATATTCGGAAAAAATGATAAAGAATCTCCCAGTAAGGAAAATCTTCATTTCTGTGGGTGCATTGTAGACTCGATGTTCTCAGCAACATTTTAGCCTTTGAAACTCCGTGAACTCCCAGAATGCCATATGTGTGTTTTGACTAAAGCAGAAAGTACCCTTTAGCATTTCACCTTGGTGCGGAGGGATTTAGAGATTTCTGGATGGCTGTGAAACTATGTTCCTGCACAGAAGGTACGATCAGAAATTAGGTCCCTTTACAAAAAACACCTGGTTAGGAAATGGAGTCCACTCAGCCTAGGGCTTTGACCTGTAGGTCAGAGACCATAGGTCTGTGGTCACAAGACACTGAAGAGAAGTGCTTTGCTGTGAGTGGACTTAGCTGCTCCTCCATTGTCACTTCCTTCCGATTCCATGAAGCCTTTCTGTGTGTCTGTGGGGTTGTGGAGTGCAGTTAAGGAACACACACCCCTTGGAAATGGACAGTCTAAACAAGCCGTTACTTTTCCTGCCTGTAGTCAAGCCATAGAGCTAAGAGAAGTCTTGGTTATAGAAAAGGGGGTTGGTCCCCCCTGGTCCCCTGAGAAACAAAGACTTTTTCCTGCCCTCTGGCAGGAGCAAATGTTCTCTTACGTACCTTTGGAAAGAAAACCAACAGTTCTGTACCTTCCAGGAGCAGGCTTATTTCAGGGAGCTAGCTTCCTTTGCGTAGCTGTAGATAGATGCACCTGTCTGGTTGTAAATAGCCTTTTCTCAGCGCTCCATGCTTTTCTGGTCTTGTGGGCCTTTTATGGCTTTTGGTTGAGAGGGAGAATGGGTATCATATATGTTATTAGTGTCCGGTGACATTGAGAATGGGGTACAACTGGGTGCTTTCCATTAGCTCACCAATGCCTTCTGTCTTCCTCTTTCACGTAACTGACATTTTTGCGTGGCTCCAAGTTATTCCAGTGTTTCTTTCTTTCTTTTTTTTTTTTTTTCCTTTTTAACGATTTCCGGTCTGTCAGTTTCTCTGCCTCCCTTGTATACTCTAAGAATCTGGAATGATAAGTAGCTGATTAAGCAGTAGAATGAAAACCCTATCAGTATTGAGATCAGCCTGAGGATGATAAAACTTCTAAAAACAATTCGTTCTTTTCAGTTCCTCTACTTCCTTAATTCCCTGACTTTAAGTTTCTATTGCACCATTTCAACTGCCCTTTCACTTCCTCTGCATTAGCTGCTGACGTAGGAGATCTCCAGCACAGCTAACTCCTCAATGAATGGCTCAATCCCTAACCTTTTGTGGTTAGGGGTCCCCACAACATGAGGAACTGAACTAAAGGGTCGCAGCATTAGGAAGGGTGAGAACCACTGCTACTAGGAATTTAGAGTAGAAAGAGTGCCCAACTTGGTTAATTGTGCAATATTTGGTTTGATTTCTTAACTGAATTTCCAATTTTGATCTGAACATATCTTAATGAGCTTTCAAAGAAACCTAGTCACTTAAACAAGCAGAACAGATTTTAATGAGAAATTGAGGAGATTCCTGCTTTTGGTGGTGGAATATTGGATGCTAAATTATCATAGCAAATATACTATCTGTTCACTCTGGAAGACAGTACCCAGCAGAATATCATTGCCATGTTTACTAAAGGCAAAAATAATGCAGTTCAATTGGTTAGTTATAAAACTTCAAACTAGTATCATGTTTATAAATGCACAATAAAAATACAGGGATGCTTGGAATAAAATATCATGTTCTACCTATGTATAGGATGCAATATTGACATTTGAGTTTCTAAAGTAGAATGGAACATGAAATGAGCTGCCTTCGGGTATGTTTATTTACTTACAGAGACTTACTTATGACATGGAAGCGAGTTTTTCATTAGCTTATTCAACACAGCATGTAGTACAGTACCCTAGTAAATGCTTTCCTATAGATGGCTGTTGCTGAGAGAAAAAACTTTTAACTATGCTAACATGATGTAAACACTGATAGAAAAAGTCAAGTGTGGAAAAGTTGTTCTAGAATGCGTTAACTTAAAGTAGTTCGAGGCTATTGCTAAGAAAGGGAGCATATTTAATGACTAGGCCAACTGTATATAGGTTTCTATCGTAAAGCAAATGATTATAGTGCTGTTTTCAGGATATTCATCTGATAACACATTTCTCCACTTTAATTAATTAATGCGTTTTTACTGGGTCTAGTGGTAGCAGTTTGCTCCATTCCTTCAAGGGTAGAAGGAAGTTTTTCATGCAGCCCTTATATTTCGCAATATTCCTTTCATTAGCATCTGCCAGTTTTTCTTGTTTCTTTGTTTGCTTGACTTTGTTTTTCCTTTTTTGTTGTGTCTAGGTCTAGAGCAGTGGACGTAGTTGCCCTTTGTTTGAGGTTTTCAGGTCATTTGTGTATGTTCTCATTTAGTGAATGCCCTTTTATTTTCGCTTTATTATGAATAGGAAGGACGTGTAAAGAACTTTATGTTGTTTATGCAACCTTTGTGGGTGACTCAGCTTAGATGGTCACAGGACAGATTGGCCGAAGTTTTCCCTTGTAAATTGCTTTTAAAAAGTTGGACTTTTTCTTGATTATCAGCCAATCAATATTAATATAAAACTTTAGAATATTTTGTGAATTTGAATGAATATTAAGACTTATTTGTTAAATAAAATTTTGTGGTTTTTTTTGTTGTTAAAATACCATTTGTTCCACAGTTACATGCAAACTTTACTTTTTAAAAACCTTATTCCTGAAGTGGTCACCAAAGTTTAATAAATACAAACCCACCCAGTATTTTTACTTATATTTTAATTTGGCCTTGAGAAGAACGTAGTATATTCAACATTACCTTTGTCAAAGTGGGATAACCAATTAATTACGTTTTCCAATAATTTCTTTCCTCCATATTTAAGTGGCAGATTATGATTCTAATTGGCTTATGTACAATGTTGCACTCTTTTCCTGAGTGGTTTCTTTTATAATATATTTCTACAAATGTATGTATATATGTATTTACTTTTAGGGAAATACATTACAAATATAATTATATTGCTCTTTTAATAATTCTGGATTTTATTCATGCAGTAAAAAATGTAATATTATTTTTATGTCACAGAAACCTTTTATGTGAATAGAGAGAAAAAATTGGTTCTTAAATATCACAAAGGTTTGCCATTATCAAGTGGAATTTTTATTTTCACAAATGCCCAAGCATAGGTAAGTTGATTGGGTGAATCTATAGGAGAAAATCGGACAATTTACCAGCCATGCTCCAGGAAGTCTTTTGTTGAGATAGTGCCCTAGTTACATGCACAGACACAAATTCTGTCTTAGAGCTGATCACTGTATTATTAAAAACTTTCTTCAGCACACCCAGGGGAAACTGAGCCACAACTGATTTTGGCTTATTGCTTCAAAGTCCTTAATGAAATTTGTTGGTTTTAACATCTACATTCTGCACTGCTTTGGCATTAGTGGAGACTTTCATATGTGGGCCTCTGGGAGTTGTTGAGTTCCGTGGTAGGCCACTGCCCAGCAAAGGCCAGCCTGCAGGAAACCCAAACATCTATCTCTGACCCAGGATCTACTTACTGCCTTCCTCACAGAGGTGCTGTGTGGCTTAGTTAATTAAGGTTTGTCAGCCCCTTTGAGAGCCTCAGATTCAAGAGTGCCTGATAAGCCAAAGTAGTGTGATGATTTGTTCATCTTGTAAATGTGATACCCAGACAGTACAAAGCAGACTTTATTTCTTCCTCTCTTTAGCAGTGTTAAATTTATAGTCTAAAGGCTGCTGATACTGGACAGTCCATTCAGATGCAAAAATGTTCTTTTGGGGACAGTCTACTGGCAGCCATGCAAACAAGCCCCCATGATAAATACCTTTATAACAACTGATACAAGACCTCGGGAGCTTTTTTACATTAAAGATGATTTGAAGTGAAAAGAGATATTTATTGTTTGCTTCATGTTTAATGAAAACAAAACCAGAATCTAAGTCATCCTACAGAAAATGCTGACTTAATATCTATGCAAATAAACATTTTCTTGATCACTTTTGAACTTTTCACATGTGCATAATTCAACACAAATGGAATGAAACCCATCAGAAGCACATTGATATTACTTGCCTAAAGGAAAAATAAAACATACTAAATATTATTTATTCTATCCAGATATTGTGTAAATCTTGGACAATTCTCTGCCTGTGTCTTCTGTTGATGCATTTTCTGGGTGGCATATGTTAAGAACATTTATGATCTAAACTCATACATTTTGGTATTTTCAAATATAAAGCCTATGAATTGAACTCAGTGTAAGTAATAGTGAGCATGGCCATTAATTAATTTTACTAAGTAAAATTCAGGTAGCCTTTCCCCCTTCATACTAGTTTTTAATCTTTTACAGTGAATTATAATTTTTAATGGATAGAAAATAACGTAATGACACATATACAAGTTTGGTTATCGTAGCTTTACTAATGAGGTTTGTGGTAGCCTAATTTTATTTTGTAATTTAGCTCCATTGGCTCACATAGATCTTTGTAAAGGTATTCTCGCACACCTAAAACATGCTTTGTTGTAAACTAGACTCTTTGTGAAGTCTGGTGTGGATTCCTAGGCAAGGGAAGCAGATATATCTTAGTGTTCTGTGCAGGTTTGCAGTCAATATGAAACGGTGGTGTCCTTTACTTCAGTATCTGTTTGTTATTTCCTGTAGGAATACCTTTTGCTTGGCTCTTTCCCCGCCCCAATTGACTGAGGCAGGAGATATTAGGAATCCCAAAGGGAACCATTGTTGAGCTTCTTTCGATGTGAGAGGGGGATAGTATACAGGTGGCCCACATTTTAAGCATACAGAGAGGTGCACAGTGATTCGGAAGTGTGTCAGCCATCAGACATCCTGATATAAACCTAGCATTTCTTCCTTCCTTCCTTTTTTTTTTTTTTTTTTGGCCATGATTAATCTAAATGTAATCTAATATTTTACATTAAAATAACCATACTTTAAATGATATGTGATCATTCTGGATTTTGTTACTGTTTAAATCAAGAAAGTGAACACTATTTTTGTTCTTATTTTCTTTTTTATTTTCTCAATCTGTAGACTTCATTTAAGGACCTTTCAAAGGTTGGTAGGAAAGGACAATAACCATGTGACTAGTGTACCAGTTACTCAGGGGAGCTGGGCAAGCTGGGTTTCCTACATCTGGATGTGGTATTAGGATGAGGAGTGTTACAGTGAATTTTAATCATCTTCTTCCTTCATTTGGGAGAAGCAATGACATTTATAGATATTGATTATTAGCATTAATTTCCAAATAGATAAACTTCATTTTGGGAAAGATTCACTTATGGTATACTTTCTCTATGTTGTCAGTACTTAGAAGTGAGGAAAAGGAATATTAATTTTGTTTTTTCTAATTATAGGACAGTTAAGCTAACTTGAGTATTTGGCTTTCTTGTTCAAGCTAGAGTAGTAAAAGCTTCTCAAAAATAATTGTACATGTTAGCTTGCCTCTTTAAAACAGCAGTTCCTCAGTTTTGTGAATTTAACTTAGGCATTAATTAGGAGAGGGATACATATGGAAATGTACTTACTTGTAACATCAAGGTTAACCAGAAAACATACACATATTTTGAAATAAAATATACATAATTTCCCTACAATTAAAAAGTCATGGATACTGATTATTTCTTAAGATTTATTGAGTGTGTATATGCAAATAAATATATGTTTTTACTATAGCTTTTTGGTGAAATCAGTAATTTATATAAAGAAAATAATAAGATCCATGAAAATATGAGGTATTGAATTGCATTCATCAATAATTTTTCATTTCATTTAAGTTTTTATATTAAAGACTTATTCTTGACCATGCTTAAAAAAAGGTCTTGGTAGATAAATGACCCATAAAATAATCTCTTCTCAGAAAATTAACTTTATGAGCTTAGCTTATAATCCAATATATCAGGAGAGCAGCTCTGTAGCTGTCTAATTGGAATTCTCACTGAAGAAGACAAAACCTGTAAAGCTATTTCAGAAAAAAAAATCTTACCCAGCAAGGCATTAAAAATGAAGGAACTTTTAAGACATTGATGGCTAGTTATAATTAATTGCTATGCAATCAAAACGTTAACATTTCAATTTATATTGCCTTTCCATTAGTGTATTGGGGGCATTAATGCCATCATATTAATCCATAATCTTTGAAGTTCAACTATTACTATTCCTTTTATTTAGAAGAGGAAACAGAGACAGTGAGATTAAATAGTTTGCCAGAATCCATACTACATGCCAAGCCAAAGATGACATGCTCGCCCTGGCTGTCAAAGTACAGAGTGCCTGCATAGCAGGCCTGGCTTTGCCGTGATTGTTAGTAGGTGCTTGCTTGAGGGACTACCTGTACTTTCAAAATGAGTTTGCTTCTTCTGCACTTCCACCGTCTCATGTGTGCATGAGTAATATTGAACATCAGCATTCTGAAGATGCACAAGTAACACTTGCCTACTACAAAGAAGAAAACACTACAGAAAATGAAAAACACTGGTATATTCCAAAGCATAGGTTATTTCTGTTAATGTTTTGGCATCAGATATATCTTTTAGATATACTCACATATGTATTTTGTTGAAGCACATGACTATATACTTTATCATTTCATAATTTGATTTTAAAATTTAACAATATGATGTGGATATTTTCCTTGCTCATAATGGTATATCACAATATTTGTTTTAATGCCTCATTATTATGCTTACCCAAGTTATATGCTTAATGTATTTACTGTTGAACATGCAGACTATTTCCAATTTTACTTATAAAGAACACTTTAAAGCCAGACTTGGAAGTTCAAACCAGTAACCCCAGCACTCAAAATGTTGAGGCAGATAAATTGCTGCCAGTCCAAGGACAGTTTGATTGACACAGTAAGTTTCAGGCTAGTCTGGGCTACAAGTTGGTGAGATTCTGTGTCAATAACTAACCAACCAAACAAACAAAAAAGAATGATAGAAATAATTCATAGAATAACCAATAATCCCAGATATCTGCTTTGTAATCATATGCATGGACTTATATATATCTAACATATACGTATATGTTTTGATACACTTACCTTGTATTGTATCTATAGTACAGTTCAGTTATTAGTCATGTTTAATTTCAGGCAGGATCTTTTTTTGCTAATCAACATTTACACAAATGATTCAGATAAAAACACTCTCCAGGAAGTCTGCCTGGAGACTGGACTAGGCCCTCTGGATACGGAAGATGGTCGTTTGGCTCAAACTGTTTGGGGGGGCACCCAGGCAGGGGGATCGGGATATGTCCCTGGTCTATGGGCAGGCTTCTGGAACCTGGTGTCTGTGGTGTGACACCTTGCACAGCCCTGGTGTAGTGGGAAGGGGCGTGGACCTGCCTCAGCTCAGTGTGCTGGGCTCTGCTGACTCTCCATGGGAAACCTTGATTTGGGGGATGTGGGCATCCGGGATGGCTTGGGAAAGAGGGCTGAGGGGTGGGAGGAGGGAGGAAGGAGGATCTGTGGATAGTGTGTGGAGTGATCAGAAAATTTCTTAATAAAGAAAAATGAAAGAAAAAAGTACACTCTTCATATACCA
Source organism: Peromyscus maniculatus bairdii (assembly GCF_049852395.1). NCBI lineage: Eukaryota > Metazoa > Chordata > Mammalia > Rodentia > Cricetidae > Peromyscus > Peromyscus maniculatus. Next base: position 12,785,915 of record NC_134871.1, read on the forward strand.
GCTTACCCTTTTTTGAGGGAACATTTTCTCTCTTTTGTTTCTATGTACTTTTCTAGGGCCATATTCTGGCTACCTTTCAGAATCTCTAGCTTTGGTCTAAACCTCATTTTTCTTAGATACAGGTTGGATATCCATACGGACAGCTATGTGTTTTTGAGGCATGAGAGAGCAGAACTCAAGTTTCTGTTCTTTGAAAAATGTCTGTCTTTATCCTTATATATTGCCCATAAACTCATACTCCATTATAGAACATTTCTTTCATTAAATTATCAGAATCTCAGATTCGATGGCTGCCGCGTTTCAATGAAGTAGGGAGAAAAATAAAGAGAACATTTCTTTTTTATATAGTATTTTTATTTTATAATTTCTAAATTGACTTTACATTTGCACTTATTACTTGTTTTAAGATACAGAGGTTCAGACCATTCTTAATTATATGTTCACAAAGATAGGCTTCATACCAATTGCATATATTTGACCAAGGCACTTTAATATAGTCTTCTATTTTGGAATGTAAGAAGTTAAAGGTACTTAGTTTCCCAAGAGTTATCATTTGCTTTTCATAGGAAGAAGTCTTTCATATTGCAAAAATACCCTTATAATTCACTTGTAAACTTTTACACATCGATCGGTCTTGTAACCCACAGTACAATGAAAAGGTAGCGTTGACCATACTTTAGAACATCCACAAGTTATTCTTGCCCAGTTCTTGCTATTTTCAAATTCACCACAGTACATTTTCTTAATAACAAAAGAAATTCCATATAGTTTGTTTTAATTATGTTTCTAGAATGAAGAAAACTTGAGGTTTCCAAAATGTGGATTGAATAAATGATTCTGATGATATGTCCATGCATGTCCCTTTAGATCTGTGTTCCAAAATCCTTTGCACCATGTGATGTAATTCCAGTTGGTTTGTATAAAAGTATGCCTCAAAGTCATGTGGAAGTTGAATATTTCTGAAAAGTTTCAAGATATCTTGCCATTTCATTAAATAGTACTCAGAACTCCTGCATTTGGACTTTGGAAGTGTGTATTTCACTTGATTGGGTTTTTATCTCCAGGTGAATACTAATTCATGAATCTACCTCTCATTTCCTGCTTTCTTTTTGTTCTCCCTGATTTTATAGTGGGAAATACAACAGACTAGAGGAAAGTAGGTTTTGTATTATAAACGTAATTTGTGACTAAGTAGTTACGTGACCCTGGGTAAGTCATTAAACCCAGAAGACTCCCCTTCTTCTGCCTTGGAAAATTCTCGATATTTTCAATATTGAGTAAAACACACAGTTGGTCAAATTTCCTTTAAATGGTAAATATATGAGCCAATTCAATTTCCTGTTGAACTTTAAACATTCTTATGTACGCATCAATGGATGGATTGGCTATAAAATGCAAACCTTATGTTTTAAACTTAATAAAGCTAATCTGAAGAGAGAAAATCCATCTGAACTACAAATTTAAGTATGTCTTTCATCTACTAGCTGGAAACTAGTTAGGTATAAATAACTGTCACACGCAATCTGAAACATTAAAATGTCACATTGTTTAAGCTTAACTTACAAGATAATGCTCATCTTTTATAAATGACTATGTTGCAAAAAATGAGGTAATTAGAGGCCTTATTATGAATGGGAGAAAAGAGAAGTATATATAGTGAGAAATAAAGTGACCCTGGAGGCAGCGTGACAAAAAGAAAGTCTATGTCTTTAGTTTGCTGGCATTGAGCAGCAATGCCTGTTTTGTTCTCCGTCAGATGTGCAGATCAGAATTTGGGATGAGGAAACTAATTTTAGTAGGTGGGGTGCAAATTTCTTAGGAGTCCATGAATAGACTCTAATCCCAGCTGTTTCATTACAATTATAAAAATAAAATTGGCTGTGAATCATTCAAACTCTGTTTAATGGGTGTGAATAATTCAGTTTCATCCCGCTGAAATCTTCAAACTATAAACCTATCTGAGTTCTTTATGGTCTTTCAGAGTTAATATCTCATTATTCAGAGATGTACCATTTGAAGTATGGGTGGTCGTAATGAAAGGGGCCATATTTCTAATTAGCCTCTGTGGTTTTCAGCATTGGCAGTAGCCTCTAGTTTGAGCGTAGGGGTAGAGTTGAAGAGATTAGGAAGAGTCTAGGAAAAGAAAACAAAATACTAAATTAGGATTTCCTAGCATTTTTCTTTCCAATAAAATATATGTTCCTTTTAAACATCATGTATCATAGATGTAGATGAAAGAAAAAATACAAATATTCAACATGTTTATTATATCCTTTTGTGGATACACACATGTATGTGAATACTCACAAAGACATATGAATTACAAATGTGGATTTTTATGTTTATTATTGAAATACCATCTGATTTAACTTCAGAATAAAATATAATACTTTTGAAATGTCAGCATATATTCTTCTACAGCATATTTATAGTCTTTTTTTAAATAGTAATTTTCTGTATTTTCTTCTAGATAAAATGTTGATCTATTCCTTGTAGTTGGACATTTACTTCTGGCTTTTACTTCTCTAAGTAGCACAGCATCAGATACGTTGTAGTTAAATAATTGCATCTTGCTTTTGATTTCAAATGGTTTGATTTAGTGTTCCTGTAATTAGGCTTACTTGTGGGATGACATAGGAAAGGCATCTATTTGCAAGTACAGGTCACTTTACCAGGCTGTGCATATATACTCCTGGGAAATAGGAAAACTGTATCATTTCTGGACTTTCATTAGTTAGAACTGCCCCACAGTGGTAGTTAAGAAATAGAAACCCTAACATTTTCTTTATATATTATTATAGGGGGAAAGTTAATAACTGTGAAAATTTGAAAGGGATGCATTTGTGTAGCACCAGCAAAGAATCTCTTGGATATCTATCTCACTTTTATAGTTGAAAGGTAGATTTCTTACTTACCTTGATATTTACTTTAACATTGAACTATACTAAAAGGAGATAATGTTATAAACATTGTGAGTAAAAGAGTAAATATTAAGTGTAGCTGGAGTTTTCTCCATTCCACCTGGCTCCTGCAGCTGCTCAGATCCAAGTAAACACATAGAGACTTTTATTACTTATAAACTGTGTGGCCATGGCAGGCTTTTTGCTATCTAGTTCTTATATCTTAAATTAACCCATTTCTATTAATCTATAAGTTGCCACATGGCTTGTGGCTTACCAGTACTTTACATCTTGCTTCTCATGGCGGTGGCAGCTGGCAGCATCTCCTGACTCAGCCTTCCACTTCCCAGAATTCTTGTCTCTGCTTATCCTGCCTATGCTATACTTCCTGCCGATCTACTGGCCAATCAGCATTTTATTTAATCAGTGAACCAGAGGAACACATTCACAGCATATAGAAAGACATCCCCAGCAATGAAAACCTCCCATTTAACTCTACACAGAAGAATAACCATAATAAAATGTTTTGAGTATTTAAAAAAAAGACAAGAAAAAATATTAAAGGGATAATTGAGAGTGCCATCCTTTTCAGGGAACACAAGGGTTGAAAGTGCATTGACTTTCTCTTAATCATTGAGTAGTTACAATCCTAGTTTGTACAAAACATCCTAGAAACACTATCAACACAAGCTATAGCTACCAGGGCTTTGACTCCTTTGCAGACAAGGAACAGAGATAATGTTCAGTAGATTGATTACAGCACAAACCAGATGTCAGGTCTCCTGGAGTAAAACATCTGTGGTTAAAACAAAGTGTGGTTTAGTTGACCTTTTTAATTTATTTTAAATTAAAATATAATTATACAATTTCTCCTTTTCCCCCTTTTCTCCCTGAGGTCTTTCCTATGTACCCTACTCCTTTCTACTTCATGAAATCATGGCCTCTTTCTTTATTTGTTAATGTTACTCATGGTTTGTGTGTGTGTGTGTGTGTGTGTGTGTGTGTGTGTGTGTGTGTGTGTGTGTGAGTGTGCTTGCTGAAATACATAAATACAATTTTCACAACCTAGGGTTACTTGTATGTATTTGACTATATCATTTCAAGGCTATTTTTAATGATCTCTTCCTATTCCACTCATTAAATGAAGAGTCCATGGAATTGGCTGTTTTTCCATCGGGACTTGAAAAGTAGTCTTTGGGAAATGTGAAGAACAATTAAAGAAAACATCTAAACACAACCCAAGTTTCATGACTCCAGTTAAAACTAATGTGCAAACCCCAGCTGCAGTGAAGGGGACTGTTTTGACATTTCTGAGTTCTCATTGCAAGCTTCTCTGTGCATGCCTTAGCTTCTTCCTAACTGCTATTACTCAGAAATACCAAAAGAATACATATGTTTCACATATCTTATTACATGTCTAACCCAAAAGAAAAGAGTTAAGAAGAGTCTTTAGAGAGGAAGGGGGAATATTAAAAATCAATAAGCAAAAAATAACATTTAAGTCTGTGAATAAATGTGAAAGAAAAATACCATTATTTCGCCTATAGTCATTTAAAATGTCCACCATATGTACTTTGCCTATTGAATTGATGCATTGTATACAAGTGCTATAATTATTATTTTCCTAGATTATTATTCTTATTTACTGATGATTTCTTTTAGCTTTGACCTGGTGGCTGATTGTAAGTCTTATTTGATGTATTGTCATTGAGAAGAAAGACAAATGCTTGGCTGTGACATGTCACCTGTTGTTTAATGGCTAAAACTGTTACATATCTTAATACTGAATTACATTAAGTCATTTTAAAAGCACTCTACTTCCCCCTTTGTTTAAATTCCTGCAATCCCTAGGATGTTCACAGGGTGGTTAATGGAAGTCTTGATTAAAATCTTCCAAGCTTTAAGGCTTTCAGTTCTTGTAAACAATGGGGATCTGAGGCACTGGCCTCATTATGTCTTTTTATTAGTCTATTTACCCATTTAATGTTAACAAAAAATTTCAAGTTTTTTTCTTTAGTTGTGTTGTAATAAATACAAATTAAATGTCTTTAAAAAAAATCAACCACACCCTGTTGTGTGATGATCACAGAATTTATGGTATGTCTTTAAAAAAATTCTCTGAAGACATATTATAATTATTTTAAAACAAAATAAGCTGCCTTGGGTGTACCAATTTTCCAGGATTTAAAATAGGTCTTTTAAGTTTTATATCTGGACTGCTTTTAAGTGGTTCTTTAAAAATATGCAAGACTACAAACCCAAAACACTGATGTATTCAATCTATATTTGCTTCATAATAGCTACCCACACTATAAGTAGATTGAAGTCTTTTTAAAAATATAATGCTGACAGGGACTCAAAGGTTTACATTTCAACTCAGCATCATAGATTCCATGACAAATTCAAACATATTCTATATTTCTATGGCTATATATTGCCACATGACATATTAAGATGCTCTCAATATTTCTGGTTTTTGTGGCTTTAATGAACAAATATAGAGGTTTTAATTATGCAGTAAAGTCAAAAGAGCTCATTGTAGTTTCTAGTCCTTACCAAATTTGTGTGTAAATTTCATTTTAATGTGGGGTTTGTATGATATTTTTTGTACTTGAAATGAAAACCTACTTATGTAAGTATGAATGTATATATGTATATATGTATTTGTATGTATGTGGTATGTGTATATATGTGTGTATATGCATCTATATGTGTGTATGATTGTATGTGTGTGTGTTTGAGGGTTTCCTTCTGAAAGCAAGGTACTTTTTTATTTTGACAAAATTGAGACACAGTGGAGCAAGGTTATGAAAAGAGCAAATATGAGCTCTTGCAGAATAGATACTTTTGAATTTTTCTCCTTTCACAGATTGTGAGTATGAGCATTCAAGGGCAGTACCATGTTCATATTCATGTTTCATGCTAGCTCTGCCATGCTAGCTCTTCTCCCTTGAGAAGTCTAGAATTGATAAATTATTAATTTAGTAAAATAGATAATTCCATATGTACATTTAAAAACTTGGTAAACCAGTTTTAACATTTATTCATTTACGTGTGTATGTGTGTGCACATGTGAGTGCGCCCGTGTGTGTGTGTGTGTGTGTGTGTGTGTGTGTGTGTGTGTGTATAAAAGAGTGTCCATGATACTTGTATGGAGGATAGAAGGTGTAGGTTCTCCTTCTACTATTTAGGTCCAGGTGGACAGGGTTGAAAGCAAGTTCCCATCTTCATCACACTGCACCACATTTTACTTCTGACCATACTGCCTGTGTACTTTCTCTACTACTTGTTTACAATTGTTAATTGATTTATATTTCAATTTTCTATAACGCTGAGTGGTTAACAGATTACTTATGTGCATTCTTTTTAATAATTTTGACATATAATATGTTAATAGGTTATTATGAAATAAAAATTCTTGTAGCAATTCCGAGATCACACAAAAGCAAAGATTATTTAGGTTTTCTTCCTTATCTGGTGAAGCAGAATTCTCAGTCCTTATAGAATTTTGATATAGGAATGGAGAGAAGAAATCTGCTGATGCATCTTTAGAATTTAAGAAGTTCCAATGAATTCTAAAAGATTTGTCCATTTGAAAAATAATGAATCAAAATTCATTTTCTTTATACTGTATAGCTTCTATTTTATAAAGTAAGTCTAGGGGCTAGGGGGATGACTTTCTTGATAGAAAGCATGCAGTACAAGTGTGAGGACCTGAGTTTGAGTCTCTACCACCCATGTGAAAAGCTAATGTAATTTTGGACTTCCGTGGAAGTAGAGATAAGGGAATCCTTTGGGACTTACTGTTCAACCAGTGTTACTAAACTGAATAGTCGATTACAGTGAGAGTCTATAGCAAGAAACATTGTGGAGAGTGATTGAGGAGGATAGTAGATGTCAAATCTGGTCTCTTTATATGCCTATACGTATGCATGTACACAAACACACACATACACATGCACACACACACATTTCTTTTGAGATTTCACTTTTGCTGAATTTAATCTACCTGTAACATAGCTATATTATTAGTTTATTGAGTATATGCCTATGTCTTTGAATTTGAAATGTGCAGGGAGAATCATTATTCTTCTGTTCTTTCGCTTCTAAGGAAGGAAAGTCATTTACAATGCTAGTCTCTAGGTAAGTAGAGATCTTCTCGATCATTTAGAGATAATCAGAATCAAAGGCATAGTAAAGATGGTAAGATATGAAATGATATTGGTAAAATATTGTTGAGCATGAAGCTCATGTTGCACCCACCTTGCTTGAGAAAAACCTGGGAAGAATTTGAAAGGTTTCATGAACTCTGGAATGCATTTGTATTGAAAAGCAAATCCTAATGTCCTGGCCTAGATAAGATGAATAAAGGTATAGGTTGCGTCTGCAGAGCTGGGAGCTAAAGATGACATCTTTCCAGTGTTGTTCTTATTGGTTTGCCAGACCAAATTCTGACAACAGTGGCAGAAAGGAATTCGATACATGAAAATAATGTTGGCGAATTAGTCTGATTTTTTACCTCTCATACTGAACTGTGGATGTATTTTTAGGCTTCCTCGGGTGTTATGTTAATTTCCTTTTATTACTGGAATCTGTGTTGAGGTTCTAGATTTATGAAATCTAGCCAGTTCTGGAAAGTGTTTTTTTTTTTTCCCCTGAAATTTATTGTATACAGTTATTTTCATTTGGGTGGTTTACAGGTATAGTAATTCTTTTAATCATTTAAACATGATGTAGTAAAAGTCATTTACAGGAAATGAAACTCCACTTTGTTACTTCACTTAAAGGCTAATCTGATTAGCTTTCAAACATTTGCTCACCTTTTTATTCTGCACTTGAACTATGCCTATGGAAGGCATATGGATTTAAATAGTGCTTGGTTTACCATCTGCTGATAAGGGAGAGTGAGATGCTAAATCAGAGTGGCAGGAAAGTCTATTTCAGGAGATGCTATTTCAAAGTGGAATACTGTAGGCAGTTTTTTTGGAGTATTTTAATTGGGATTTTATTGATGTATGTTAGTACAACAAGGATAGTTTCTGATGTAGTGGAAGTTGTATGGTCATTAGATTCTTATGTCTGTGTAGAGCTGTGTAGCTACATGCAATTTTAATTCCATTAACTATAGTGCTTTTTAAAATTCATCATGCAGTATTTTTTAAAGCAATGACACATTGTCTTTTTCCAGAATGTAAAATGTGAAAGATTGACTTTTCACATAAATGAATTATAACAAAAACAAACCAACAAAACAACAACAACAAAAGCTTGGTCTTTTCCCACAGTGCTTATTCATTGAATATTTTCATGACCACTGCATTTTGAAAATACACCAACCAGCTTTGTGGAGTTTATAAAAGAGTAGAGACTGTGCGAGGTGCCCAACCATAGGTAGTGGGCTCCAAAAATCCTGCTCATGCACCAGGGATGGATTCTGTTCCTACTGCCAGGGGGATCCCTTAAGTAGATCAAGCCACACAACTGTTTCACGATGTAGAGGGCCTAGTCCAGTCCCGTGGAGGCTCCACAGATGTTGATCTAAATTTCATGAGTTCCCACTATTTTGGTTTGGTTGTCTCTGTAGGTTTTCTCATCATGATCTTGATGCCTTTTGCTCATAGAATCCCTCTTCTCTCTCCTCCACTGGACTCCTGGAGATTGGCCTGAGTCAGGGGAAGGGGCTTGGACCCTGCCTATACTGAGTGTACCAGGCTCTGCTCACTCCCCATGGGAGGCCTTACCTTCTTGAAGGAGGAAATGGGGGAGGTGTGTTGGGGGGGGAGGCTAGAGGGTTGGGAGGAGGGAAGAGGAGGATCTATGATTGGTATGTAAAATGAATAAAAAATTTTTTCTTAATGGGAAAAAGAGTAAATAAATTCAACATTTATTATTATTATTACAACATATTATGGTTACTAAATGCTGATATGAAATGACAAGAAGGAAGGCAAGCAGCTTCCTGAGCATCATTACAGTTTACCCACTGAACACATCATTTAAGCTAGGTACTTCCAAATTAATGATAATGTGGGACTAGGTTTAAGTTCTCTGAAGGGAATATGGCTGGTTGAAAAGCCTCCTTGCAAAGACTCAAAACATCTCCCACTGTTGAACTAGTTATAGAATCCACTCTGAGTACTTGCTGCAACATGAAGGCTGATAGAGGATTGTGGGACTCCATAGCCTCTCCAAGGGAGCAACAGGAAGTACAGGGACTCACAGCACCTTTGTAGATTGGTGGCATAACTGTTCCTCTTCCACCTGGCTCAGCAAGTGTGACCTTGTGGGTGGGTGGTACATTACTTCATACTGCTGCTTGCTTCAGGTCTTGGGAGGTTTTATGTTAGCAAGTCATTTATGTTAGAAGTCGTAAGTCACTTTTCCATGTTCATTCCACGTTTGAGTTCTTGCATTTGCTTTCAATATGATTTAGATGCATAGGAAGTTAAATTTGCAACTGAGCAACCTTTCGGTATGAATTGTGCTGTCAAAAATGTCTTATTCCTAGACCCTTCTTGGCCTAGTTCCTAGAAGGGGAATTTCTGTGGTAAAATGATGTACTGGAACACGTAAGCAGGTAATGCCAGCTTGCTTTCCCATGTCAGCAAATGATCAGAAAAGCCAAGGTTTCCATTCAGAATTTTGTTAGGTAGCAGTGGCTGAGCAAGGAAGGTAGAGACCGAGAATCAACATGTGGAAAAAATATGTCTGTAACTAGAAATTGCTATGCTGCATATCACTGTCCAATTGATGTATTATTCCCTTGATAGCAGTTATTAGAACCACTTACTTTCAACATGTGGTGAATCTTTTTGTCCATTTATCTCTTTGTTTGGAGCAAGTACATCTTGGCTGTCACTGATACATACAACTTGGTAGTGACAGCCAGCCTTTCCTTTCAGTGGAGTTAAATGCCACAGCCATTAAAATATATTTCAAATTTTTTTTCCTCAGATGAGTAAGGAATCCTGGGTGGTGTAGGACGAAGCTGGCACACAAATGTGCCACGCATACCTGTGGTGGAGGAGTGATTCACCCAGAGTTGAAGCAGGATGATCTGGCATCTTGAATCAGTTTTTCTGTTTTCATCTTCTTCTCATTCACAGAAAGATTTCATGAAGCTATAGGCACTGATTCAATTTTGATTTGCTTAAACTTTGAAAAAAAATATTTATAAGAAAAGATTTGAGAAAAGTAGAACTACACAGTGATCCCAGATTTATATACCCCTTTATAGGTGTTGTGCAGCTTTACAGAGTGAGAAGATCCAGTTGCCACTGCTTACTGCAGAGTCATTGTTTGTATCTTGAAAAATGAGTACCAAAGTGATGGCATTCTGTATTTTTCCTCCCTATTTTCCTGACTTCTGAAACACTGCCATTCTCTGCATTTCCTCTGGCCTAAAGAATGCCATCTGCCTATTAAAAGAAGATGTAAAAATATAAAATAACATGACAGAAATCTCAGGACTCAGGGTGTAAGGCCTGCTGGGACTACCCCTTCATTAAGAGCCCCGTAGACTGGGTTTCTTCCAGAGTCTTTGGCTGAGTCGATCTTGTAAAGAGCTTGGTCATTTCCATATTGTGTTTTGCTAACTCACCCTCAGCAGTAGGCTGATTCTCATGTTTATCCCAGGTTTAAAGTTGTTCTGCACAGCCTCTATAGTACTAGTGTGAGTGGTCAGATTCCTCATGCAACCAAGTCAGTCTGTCTGGGTTGGTGGCTCTCATGGCTCCTCAATTAGATGCAAGTTTGCCCATCATCTTCTAAGCCCTGGTGTCAGTGGGCACCATTGGATAGATTTTCATGTTCCCCACAACCCCACTCCCTCTCCCAAGTAGACACACATATACGTATGTTAACCCCAAACTATGGTTTGGGTAAATATATATGGCCATAGTTCAGTTATAGCTTGCTTTAAAATGGCATTAAAAATATAACAGTACATGGTTATGTAGGTAGCATACTTCATATGGAAACATAGAAATTCTTTCCTTAAGATTTAAGTAAATAGTTGGGAATTCTTATAGTTCAGTAAGATAAGACATGTTGCCTTTTAATAAAACCAGCATTTTGAAACATGATGTTTCTCATGTCTTGATGCTGTTATTTTTAATGTACCTAATATTTATTTTAGTATCATTGCCAAATTACTTCAGTTGCTAGAACAGTTAATAAAGGTTCTGTCAGAGTTATACTGCTCTTGTTCATAGAATCACCTTCTCAACCAGGGTGCTTTGGAAAGACAAACTTCTATATTTTTACCAAATTGCTGCAGCTGAGTTAATCTGGTGGATTAAACATAGTTACTATTAGTGCTTCAGGGAGCACACTAATAAAGGTGTGGAAATACAGACTCATCAAATGGAAAAATAAAAATAAAACAGGAAACTCATGTGTTTTTAGTTAAAAAAAAAGAGAGAGAAAACAGTATGATCACTTTTTCCAAGGCAATTAAATAAGAGACCCACTACTGCATTTATGACTAGTGTCTCTTCAAGAGGAGGCATCTTTAGTGCTAACTACTTCATTTTCAGCCTTTACCAACAGAATATGCAGTTGGAATTTTGAAAATAATTTTGAATTTCCTTGGAAGCTAACTTGCCAAGTGCTGGTTTTGGAAGACAAGGGCTTGGGAGAGCCTCTTAAAAATCTGCCACCTGTGACTGTCAGCACTCTCCAGCAAACAACTTACATTGTTCTGTACCAGTTAACTCCTTTCCCTCTTTCAGCAGGGGTCCTTGTGTCCAGCCCCTGGGTCAGAAGTCTGCCTGAAGACTCAAAATCCCAGCTTCAAGCTGTGCTCCAATGAACCTCTTCTTGAATTATAAGGCCAAATTAGGAGTTCCCATGTACCTTGTGGGCCCTTGCCCTGGGGCAAATTACTTGTTAAAGTTACTAGTCTTCATCTACTTAAGACTTTCATATAAACACTCATGTTTACTGCAGACTCCGTTGGTACAGATTATTGGGATAGATTTGAGTCTCTGGTCTTCTTCAATATCAAGAGTATTTGCCATTGCTTAGAAGCCTGCAAAGGGAAAGCCATTGGAGTTAATTTTTACCAGTAGGTCCCATGTTGATCAGAAAACCATCTTTCCTCCAAAGAAGGACAAATGCTGGTGACTTGTTTATTTTATAATCTACTGTCAATAGACATATTTTCTCACCCAAAACTGCTGCCAAAATGGATAGCAAACCTGGGGGTCTAACACTGTTAGAGGGTTGGTTATATTCAGTATTCTGGCACCAAGAACTGAAATGAATTAATTGGTTGTCCATACGGTATGTGTAATGGGCACTATCAGCTGTTTAAGCATACACCAATTATTTTCAGGCTTTTCTAACCCATCTGTCACCATATTGTCCACTTACATGAAATAAAATTGTCATTTGTCTCTACATAAAGTAATATAGCACTGATCTTTGTTCCAAATTTTCGTGTCAGGAGACCTATGTCATTAGGCCTTATTGTTGTCCTTGCTATTGTTTTTCCTTCTAGTCATTTAGTATATTTGGATGCAAACCATCAGCCATCAGATATAGCAACATGGCCCCATCCAAAAAATAAAAATAAAAGTAAAAGTGTTAGAGGTACTTGATGTAGGATTAAAAACACTTTGTAAAAGCAACAGCATATCTTATGTGCATATACATTCCATATGTGCATATGCATATGGAAGCCATTGATTAGCCCCAGGTACTATTCCTCAGGCATTGCCCTTCCCCCCTTTTTTTTGACACAGATCTCTAACTGGGACCTAGAAGAAACAGAATAGAGTAAGCTAGCCATCCAGGCATACATAAGAAATCTATGTCTCCGCCTCCCCATTTCTGGGATTACAAATGGGTGTACTCATGCCAAGTTGTTAACTAGGTGCTGGGAATTGAATCAGGTTTTGCTTGTGACAAGCACTTTACCAAATGATCTATCTTCCAAGTCCCTCTTTTTGTTTCTAGTATGGGTAGTCGAGTGAAAGAGTTATACCCATTTAATAACCCATTTAATAACTGTTTTCTCTCTAGTTTTCACTGTGTAATGTGTAATTCAATGTAAATCACTGGCCACTGAATTTCTCATTGGCATTTTCTGGCTCAGCTCATAAATGGTGGTGACCACTGCCTTCTCCTGAGACTGCACAGTGTTTGGGATCCATCTCCTTCACTGGAGGACTTGGAGGGTGGGAGCAGTGATATAACAAAAAAGGAAAGAAAGAGCACATTTATTTTCTGTCCAGTGATGAGCAAATCCAGAGATTTCTTGGTGACTCCTTCATTGTTTCTGAGTGTGTTTCACTTTTGGCAATGTTAAATAAACTCAGGATTGCATCCATTTCTGAGAGGTGGTGTGCACTTCAGCAATACCCATTATCATTGCATGACTTATCATAACACCTAATACCTTAACTAGAGTTTAAGTGTTATGACAGGGGACTTGAGTGAGAATAGTCAAGGCTTAGGAGGGCTTGTGACTACAAGTCAAGTGATTCACTCCTGTAGAAAGTTTATTTGCACAACCAGTTTGATGTTTTAAGACTTTCCATGTATATTAATAAACAGTGTATTACTCTTCTTAGGTTTCTGTGAGATGCTCTCCCCTCTTCTCCTCTTCACATTTGCATAAAAGGAAATGGAACATTACAAAGTTTTAATCTCTCTTACTTCCACTGCTCCTCCTAACTGAAAAGACTGATTTAGTAATCAGGAGAAGAGATTTTTATATTATGGTTGGAGCTCAGTTCTCTGGCTGTAATCTATTCAATCTTGACATATATCTGAACTAAATACTTTGTAAGGGGGTTAGCCTTTTGTTCAGGGTGTGTGAGAAATCCTGCTGGACCAGGTTGGCTACAGAAACGAGTATCAAATTGCCTTTGCTCTGAGTGGTGAATAAGAAAATGCAGCTAACAGAAAAGTGAAAGCATTTTTTTTTTCTTTTCTGAGCACTCCCTCACCCAGCACATGCAAAGGGCTTATCTATATTATCTATATTAAAGAGGCTATTTCTCGTGGGTTTTTTTTTTTGGTGTGTGTGTGTGTGTGTGTGTGTGTGTGTGTGTGTGTGTGTGTGTGTGTTGAACATTTGGAGGGCACTTTGCTTTTGATTATTGGCTCTTTGTTAGAAATCATCCAGCTATCACTGGTGGGGTCCATGTGTCAATACAGTTGAAAAGGATTTCCCCTCCAGTATACAATGTTTGCACTTTGTTGAGCCTGGTTTTCATTCATTTAATCCATTTAGTAATAACATTTGTCTTAGGTGATCAGCAACCTTTAATGTAAATCCTAGTCAAGCTAATAAAACTAATGGGAAGAAACCATATTCCTGCACACACCACACACATACACAAACAGGCTCATATATTCATGTATGTATGTGTGGGTGCATATACATACTCCTAAAACCATATGTTTTCTATCACAGATAATGTTCAAATTATACAAGAAAGTAAGAAACTTCTATGGTCCTGTAACTTGGGTATAGCTAGTCCCCCTGCTTAAATTTAGCAAATATATTATACTGTTTAGACATAGAACACATATTTTTATATTAATGCAGTACCTTCTACTTAAAAATTGGGACAAATTCCAAATGAGGTCCATTTTAATTTGCCAGAATATTGTTTTAACCAAGTCATAGACCTAAATTGACATACAAAGAGCTCTTTTCCTTTTAAATACAATTCAGTTCAACATTGGTTACTTTTTTCTTTTTCTTGTTTTGTTTTTCCTGGCAATCACATTGACTACTGTATAGATTTGAAATACCATTCATTTTGGAGAAAGAGAGAATCATTCTTGATAATAATCACAGTTTTATATCAAGTGTCAAACTAACAAGTATTATTTTTTAAATAAGAAAATTTTAAATAGTATTTAAAAAATCCAGAAGAATATACATTAGTCAATAGACATTTTCTTTATATATACAATAATCAGATTACTTTTAATAAAAAACATCTGAGAATTGAACATATGGCAGCCTATCTTTCTACTTCACACAAGTACTTTTAACCACCACAACTAACTTAGCGGTATTTTACCCCATTGGATCTATTTTAAAGATCAAAATATGCCTTATACCTGCCATCTTAAAGCCTTTAAAGCACGCCATCTTTTCTGTATATGTTTCAACTATTGCAAGCTTGTCATATTATCCTTGTGCATTACTCCTGGGGCATTTATACAACAACATCAATATTTGGATCTTTGTAGCTCAGTTTTTAACTATGTGGGCTTATGTTGGTCAAGACCTGCCAGTAAATGACTACTTGGCTTTCCTTCACTGTTGCGGTTTCACTGGTTGTTCTTTTGTACCAGCAATTGAAAACTTTCCCTTTTAAAAGTGATATGCTCTTCCATGGGGTTCCCCAATATCCAAGGGAGGGACTCAATGGAGATCTCTGATTTAGACTCTTTCCGCATCATATCTGGCTGTGGGTCTCTGCATCTGCTCTCATCTGCTGCCAGCGGAAGCCTCTCTGATGATGACTGGACAAGGCACCAATCTATAAGTATAGTAGAATATGGGGAAATTGTGTTGGGGATGTATTGTTGAGAGATTAATCTATTTTTAGTAAAAACTATTCAATATGTTGTTTATTTTAGTATTGTATTATTATGGATAACCACCTGCTTAGTACTCTTCATTATTTTTTTGTTTATTCTGCTTGCTTTAGGAGCAGTGTATGATTTTAGGGAAGGTGTACATGGTCCTTTAGACATTATTCAATTTATTCTTCTCCATATACCAGGTTCCACATAATTGGTTCTATTATAAAGACCACTAAAGGTAATATTTTATTTCCATTATTTCATAAAATTGGGTACTTTTTATTATTGATTTTAACACAGCCTAAAGTTGCACCTTTTGTGGATAGTGGAGTTTGGAGTCATTAAACTGGTAAAAATACTACTAAGAAAATTAAAAAAATCGAAATGTCAGCTTTCTTCTGATACCACCAGTTTTGAAGAATGTGGCTTCATAAATCTTAACAGCACAATGGCACTGACTGTAGGAGCTCCTGGTGCTTGCTTCTGTGTGCAGGAAGCACAAACTGTTTACACCAGTGGCCAAGGTTCAACCCTCGTCTTCTGGTGTTTGCAGTCTGTTAAGGAAGATGAGCCATACACTTAGGTGACCAAAAAATAAGTTAATATTTGCTATGTATGAAAAGCAAGATACAGCATTTCAGAAATAGGCATAGTAGTTATACATGCCTTATGTCTACTGCAGAGGATTCGTGGATAAAATGTTTTGAAAGTTTGAGCTAGGAAGAGCTGTGTCAGTACAAAGTAAACGAGGCTCTCATTCATGATTAATGCTAATGTTACCTTCATCTCTGTGATAATAAGGCTGGGACTTTTGTATTTGCAGCTTTAGCCAATAAGTTAAAGGTGATGAGGTGGGGAATGTTAGTATTAAAATGGTCAGATGTGTTGTTAGAGACATTCCTCACCTCCTGATATCACTTTTTTACATTTAAGCTAAGGGTTTATATGGTGTGGCTGACTTGGAAAAAACATTTTATGCTAAGCTTTTGGACATTAGTATTTCATGCTTCAGCAGGGGGGTTGGGTATTTGTTTGTTTCCTTTCTTTGAAGACTTCAAGGTAGCATTTTATCTTTTTATTTATTTACTTATTTTTTCATTGATTTTTTTTCTTTTTTGGAGGAAAGGTTTTATTTCATCTTATACTTCGAGTAATAGTCTATCAGTGAGAGAAGTCAGGGCAGGAACCTGGAGGCAGGAACCTGGAGGCAGGAACTGAAACAGAAGCTGTGGAGGAATGCTTCTTACTGGCTTGTTCTTTATTGCTTGCTCAGCCTGCTTTCTTATATCATCCAGGACCACCTGCCCAAGGGTGGTGTTGTCTGCAGTGATCTGGGCCAACCTGCATCAAGTGCCATTAAAGAAAGTGTACCATTGACTTATCTACAGGCTAATCTTATGAAAGTATGTTCTCAATTAAGATTACCCCTTCCCTGATACGTTTAGGTTTCTATCAAGCTGACAAACCAACAAGCAGAGTTGACCCCTTGTCCACATGACATTTAAGAAACATAAATGGGTAAGGGCTATCACTTTAGGCCTTTTCCCCTTTCATTTAGAAAGCTCGCTAAGTGTGCTCAGAGTTGATGTAGGTAGTCTTTACAAAACCACAGGCAGTAGGTCACCAACACACAAATGTTTTTAACCACTAGTTGTTTTCAATGTTCCTGTGATGGGTCTCACAATACACCTGACTTTATATTTGGGATATCCCTAAAATGGACTCCACAGCAATTCCCTGGAATGATCAAAGTAGTTCAAGGCACAAAGTAATCTATATATTAAAACATCCCCTTTACACCTTAGCCACACAATTGTTAAAGTTTTATGAAAACAGTCCTTGTTTCTTTTATCTCCTAACTTCAGAATTTTGTCGACAAAGATCCCTTTGCCTCATTAATGTTGCAAAGCCTTTAATTTTTTTTTCATAACAGATTCTTTTCTGGATAAGTCTGATGTTGATTGCTGATTATAGTATATGGGTTTTTTTTTTCTGATCTATTTTATGATTTGTGGAAGTTACCTTTTTAGGTTTTTGAAGTCTTAAACTAGTCCTCTCTCTATCTATCAGCAAAAAGTGGAGAGTTAATGTTGGCTGTTTTATTCTAGTTAAAAATAAAAATAAAGTACCAGGAGATGAGTAACATTAAAGTGGATGGGTCATTGTTCAATTATCTTGAATATGGGTCACTGGATGCTTATGCTCTTTATACCTCCATGTCCACTAATGCTTTCCAAAGTAGTCTACCCCAAAAGACTTAAGGTTTATACACTTGACATTCAGGGCACATGTGTAAAAGTATATAATTTACCCAAAGCAACTGTATAAAAGAATAAAAGGTAGTTTACCCATTCATAGACTGTTTTACAACCAACAATATAGAAATTTGATTTCCTATTAAGGATATATATTGATGGGGAGTTGAAAAAGCTATAATAGGATGTTATAGGAGTTTGAAAATTTTTGAAAATTTGATTCAATGATCATTTTGTTATATATAAACTCTACATTAGAGTAATTGTAATGTCCTCAAATGCATGGAGCTTAGAGTACTCACTTACTCATTAAACTCATAAGAATGTCTAACTAGAGGAGAGCCTTATGCTGAATATTGGTTATTCAAAAGTGCCCAAAAGAGAAATATCCCTGTTCTTAGTGAGGTAATGCATATGTTTTAATACCTAAACTTTCAAGGCTCATAAACATGAAATATTTGTTGTGTTTACAACCTAGGAATAAATTAGAATGAGTTCACTGCTACTTAGTTCTTTTTATAATCTTCAGATTGACACTTTAGGAATCCAATATTATCTAAATAATAATGAAATATAAACAATCAATATGTAGATAATAAATCCTTGAAAGGTTGATTCAAAAGGCCAGTGACTAGTATAGTTTCATTTATGTATCAATATTTAAAATGTCTTTGGGAAACATACTGATGTTCTGACACCAACCATGAATGACAACTAATATAACATGTTTATTTGCATTACTAAACTGGATCAAATAAACAACAAGCACATCTTTGTAGGGTTTCATAATGGATTTTGTCATGCATAAATATTAGTATACCTGCTGAAGCTAGTGCACTAACATTAAAGGGTAAACAACAGGTTGTAACTTGAGGTTTCATTGTGTTTAGTAGGTTTTTGAAACATGGATAAGACACATTTGAAATAAATCTTGCATAATTTTAGAGACTTCTTGAGATCATAGGTAACCTGGAAATATAGTTACCCTTAACAATTATATAATTTATGTATATGTAATGTAAAAATGGATTTTAAATTTCACTTCATTTTTTTTCCATTTTTCCTTAGTAGATTTCCAAAGGCTATTTTCATGTCCACTTATAGACCTTGCATTAACCACAATGCTGTTATCTATCTGGCACATTTGATTTTAGATCACTCAATGACCCTAAGAGCACTTGTTCCCCATCATACAACTATTCTACAGAAGGATAATTGCAATTACAGATTTGAAAAATCCTGACTATAAAGAATACCATGGAGTAGATGAAGAAAACAAATGCAAAAACAAAAAACCAAACTGGATTAAGTATAGGCCTATAATGAGAGACTATATAAATCTACAATGTGAACCCTATGATACCAGGAATGACTGTTTTTCATACTTAATTGCAAAATTTTATATGATGCTGGGAATAACTGAGGAACATGATTCCTTTTGGCAAATTTTAGCTTTGGAATCTATGGATGAAAAGCAACATGACATCTGAGTATGTGAGGCTTTGATTCACCCCTAGTTGTCTCTTTATATAGAGGAGACTGGAATAGCCAGGCTTACCCACTGCCTTATTTTTCTTGCCTTACATGTTTTGTGTTCCAGTTATAATCATTTGGATATTCAAGATCTTCCATTGAAGGCCAGTGAGGATCCTTTATTTCTTCTAGAAAGTGGGCACTATCGTTATTAATACTGCATCACATCAAATCACTCTAATATTCTTTACAACCGTAATCTATTTATTTATTTATAGCCATAAACTATACTTTACAGAGTAGCTTGGAAAACAGCTAAAAGTGTTACTTTTGTAGGAAGGAACTGAGTAGAGTATTGGCTTCTGTTGATCTGGTTTGTAGGTTTCTTAGTTTTAATTAAATATAAACTTAAGTTGCACAATAATTTCTGTTAGAAAGAGCATTTTTTTCTGCTGTTTTAACACTAGAGACAGACAAAACATCTTATTTTTCCCTAAGTCTGAGATGTAGGAATGACAATAGTCAGTATGTGCTGGTTCTAGGCTTAGGAGAGTAGTGGAATTTGAACTTTCCCGATCACATTTGCTCATCTTGGATCTGGTTCAGGCTCTTACATTTTATAGAAAGAAGAGAAAGCTTGACAAGGTCATGATTTATCCTCTGGAATGTGAGACATTATGAGGACTGAAGCAGTCCTTTAAGACTACATTCCACCACTGAACCTATTCTTTTCATGAAATAAAACAGATTTTTTTTTTCAGGGACAAATATAGGGTCAAACTCAATAGGTAGCTTGGAGATATGGCAGGTAGATGTACGTAGTTTCACAAAGGGTAAAGGTATCACTCCACTAGAAATGATAGACTTCTGTATTAAACAATTTCACAGCTTAATTTGCCCAAAGCCATATTGTGTGGAATAGCACCCCCCCCCCGCAAATATTCGGGCTATGTTACAATAGGATGTGTTTCTAAGCTTACAAATAATGCGCTGTGTTCAGTGAAGCAGGCAAACATCGAGACTAAGGACTGGGGGTGGTTCCTCTCCTGACAGACATGATCACTGAATGTGGTGTGAATATTAAGATGATGCAGTATGAAGTGTAGTAGAAGTAGATTCGAACCCACTGAATATGGAGGCACAGGACAAGGATTAATAGTAACTTAAATATGTGTTTATAGGCTAGTGAAGAAATTAGGAACTTAGAATATGATTTTTTTTCACAGCAAGAATCTCAAATGAGAAGATTCTATCAGGGTTTATCCTTTATGAAAAGGTATTTTTTATTATTCTGAATCCTTTACAGTGCCTTAATTATTTAAAAAGGCAAAAATTAAGACTGAGGGTGGGTTCATTGCTTTGACACCTAGACTTTGATAGTTTCTTCAAATTTTGCCTTTACTTGGTTAGTCTTTTTATCATGTTTGATTGTAGTCATTATGGCAGTTAGAGTATATTGAAATCACAACTTTTCTGTAAAGATCTGTGGTGAGCCTAGCTTCATCTTAACAAAGTGAGCTGTTTGAGTGCAGAGTGGATGTGTACTGCTCCATGCCCCGCCCATCTAGCCATATGCTGATGTCCTTGTCCTGTTCTTATCTCCTTCTTCTTCCCATGCTCTTGTCTGGAGGGAATTGATCAACTGGGGAAAAAAGAAGGTCTTGCCAAACAACTCTGATTGTTAAAATCCCTGGGAAAGGTCACTGGTGCTTGATAACATATTAGGAATCTTAAGAATGACTGTTTAGCTTCCTGTCTCATTTTTTAATCAAAAGGAACCCCATTTTAAAGGGGGAAATACAAATGTTGAATAGTCTGTTTCATTTGCCCTATATACTCCAGCACTGGGCAAAGACAAAGGTATAATAAAGAACCTGCTTGAAATCTTACCTGGTGTTTGGCTGAAAGTTACAGTACCAAAGTTAGAGAAGAGGAAGAGAGGCAGAGTAAGGTCCAATTGTCTTTTTCAACTAGACCACGGTTCAGGATTGATCCATGCAGACAAGCCTTACCTTTGAAAACTGAGTGTTAAGTGCCCGGTACATCTTGTTAGTGACTTCCTGGGTTTGGATGTTTGGGGAATGAGACTCCCACAGGTACCCGGAGGAGAGATAGGAACGTATCCGTTACTAGGAAGAGGAAGGGCAGTCCCTGGGTGTTTGAGGCAGTTCACTGTTTTTACCCTTTTGCTCCGCTTCATTCATAGCCATTATCAAGCTGGTCTCCTCTCTTTGTTTTTTTCTTTTATCCTTCTCCTCACCTACCCCTGGGCCTCCTGTCTCTCTCTTTCCACGGGCATGCCTCTCAAAGGCCCTTCTCTCTGAACCCGTGCCATCTGGAGCAGTCTCCCCTTATCTCAGCGCCCCATTGACTTGCCTCCTGGTCTAATCTCTTTGGAAAAGTTATCTCTTTTCTCTTGGCCTCCACACCGACGTGTATTTTGGCCCATATTCATTCCATTGATAAATCTCACATTTAATCAGGCTTTGAAGGAGATGCTTTGGAGTTGGTGTAAAGCTTTGTATTAAAGACCATGTTGCAGTCCCCTCTGGCCGTAATGTTGGAGTAATTTTGTAGATTTTAATTTTAAGGGGGAGTTTCAGTGGGAAAAAATTGAAAAAGGAAACACAGCCCAGTTTTGTCACCTGGAACCAACCACTTTATTTTGTGCATTGGTTTATGGGATTTTGAGAGTCAGGGTGGTTCTAGGATAGGGATGGATCATTGATTGGGTCAGGGGATTGTAGAAATATGCTTGTACTTTTCAGGTTCTCAGATCCTGTGCTAAGACTCTAGGTATGGCTGAAAGGCCTAGCTGTCCTGGGATTTTAAGAAACTGCTTTTATTTTAGTTTGTGAATACCACACCATTTAAAGGTATACAACACTCCTTCAGTCATCTCCGATGACTTGAAGCCAAGAAAAACTCCCCCTCACCCTGAACATTAATGGCAAGGAGTGTTGCTTCAGTTTTCCAGATTCCCTTCCCCTGTTTGCTTTCTCAATAACTTTGAGAATGCTTTTCAGGAACCAGTGTAGCAGATAAAAAATAACATGTAAGTGCTATCCCAGAAACATTAGTTAATATTGCAGTTTTACATGTCACTTAATTTTGTTTAGATTGCTTCTTTAAAGCTAAAAACATTTTCCTCAATGTAAAATACAGATAAAATCTGAAGATGTTAGGAAAAAGTAAACACCGAGGTAAGCAGGGACTTCCATCACAATGCAGTGTCTAAGTTCATCGAAGCACCTTACTCTCTGTGTAGTGAATACTGGGATGATCGCATCACAAATACAGAGAGTTTTCTGAAATGTAGCTATTATTAAAGAATTCAGTAATGTTAGTATGGTTTTATGTTCTCTTGTCCTTCTGTAAAAACAAGGAAAAGCCAAAGAAGTTTCTGAGTAATGTACCTGTCTTCATAGTATTTTAACCTTGTAAACAAATGAGTGAAAATTAAACTGCTTAATATATGTAGTTACATTTTTTTCTTTCCCCTAATTTATTGTCTATTTGATAATATTTACTTAGACTTTATTTCTCCATTAAAGAGGAAGATAGAATTTTAATATGTAATCACATATCAAAAATGACAAGCAGTAATAATAGTGGGCTAGCCTGGAGGTTTTTTTTAACAGCCTGTCAACCTAAAATTCATGTTATAGTAGTTAGTATGTTAAGAGAGAATGGAAGAATCACAAACTACATTCTGGAGACTGGACATAATAGCTCAATGTAGGATGAATTGAATATTTGTTTGCTTATTCATTCCATATTCATTTAAACAAATGTTTGTCAAGAATTTATTTTAAATGAGCCAGACACTATTTGAGCATTACAACAAAAAGGTAAATTACCAAAATCCCTATTATTCTAAATAACATTTCATTATATTTCAATAATATCAGTAAAAGACTGTTGTTGTTTGTTGATGGACTTTTATAAAACTTACTGAGCTGGAAGTATAGTTTAGTGGTAGAGTGTATAGTTGGCAAGCATGAGATTCTGAGTTCAATCTTAACACCAAAAACAACTAAAGCAAGAAAACAAAAACAAATAATATTATTCAACATGATAGTAGAATGTAGTGTATAGAGTAATATGTAATATATTTATATACATATATTTTATATAAATATTTATATGAAGTTATATCACCATTTTATCACTTGCTTTTAGATTTGTTAGTAATCATGCTTCACATTTTTGATGATCCAGCTCAGTCTGCAAGGTGTCTTATCTTCCTAATAGGTAGTGATGCATTTCTGTACTCCAGTATTCTGGGAATGAGTGGCCTGTGGTCATTGTACAGGTCAAATTTAATAAATCATTTCCTGGATGAACCTTGCACTCTCAATTTCCGGGATTAATGTCTAAAGGTAAGAATATTTTTGGGAAAATGTGCTGGTAAATAATTTATTTTCAATTAATTATATAAAAGAGAGATTTAAATTGTATGCATGCTAATAAGAGTAACTTATTACAACAATTAGATTATTATACGAATTGAAAGAAGACTATATTATATTATATTTATTATAATTTGCCATACACCCAAGTTAGAAATATCTTAAAGTGAACTTATGCTTAAATGTCTTCTCTTTAGAAGCTGAGAGGGGACAAAGCACTTGAGAGTTAGCAATCTCTTGGCCTTGGGTTCCATTCCAAGCACTGAAAAATTAATAAATAAGAGAACAAAAATTCTTCCTTTTATGTGTATTCAATGTTAAATTCATGATAGCTAGTTATATATGTAAGTGGTGGGATGATTACTTCCTTTTGACATGAGCTAATAAAATGTCATAGATAGATAGCAGATCAGAAATAAAGTGACTCCCCAACACATTTCATCATTTATAGATTCCAAAGTACATTATGTAACCACATTCATTTTGTGGAACTCAGGCAGAAACTTTAATTTTCTTTGGAACAGGCTTACACCATATTTATTTTGCTGATTCTTTCCAGAGAGAAAGAACATAAAAAGATATCCTGTTAGATTTGGTGGCCTAAAGGTCAAAAGATAAACCGTAAGTGATCTCCGTGTTTATTTTTTTGGCAGTGTTAAATTAGCAGCCGCTCAGCCTTCTCTCGGAGAAACACAACCTGAGTAATTGAACACGTCGCTGGGGAGTATACTTGGTTAAGCTGATTCCTATTATGTTGACTTGTCAGGGGCCAATAATTAAAGCTGAAGAGCGATGCTCATTAGTGTCTACAAGATGATTCAAAGAATAAGAGAGTGAAGTCCTTGAGTTGCACCTGTGAAAGGCAGGCATGCATAGAGGTGAGAGAAGACAGAGTGGCTGGCTTTTCTGCCATGTTAGCATTCTAATTGTGAGAAGGGCATACTGAATTGAGTGAGTGTTGCAAATGTCTTCTCCCAGTTTTGCTTTTGAACATACTCCCCCCCGCCCCCCCCCCCCCCCCCCCGCCTCGTAATATTATTGTACACAATTACGTTTTTAAGATTAGGGAATTCCTTTCTGAGAATAGATAGAAGTCTACTGAAAGGAACACTGTGAAATTTTTTTTATAATGGTAATAATTTCATTCATTTTGCTGGAAACTCTGTACCAATCTGAGTTTGCTTTTTTGAACTCTCAGTATGCTGCACATAAAATACATGAGTTATCCAACATTGATGACAAAATCTTTAGGAGTATACATTTGCCACATTTGCTTTGCAAGACTAGGAGTGTTAAAATGAATATTTAACTGAGCTAAACTGAACGCAGGACACATGCATAGGCTCTAGAGACACCTAGAAAAGCAAGTATTTATAACTTGAGCAAAACTGTGGGTAGAGAACAATTGGTATCAGCACTGAATGCTATGGTCATAATGTCCTGAAATAATAATGCCTTATTTTGCAATTGGCTTCTAAAGTAGGCTTTGATTTGATGAATCCATTTTAGAATTAATGAAATATTCAAATGTCAATATAATTCTTAAAAAAGTCAGTCAATTTATTAGATTATGTTTACTGTTATCTGTTACTCAAAGTTATTTCACAGTGATGAAGTGCCGTTTTACTTCCAGTACGTCACTTTAATTTTATCCTGGGCTCTGAAGCAGGACAATGCATATGCCTTTTACAAGGCCCCCCAGTTCATCTGGAGTCTTTAGTTTGCTGTATAATGTCCAACAAGAAGCTTTTGCTGTGGTTCGGTTTGAGATCACGTCTGTGAGAAAGCCTTCCCATATGCGAGGCTTCCAAAGCGTCTATTACAGATTCTCCATGCTGATTTGAACTTTTGCTTCTGTTTCCTCCATTTGTGCTAAGTCCCTTAAGGACATGGGTTGACTCTTGTTAATGTTTGTATGTGTGGTCGTTGGAGCTCAGTAAATGTTGGTTAAACTTAATCAGGGAGCAGAAGAGATCTTCTGGGATAGTTACATATTTCCAAGATACTAACAGCTCTAGAAGTCAAATAGAACAACCCCCTACTCCATGCCAAGAATTCCTTACTGGATGTTCTTTAACAGGTAGCCTCTATCCTAGTTTGGTAGAACATTTCCAGAACTGCAAAGGTCAACACGTTGCAACCAGCTGTTTCTAGATTAGACAACCTCAGTTTATAACAGATGAAAGTTTACAGTTACCAGCGGTACTTCACATGAATTATCTTCAGTATTCAAAATATCCTTCAGAATCAGGGATCAATTATTATTATCTCCACTCTGCAGATAAGGATGATGCATTTCAGAGAGAATCATTGGCTTCCCTAAAGCCTCTGGAATAATTAGCACCAGTGCCTCCTTGGGAATCTACCTGTTTCTGAGTTATGCTTTAGAAGGTCGATGCTTCCAAGTTTGCCTTTTTTACTGGTTTTCTCCATTATTACAAACATATCTGTGGTTAGTTTTCTTCAATCACCTATCATTGTGTGTAGAGACAGCAATGTTTATAATGTTGCATTGCTCCTACATGACATGACATGAAAAACATTGCCCCAAGCAGGTGGATTCCTTAGATTACAGTAGGACTCCAGTTTATCTTAATTCTCCCTATAGCTTATGTGGGATCTCTGAGAGATGGTTTTTAACCAAGTGCTTTGGCAGAGAGGCTACTAGGCTAGTACTTTCTACATCTCTATTTACTAATGGGAACTATAGAAGCCCAGAAGTAGAGACCCTTAGCTGTCAAATGTGGGCGTGGAAGAATCCATCTTTTGCTAATATTGTAAGGTTGATATGGGATATATTACCGGTTCACATGCACTGAAGCCATCCACTCTTATCAGACCAATTTATAGTATTGATTTTATTTTTTAATATGCTATGTTTTTGTGAGAACAATCATATTGGAAATCTAATCAATATTGGCTTTGCTGACAGTTATAAATGCTGAATACATACTCATTTGTATGATTATTGACAACACTTGAATTTAATAGGAGTGGTTTTAAGCCATGAACATTATTTTCTTAAAGGTTTCTCGTAGTAAAGGGAAGAGAGATACTTCATTTTTACATTTTTATTTTGAAATGAGTTTATTGATTAAAACTAGAAAAGCTCAGCCTTCACCTTAATTCATACATTTCTAATATTTTCCTTTGTGATAAGCTGTGATAACCCAGTTATATATTCTACTCAGAATGTATCTCATCTGTTCCTGTAAAAAAATGTTAAAGCGCCATTGAACCAATTTTTACAGTACTATTAATCAGAGTAATCAGTATTAATACACCACTTTACCAGCTGAGTGCCACTTGTCATGAATATGACAGGGTAAATTTTACATCTTTTTTTTTTTTTTTATACAAAGGCTTTCATTTAGTAGGAGAAAAAAAGAAGATAGGGATTTTAATTGTTAGCAATCAGAAGCCCGTGTGATTAAGACTGGCATTCTGAATCAGACACGTCAGACCCTGCTAGGAATTTATCTCTTCCCTTACTAATTCTTTCATAGATTTAAACATAGTCTTATTTACCAATAAATGAAACTTGTGGGAGCCCGTTCTGGGGTTCCTCGTGGCTTTACCCAGCAGGTCCAAATAGAGGATGATCAGGACCACGGGCCTGAGTGCAGGTGTCTGAGATGGCCTGCACTTGGCTGTGCTGGGGGAGGAGGTCTTTTGCTCCACCCCTTGGCGTCTCTATAAAAACCCTGGACCAGAGACAGTCGGGGCCCGTTGGAATAGGTTCCAGGCCCTCTCGAGGCTATCCTTTATTTTCTATCTGTTTATCTCCGCAAGATTCTCCGCTATAAATCCTTCTATCTAATATTTCCTGCTGCTCGCACTCAAGAAAACTCTGGGAAGCTGTGGGGGTGGTGGGTAAACGCCCCACAGAATGGCGCCCGAACAGGGACTAAAGAAAAAAAGGGACTAAAGAAAAAAAGGGACTAAAGAAAAAAAGGGACTAAAGAAAAAAAGGGACTAAAGAAAGGGGAAAAAAAGGGACTAAAGAAAAAAAGGGACTAAAGAAAGGGGAAAAAAGGGACTAAAGAAAGGGGAAAAAAGGGACTAAAGAAAAAAGGGACAAAAAAAAGGGGGGACTAAAGACAAATGAACAGGGACTTAAGACAAAGTAATAGGGACTAAAGATAAAGGAAAATAATAGTTTTATTACAGAGTTTTTGGTGAAAGTGCTGAGTTAGCCCTGCCAGTGGAAAGGCATGCCGGTGTTATGGAATATATATATATTTTTATATATATTTTTTGGGAAGGCAGGCGTTTTATCCTCGAGAGAAAAGGAAAGCGGACTGGAAGGATGTCCGATGCTGCAGCGAAATTCTCTTCTGTCAAAATTTTCTATCTTCTATCCCTTTCTCAATTTCTATCTGTGATAAGTATAAGGTATAGGGTAGTAATATAGTTTAGGAAAAACTTAGAAGTATAAGATTGTGTAGGAAAAAATAAGGCAACTAGACAGAAAAACTCAATTTTCTAACTTTGGGGGCTTTGAAAGCAAACTGGGGAAAAAATCGTTCTTTGGGCTTTACGGGTAGTAAAAAAGCTCCTCTTTAAGCTTATGGGGAAGAAAAAGTTTCCTATGGAAGCTTTTGACCTGGGGACAGCTGAAATGCCAAATCCAAGCGGCAGGAGAAAGTAATTTCTCCCTGAGGCAAAAATGGGGGTGTAAGAAGTCAAAGTTTAAAGTTGGGAAGTTTTGGGAAAAGTTGGTCTTTCTCCTGGGGGGAAAAATCTTTCTCTTAAACGCTAAAGCTTTTCTTGGAAAATTTGGGGGAAAAAACTCTCTTAAAAAGCCTTAATCTATCTCTCTTAAGAAACTTAGAAACTAAAGCCTTTCAGAACTTTCTCCCTCAGAAGGACAAAAATTAGAATCACCTGAAGATATTAGTATGGGGACCACCTGTGATTAGCTCTAAGGGAAACCAACAAACTTAAGACAGCAAAACCTCTAAGTTCTCTTTCAAGCTTTAAATATCCTCTCTGCAGTGCAAGAGGCTGGAACAAGTTTCTAAAAACCCCTTCTAAGCTCTGTCTCTTCAAGCTAGTAAAAGACAGTGGGTCAGAGTACCCTGAGGGAAACGCTTGGGGAGAGTGTGGGTGAAGAACTACAGAGAGCCCAAAAAGGACAGGAAACTTTACCTGAGAAAAACAAAATAGTCAAGCTTCACAGTTACAGCTGAGCTGAGGCAGCAAAGGTTCTGAGTGAGCGTTTCAGAATGAAAAGGTGCTCCTAATCGTCTAATGCGAAGATTCCCCGAAACTGTTAGCATTGTATCCTCGCTTCTGAGCAAAAACCCAGAGGTGACTGGCCAGCGTCTCTGAGTTGGAGTGCATTTCGGGGATACTAGGGTTCCTGCAGTTGTAAACTTCCTGGAGCACAGAGCTGAGGCAGGAAGGTGCAGGACCCAGGGGAAGATTGCTAATGAATAAACAAAGCTAAAGCCGGTGGGAACGGCACAGTTGTCCACTTTCCTACAAGTCCCGGGTTGATAGGTCCACGACTGCAAAAAGAAATCTGAAAAGCTTTCCTATTAGAAAAAGGACCTTTCTGGGAAAACAGTAAAGCTGAACTGTGTCTGAAGCAGTCGTGCTGCTGAGTCAGAACGCTGTCTGGGGAAAGAGCCCAGCCAGGGCAGAACAGAACTCTCCAGGAGTAAAAGCTTTTCTTTTCTGTCAGAGAAAGCACCTCCTTGAGAAAAGCTTTGTTTCAACTGACTCCCGATGAGATGAGATGAGATGAGATGAGGGAGTGTTGCCCTGAGGGGTGATTGCCTCTGGCATAAGCTCTGTCCTTGAGCACCCAGACAAGCAAAGACAACCCACTGGGGGACTGGGCCAGGTGAAGGCCTGATGAGGCAAAACACCTGTCCTAATGGGAGTTGAGAAATGGCAAAAACCTCCGTTGTTAGATTTTCAGTCTGTACGCAAACCACACAGACCCTGAAAACAGAAACGGACAAAAAAGCCCCTACCTTCAGTAGCAGGGAAAGCCACCGCTCTAGTGTCGGAAACTGTTTTCTGGGGTAGAGGGGATAAACTGAGACCAAACTGGGAACTGTTTGGGAGAAAGACTCTGAAGAAACAGAAGGGACAGATTCCTCCCCAGAAAATGCATGACCTGACAAAGCTGCTAGAGTTTGAGGCAGATTCAGGGGGAGAAAAAAAAAGCCCCTACCTCCAAAGGCAGCTAGCAGAGGTACAGAGCTGCAGACAGATAGCTGAAGCTCTGCATCTGGGGAAGGAAGGAACAAGCAAAATGAGAATAAGATCAGTGGGAGAAAATCTCTCTGAAGGAGCTATGGAAAAGCTGTTGTAAATGATCTTGTTTTTCACTGACTGGCTAAAACAAACACAAGCCCCGAGGAAAGTTGCTATCAGAAATGCCAGCCTCAATGCCGGCTAACGAGGCAGGTGTGGTTCTGATCCGGGGCCAGTGTCTGATGAAGGAGAAACACCTGTTGAAGCCAGCTGAGGAGAATAGAAACCTCCCAATGTGCCATAGCTGAAAATGTAAAATGCTTGTTCAAATCTCCCGTTGCAAAAGAAAGAGACTCTGTTCAAACCTCCCGGGCAAGAATTTGTAAACAAGTCTGGTAAGAGAACCAGTTGACTCTCAAACCCGATAAGAAATATGGGAAATGATATAAGGGACTGATATCATTATGGACTGATATAAGGGAAATGCATTCTGGGAAAGGTAGTTTTTCTGCTAAAGATGGTGACATTGCCCTGAAACACTTTTGTCAGCTCGAAAATACGTTCATGGTAAACTTAAAATACAGCCTTTAAAAGAAGGAGGAAAATCATCTAAGAGTTTAAGTGTCAGTTCCAATGAAAAATTGAAAGGATACGAAACTAGGCACTTTGCGGTTTGGGGGTTGGTAAAATGCCTTATTTACCCTAATAGCTGTGCCAAGTTTTTACGGTAGTTGGATGACAAAAAGCTACCTTTAAGAGCAAACAAGTCACCTTAAAATCCTTAAAGCAAGGGAAAGCAGTTTATACACTGAACGTTTTCTTAGATATGAAGAAACTTATGTTGAAATTAAAAAAGTTCTTTGCCTTTTGAACAAACTGCCTGCAATGAGTAATTCCTTTGCAAATCTAATAAGGAGACAAGGAAACAGGCATTCAAAAAAGAAATGACTGCTTTATAGATGGGAAACAAACTTCAGAAAATCTAGCTGTCTTACAAAAGAGTTGCTTTACCTGAAAGTTCCTTACAAGAAATCAATGCTAAATATCACCGCTGCTAATAATAACATCAGGAGTTAAAGCTAATGAAGTGAAAATACTAAATCCTGAAACTCAAGTGAAATGGAAAGATCCCTGCTCGGGATTATGGAAGGGTCCCGATCCTGTGTTAATATGGGGTCGAGGACATGTTTGTTTTTTTCACAAGAGGAGAATGAAGCTCGGTGGTTACCGGAGCGTTTGGTAAGGAGCGTGGAACTAAGAAAAGTCAGCTCCAATGACGTTCCTATAAAGGAACCAGAATGAAAGTGGCTCGATTAGTATTTCTGAGTTTTGTCCATGGTTTAATGCAAACAGTGAGGAAATAAGGAATTCGGAGCTTTGCCGCTTTTGGCTTTACTAGCTGCTTTAGAAAAATACTTTATATCGCCTAATAGCTGTGCAGTATATGGCGAAGAGCTTTACAGTAGCTAAATAAGATAATTTCACCCTCAGCGTAAAGTTTTTCAGTAGAACAAACCAAAAGTACTGCTGTGATAGAAACATTTGTTTGAGTTGAAGTTCTTAGGGGAGCTATTATGAATTTGGGTGAAGGGGACAGCCTCTAGTTAAAAACCGTTTACCATTGACAGTGCATCTCTGCCGGTTCGAAAAGGCCCACTCGCAACTTTGGGGTGTGGCTTTGTTCTGAGAATGTTACAATCCCCTAGCAACAAGTATCACAACTCTATAATGACAACACTCACTAAATCCCAGTGCTTTATAACAAAGCTAACTATAAACTCTAAACTTTAGAAATGATGTACACACTTCCTGTCTAGTTAAGAGAATCTTTATAATAGAGATAGTGATAATAATTAAGAGTAAGAAGTAGAAAAATGAAAATAAGATATGTGAGTTTGTAGAAATTCTGTCTTGTTATATCTGTGTTAAGAAATCTTGAGGTGTTTGCTAAGTTAGATATATGCTAATGGTAGCCTATATAAGTTTGTAAAATAGATCTATAGAGTTCCTTTAAGAATATAAGCTTGTAAGAAGTATCTAAGGTAGTCTTAAGACATGTAGTAATAAGCTTTTGTAAGATGCTAGTTTGAAATGTAAGTTTAAATAAGAAATAAGATGGAATGAATATAAGTATATAAGAATTAATAAGAAATATATTTGCTAAAGTAGTTCTATAGTTTCCTTAAAGTATAAATAAGTAGATGTTAATATGTTGTATGTGAGTTTATAAAAACGTGTAAATGTTGAATATGAGTCTAAATGCTTTG
This sequence comes from Peromyscus maniculatus bairdii, assembly GCF_049852395.1. NCBI lineage: Eukaryota > Metazoa > Chordata > Mammalia > Rodentia > Cricetidae > Peromyscus > Peromyscus maniculatus. The sequence goes on from NC_134871.1 coordinate 12,817,987, forward strand.
CAAGGCAAAAAAATGTTATATGTGAGTTTGTGAAAAAGTGTAAATGTTAAGTGTGAGTCTATTAATGTATATGGTGAAAACACCTGAGACACAGGAGATAGTGTCCTAGTAGACTACAAAGTAGGCAGTCTGAATGGTTTCAAAAGCTCCAGAAGCTGCTAAGAAGCTAAGAATGGCGGACGCCAGAACCAGCACAAGGCATCTGCAGCTGAGATCCGTGGAATATCAATGCAGCACAGAAAAACCTGAGCTAACAGCAAAAACGGTGCGGTTTAAAATATTACTATAACTAAAAAGGTCTGTCTGTGAGAACAAAAGTTGCAGAGACGCTTGTTTGAACAAAGATTGTTAACGGCAAAAAGTTTTGGTTGTAAAACGTCTCTTCATATTTGGAAGTGAAAGCCTGATACCAGAATTTATTTCTTATTTAAACTTTTTGAACTTAAAATGAGATAAAATTACAAAAACATTTTGGTTATGGATTTCTTCAAATTTGGAAGGCTAGTACCAATATTTATCATTTGAATTTTGGTACTTAAATGAAATGAACAATAGAGATTTCATTGCAATGGGACAATTTTGAGCTTACTTATAGTAATGACCTAGGAACGGTTTTCTGGAATTGGGTTAAAAATGAAACTGTTTAAATGAAGAAATGTATTTCTACTTAGAATCAAGATGCAATTTTGTGTATGCGTATATGCTTTATTAACTGGTGATTTATGAGTTGTTTTGTGAAACTGTTTATGTAAAAATGAAATTACTTATGGAACTGGTTTTGTGTTACAAATGGAACTGTTTAAACAGATAAGTTTGGGTTCCTCTAACTAGGTTTGAGACTTTGTTTAAAAAATTATAAAGAAAAGGAGGAGCTATGAGATTGAATTATGTTCGCAGAAACCTATTGATATTAATGCACCCTGGCTTTGTGGAATTGAGGAAATGTTTAAGTTTGAGAATACATCGAAGTTTTTCCTATGTTCTTTTAACAAGAAAATTCAAATGACTGAGTTAAAGTTGTAAGACGGAGAAAATTGTTAACTATATATAGCACCATATATGCTAATTCTAATGGTTCTGTTAAGAGTTTGCTTTGAGTTGTAAGATTGAGAGAATTGTGACTATGTATAGCAATATTTATGTTAACCTGTTAATGGTAATGATGAAGCTAAGGGATTCTTTAAGTTTGTAGTTGCCTTAAGAGTTTTGGTTTAGAAAGGGCTTGAGGCAGCTAAGACTGCTGTGGTCACCTTGGACCTAATTCAAAAGAGAAATGCCATCTATATCATCCTCTACTCCCATACTGGGAGGTGTAACAGCTATGGAGATTGCTGTAAGCCATTAATAGTTATTTTTTTATATATTAAGAAGGGGGGACCTGTGGGAGCCCGTTCTGGGGTTCCTCGTGGCTTTACCCAGCAGGTCCAAATAGAGGATGATCAGGACCACGGGCCTGAGTGCAGGTGTCTGAGATGGCCTGCACTTGGCTGTGCTGGGGGAGGAGGTCTTTTGCTCCACCCCTTGGCGTCTCTATAAAAACCCTGGACCAGAGACAGTCGGGGCCCGTTGGAATAGGTTCCAGGCCCTCTCGAGGCTATCCTTTATTTTCTATCTGTTTATCTCCGCAAGATTCTCCGCTATAAATCCTTCTATCTAATATTTCCTGCTGCTCGCACTCAAGAAAACTCTGGGAAGCTGTGGGGGTGGTGGGTAAACGCCCCACAGAAACTTTAATTATAGATAGACCCACAGGCAAGTAATATGTCTGCTAGAAGTAATTGCTTATTGGAGTTAAGCAATTTCCATGTGCTTTTGGCTGGACAGCTTTCTTCTCCTTTTATATCTTGCTTGCCTTGGAAATACCTAAACTCTCCAGTATCCTCAGACCCCCAAGTCAATTTTGATTTATAAAATGGCCCCTTTGAGAATGGATTTATGCTGGGTGAGGATTATTGTATTAAGATGTTTCTATTAAATATGAATGATTCTTAGCACTACTGCAAGTTCTTTTATCCCAAATTTTCATGTTTATCATTATTTAGTTCTGCACTAAGGCATTAGGTGTTCCATGAATGAAGCAGGATACAGCAGGAGAACTCAGCAAATGGCATGTAGAGAGACTAGCATGCAAGCAACTGCTTCTTGGTAATGAGGCCTTCCTGGATCAAGAAAGCAAGAGGCTGAGTAGGGAAGCAGAGGAGTAGAGATACTCTTCATGGAGAATGTGTTAGAGAAAGCAGACAGAGGCCACAGGAAGAAGTCCTAATGCTTTCCAAGCGAATTAGGGCAATTGCTTCAGTTTTGGAGCATTTAACTACATGTAGTGCTTTTAGTGACCAGACTACCAAATAACTTGCTGCAGATCCAGACCTGGGGATGGAAACTCACACACCTATCACTTTACAGAATAGCCCATGAGCCTACATTACTCCTCATTGCCTAGCTAAAGCTCAGAGAAAAGAGAGAGTCAAGAAGAAGGCCAGAGGATAAGAGTTAGGGAGCGGGGAGAGATAGAGAATGAGAATCTGTGGTCCTCCCTTCTGATTAAAAATAAAAATAAATTCATAGAAAGTTGGTTTAGCAAATTATGGGTAATAAAAGCATCTTTTAAGGGCTGATGGGACTTTTTAATGATTTAATAAAATTAAAAAGTAAAATTAAGTAAACTTCCCGTAATTTGGAGTCTAGATGAGGAACTAATTTCTAGGAAATTACTGTCAGTGATAAACTTCAAATATACTTGACAAGTGAGTGCAATGTCAGTTTTATTGTTTCAGCATATGAACTTGGCTTTGTGAGGACAATGAGCCCAGGAGTTGGATGCCTTTGCAGAACTATTTGATGACTGCCTCTTGTCTGTACTTGTGGGCATTTGCCTGGCTTTCACCAGCCTAGCTGGGGAGTGAACTTCTGCTCTGTGTGCAAATGGAAGGGGATTTAAAGCAGGGGAGAGGTTGCTCATTCGGCTCAGCATAATGAATGCCTCTGCAAACTGCTTTTCCCAAATTGACAGGTGTCTCCTTCTATTAGAAGCTAGGAACCGTGCATAATTTGAACGCATTTTTTTAAAAAGCAACTTTATGGGAATATTTATATAAACACTGAAAACTCTCCTCTCTCTGTGTCTGTCTGCCTCTCTCTCTCTCTCTCTCTCTCTCTCTCTCTCTCTCTCTCTCTCTCTCTCTCTCTCTCTCTCTTCTGTGACTGTATCTGTGATGCATGCGTCTTTATGGAATATATATTATTTTCCAGTTTTGAAATGCCAAATAGGAATTTGTCAAATCCACATGTTCATCTGTACAAAGGGTAATATATAATAACTGTTACACATGAAATTTAAAATAAATGACATTTCCCAATGGGATGGCAGAGCTAGAACAGGTGCAGAGTGGGAGAGCAATGAGGGAGATATCTTGATAAAGTGAGACATCATGGGGATAGGGAGAAACCTGGTATGAGGGGAGTTCCCAGGAATCCACAGGGAATGACCCCAGCTTAGGCTACTAGCAGTGGTGGTGGGGAGTGCCTGAGCTGGCCTACTTCAGTGATCAGATTGGTGGATGGCCTAACTGTTGTCATAAAGCCTTCATCCAATAACTGATGGAAACAGATGAAGAAAGTCATGGCCAAATATCAGACCAAGCTTCAAAGTCCAGTTGAAGAGAGAAAAGAGGGAGTCTATGAACAAGGGGCATTAAAACTTACAGATATAACCAAATCAAGCTAGTGGGAAATCATGAACTTTGAACTTATAGCTGTGAAACCTGCATGGGACTGGTCTAGGCTCTCAGCATGGGTGAGACAGTTGTGTAGCTTGGTCTGTTTGAGGGGCCCCTGACAATGGGAATAGGATCTATCCCTGGTACATGAACTAGTTTTTTGGATTCCATTGCCTGTGGTGGGACACCTTGCACAGCCTTGATGCAGGGGGAGGGGCATGAACCTGCCTCAGCTGAATGTGCAGGGCCTTGCTGACTTCCCATGGGAGGCCATATCTTTTCAGAGGAGGGAATGAGGGGTGGGCTGGGGGGAATAATTGTGGGGGGGAGTGGGAGGAGGGATGAGGGAGGCATTTTCTGTGGTTGGTATGTGGAATGAATAAAAAATTTCTTAATAAAAAAGAAAAAAATGACACTTGCTAATATCAAATCAACTGGTGTATTAAAATGTTGATTTAAAAGGTAGACAAAGAATATTACCAATTATGAAAGATTTTTAATTTTTTTGTTTGCATTATAATTTTGTAGCTAGTATCTGGACTCTTATTAAAAATCGTATTGAACATGTTTTGGAACATATATCTTGTGTACTGTATATATGTAAATATTTGTATGTGATGTACTCATTTATTTAAATGAGAGGGATCATTATGTATAATATTAGAAACTATTATGGTTCTGTCTGATTGTTTTTATTTTTATTTTATTTTTAAATAATTTCAAGTATAAATAATTGGCATCAGTGAACATTTTGAGTTATTTTGATGCTGTTCTGTTCTTTATGATAATAATAAAGGTAATGGGTAATGCCCAATGCTCTGTTCTACCAAAGAGAGTATATGTACTATCTAGACAGATATCTGAAAACATACCAATTATTAAACTGTTTAATCATCCAACAAAACATACGCACAACAGAGGAAAAAGAAATGTAATTCACGTGGCATAATCACATAGGGTACCACATTAACAGCAGTAGAAGAAAATGGACTGGGGTCATAGACCGAAGCATGTTAGAGATATTTATTTTAGTGTATTTGGCCATTACCATGTTTACCCTATGTCAAATCCTGTCCCAAGAAAAGAAAGCAAAAACATCCAGAAGAATCTTTTCCAATAATGAGTGTGAATCTATTTTGAACGCTAATGTAAGGGCTACAAATGATAAGCATGGGGATATACAGAAGGAAGCTTTGAAAGACACTAGAAATCCAGTCGTTTAAAAGTATACTCTAACTGACCTTGTCAACCAACCCATTTGTAGTATATGCTATGCCAACTGATTTTCAAGTGGCCCATCTTTTTTTTTTTTTTTGCATTTTATTATTTTTTTTTGGTTTTTTTATTATTATTATTATTATTATTATTATTATTTTACAACACCATTCAGTTCAACATAATAGCCACAGAATCCCCTGTTCTCCCCCTCTCGCCCACCCCTCCCATTCCCACCTCCTCCAGATCAAGGTCTCCCCCGAGGACCGGGGTTGACCTGGTAGACTCAGTCCAGGCAGGTCCATTCCCCCCTCCCAGACCGAGCCAAGTGTCCCTGCATAAGTCCCAGGATTCAAACAGCCAACTCATGCAACGAGCCCAGGACCTGGCACCAATGCACAGCTGCCTCCCAAACAGATCAAGCCAAATGACTGTCTCACCCGTTCAGGTGGCCTGATCCAGTTGGGGGCCCCTCAGCCTTTGGTTCATAGATCCTTTGCTTCCATTCATTTGGTTATTTGTCCCGGTGCTTTATCCAACCTTGGCTTCAACAATTCTCGCTCATATAAACCCTCTTCTTACTCACTAATTAGACTCCCAGTGCTCCACCAGGGGCCCAGCCGTGGATGTCTGCCTTCAGATTCCTCAGTCCTTGGATGGGGTTTATGGCACCACTATCTGGGTGTCTGGCCATCCCATCACCAGAGTAGGTCAGTTCCTGCCGTCTCGCGACCATTGCCAGCAGTCTTTTGAGGGGGTATCTTTGTGGATCTCCGTGGGCCTCCCTAGCTCTCTGCTTCCTCCCCTTCTCACCTTCTCATGTGGTCTTCATTTACCATGGTCTCCTATTCCTTGTTCTCCCTCTCTTTTCTTGATCCAGCTAGGATCTCCCTCAAGTGGCCCATCTTAATAGTATGCACTTTAAGCAACTTATGACAAGCTGGAAACTCATTCTCTATTGCTTTCCCTGTCCTTTCTGTCCATGTTCTTTCTTTCCTTTAGGTTCAGTTACATATGAAGTTTGAAGTCCATATACACTGTAATATTTTATCAAGGGTGAGCTGGAACCTAAGGTGTGCTATGTACCTATAATCCCAGCACTTGGGAGTTACAAAGAGAAATAGGAGTTCAAACCAGCCTCAACTTTATAGAGAGTTATAGGACAACCTACATTACATGACATTTTGTCTCAAAAAAATCAAAAGTTAAAAAAATAAAATACAACAAAACTTAAAAGTCAAAAAAAAAAAAAACCTTAAAAGTCTAAGCTAGGACCCTCTACCAATTTCACTGGAGAATGTAGTCAGTAATGTAATTAAATGTTAATTTTAGCTGTCACAGATGCTACGAGTGAGTACTGGTGGACATTAGTGCCTCCATGTCAGATAAAGTCTTCAGCTTGGGTTCATTTGGTAGAAATAACTGTGTTAGTCCGACTAGCCGCTAAACCAAATGGACTTTCATACGTTTCTGGGTACCTAGTAATTTTGTTGAGTAAATCAATACAGTATAACCTTTTGAGGTGTAATTAGAGGGTTTTCTTGCTACCCTGTTGTGTTGGCTATCATACCTGTTAGTGTCTGTGGAGATGCCAGGGAGGCAGGATTTACAGCTGCCTCCAAACCTGTCTTATATGCTGGTGTTGCTATTCCCTCAAGTTATGTTGTCATGAAATCTTTACAATGGTTACATGAGTTAGAAGCCATGATTTCCATTTTTCTGAAGAAGTATATGAGGCCTAAAGAAAGTAAGTGGCTGGCTCAAATTCAAACAGGCCTTCTTTCTGAGGAGCTGGGACAAAGAAGGCAAGGTCTGGCATAGATCTTTCCTGTGAACCGCTGCTGTCTTCTCCAGTTATAGCCACCAACATTCATTTTCACTTATTTTAAAACATTTTCCTTGTGGTCTGAAACTTCCTTTTGTTCAGTAATATTGCAAGAGAATTAAATTTCATGTTTAGATTCCTTTTTGTTCATTTTGTCTTGAATTATCTATCACTAAATGTGAAGATCTGTCCTATTTAAGAACATTGATGGTCCATATGTAATTTTAATAGGTATGGGCAGTATGATGTTAAGCAAACATGAACTCTAGAACATAGTGATTATCTCGGAGTTCTAGAGTGATTGTTCATAGTGATTTCAGAATAATGATACTTAAAAGTCCCTGAGGTTATACTAAGGATTTTATAAGATATGTAAATTATTTATAGACTGATAAGCCCATTTTAAAATCCACACTAAATTAAGATAGATTCTTACTCAATTTGAAGTATCATTTTGGCTTTGGTTTATTTTTCATCTTGTACGTAAAAGGGTAGATTTTGTTTTGAAGAAGTTCCTAAAGTAAGTATTAGAGAAAAATAATAATAAGGATGCCATTTTTAAAAAATATTTGCTGTAGAGTTAGCTTCAAATTTTAGACTTTCACTTTTGGCAACATCATTTTTTTTATCTTTTGTGCTCACATACATGACATCAAAGACTTAGGAGTTTACACAAATTAGCCACGTGGTTCTTTCTGAAGAAAAGGCACATATGGCTCAAACGGAATGTTATGGTTTCCTTTGAAAGCTCTGTTTTGTCATTTCTAATTTTGGAAGAAATAAGATGGATGAAAACTGGAGACTAGAGGTGGGGGTCAACAACTCAGAAAAGCCAACAGAAGCCAGAAAAGCTGAGGCCTGACTGAATTCTTACACCTCTGTGAGATGCTAAGGCCATGAAGGGCGTCCATTCCAAACATCCTGTCCCCTTCAAATGGCTGCAGCAACAGTGTGCCAACTTGGTTATTTTTCCCTGGTTGTTTCCAGCCCTGTTGAAAATATCTGGAGTCTACTTCCTCCCTCCCTCCCTCCCTCCTTTCTTTCTTTCTTTCATTTTTTTCCCTTCCTCTGTCCCTTGGGCTTCTGTCTCCCTGAGGACACTAACCTGCTTGAAACCTGCCCTAAGACCTACATGGAATTGTTTGTGTTGAGATTAAGGGGAGTGCAGATTTGTGGCTTATTGCACTGGGAATCACAGGGGCTGGTTTCCTACCAGCTTTTGTTCAGCCCACAGAGAGGAGAAAGCTAAAGCTTGTGCGTTTCCCTTGTGGAACTGTGAATTATTTTGGAGTAGGTCATATTGTAGGACTTAAAATTGTTTAATTATAGCACTTGACAGTTCTCTCATAGTAATAATAGTTAGCACTTACACAGCCTGTTTCATCTTCAAAGCATTTCACAAGCACTAATTAATTCTCATAAGATGCCTGGGAGGGGGCTATCATCATTCCCATTTTACAGATATGGAAATTGATGCAAGCAAGTTAAGAGTCTTGCCATAGGCCACAGTGGGAAGGCAGAATCTAAATGCTGGTTGCCAACTTAGGAGTGGCTGGCGCCTAAATCCTTTTCCTTAGGCCTTAATCCAGCCTCTTCCTTCTCCCCCATGATCTCTTCATATTTCTTTCTCCAGTTTTGGAAAGGACTTGGTATTTTTTTTCTCTATTCTTCTCTTTAGGGAGTATTTATTTAACACTGCTCCAAGAAATAAATAAATCATCTCAGTATTACAGCTTTAAAGAGATAATATGTCTAATAAGGACATGAATATTACAAAATGTCAGGAAATGAATTAGGTTTGGGTGAAAGAAAGGATTCCAAATTACATTTTGCCGGATAAATATTGCATCCATAAACAGTAAAAATAACGATAGTAATTAGTTAACATTACCAAATAAAGCATGCGTTTAGAATGAAACTTACCAGGCATTTTTGTGTCATACTGACTGGTGTGTGCACAAAGGGAGAGACCCATTTGAATTGTAAATCGACAACATGGTAAATTGTAGATTGCAATAGTAAGGCTGTGCTATGCTGTGATAAATTACAAAGGCAATATTGGCTAGGCTTCTGAACCTTGCATTTCTCTTCTGCTTATTGGTGCTATCACTATTAATATCTCCTACAGAAGCTGCATGGCAAATTGTTCTAGATACAGAAAAGGCATTCCATTGTGTTGTGGCAATCACAAGGCTCTATGTGACTCCTGTGACCTTTGACATTTGTTGTTGGTGTAAATCAGTACAGTGTTCCTCATTTTGGGTCCTGCTGTGTGGATATACAGGTCTTGGCACAGTTTATGCCTGTAAATGAACCTAATAAATATTGTATTATAGTCAACAATCCTGGCTAAGATGTGTCAAGTATATCTTAAAACGGAATGTGCTTTTGAATAAAAAGTCTCATCAAAAATCCGAAAATATATCATGATAAATGTGCTCTTAGTCTAGCCTCCATGCTTGGCAAAGGAGGATCCAGATTGAATGATGTTAATCAGGACTGGTTTCTAGACAGGAGGCAGCCTATGCACTGTGAGAGCTCTAGTGGTCTCAAGTGTCACACTTGACTTCTGCACCTCCTTTGTTTCCTTAATTGTCAAGTTTTCATCGTACAGCACAAATAAATTACTCATAATAGGGGGAGTGGATTTTTATTTAGTTTTCTTTTTATTTATTCTTCTTTCACATCATGCATCTCCATCCCATTCATTTCCCAATCCCAGCGTATCTACCCTCTGCCCTAGCAGACCCCAAACAAAAACTAAAAACTAATTTAAGAGAAAGCAAAAAAATAAATAAAAGGAAAAAAAAATCTTGTCATGGAAGCTGTAGTATGACACAGCGAGTCATGCAGTGAACCCTTTTGTCCATGTATCTTTACTCGCAAATATTTATTGCAAAGAGTCATTGGCTTGGTTTGTGGCCTCTGGTTTCTGCTGCCTTAATGATGCTGGGCCCTCACTGGAACTGCTTTTTGTTATCCTGCTGTTGCTCTGTGTTGTGGAAATCCTGCAACTTTGGGTCTGCAGGACAGGTCTCTTCACCTGCTCTAACAGATCACAGATAAGGTGAGATGCCACCTCCCCCCACCCCACCCATCAGCACCTGGGAAGTGGATTTTTAAAGTTGGTCATGTGTAAGCATTCTGTGGCCTTCGCATAACTGGCAAAAATTGGTTGAACTAGCATAATGATTAGTTATAGCTTTCTGTTCTTAAGTAGGCCATGGTAAAATCACTAATGTGTACTAAATACATGGATGGGACAAATGCAGATTTTGTGTTATGGCAAGAAAGAATGATGGATATTAATACCATACAGGGAAAACCAAACCAAAACAAAACAAAACCTCTTGAATGATCTCCCTATATCCAGTAGCCCTTGGACTGTAGATTCAATGCGTACGGTATGCTTCATATAGTAGTGTTCATTTTTTACTGTGACCTGTTTACACATATTCAGAAATACTATTAGTTAGTTGTCTTGTTTGTTTACCAAGAATACAAGTTCATGGACAAGGTTCCAAATTTGTCATGCCATTGAAATTCATGATCATATTTCAACTTTAGTGAATTAAATCTTACAAAAATTAAAGAATTTGCAAATGGAAAGAAGATTCTTTAATGTTTCAGAAAGACTTGGTGAAAATGCATCATATTAAATATCAAACTAAGAAATTTGTAAGATATTTAGGGTAAAGACCACAATTTTTTTTATAAAGTTTAGAGAATTTGTCTAAGAAAGACAACTTGGAGCAGGGTGGGGGTGGTGCATGCCTTAGAGTCCCAACACTGGGAGCCAGAGATAGGCAGATCTCTGTTAGTTCGAGACCAGCATGGTCTACAGAATGAGTTCCACAAAAACCCAGGTTGTTACACATAGAGAAATTCTGTCTTGAAAATTAAAAAGAAAAGAAAGAAAGACAACTTGGCAACTTGGCATAGAGCCATGAATTCAGATGGGCCAAAAATATATTTTGTAACCTAATTCATTATGTTAAATGAGTAAATCAATACACCACTGAATTAAAACATACTTTAGTGCACATGACTTTTTTGTGGTTATGAATTTAAATTTACTTTTTAGTTAACTTACTTGGTAAGAGAACTGTTGAGGGAAATTGTCTAATAGTAGACCATGAAGATTGTGACACATACTCTTTTTTTCAATCCTTCAAGTATGCCTCTTGAGTCTAGAAAATCCTAAATGTATTCTTTGTGGCGGCTGTAATTCATTGTCCTTTTGCTTCCTATAACAATTGCTGGTCATCAATAGATTTTCTTAAGTTTTTTCTCTGTTATAGTTGTAGGGATTCTTAATATAGCCCACAGTATTTAGCAATGCTTCACTGCATTTTCTTCCTAACCACTTCCCTGCTAGCTTTTGATTGCAACATTTGTGTCATGTAGAGCATTGGTGGGAGATCCACCCTTTTATCTTTCCAGTGTTTTTGACAGTGCAAGCCCTCAATAAGTATTAACTAAAAGAAACTTTAAATCAGAAACTAGAAAACTTTTTCAGGCCCTAGCTTTTTGTTAAATGTAACAGGATATGATATTTTTAGTAATCTCAAACAACTGCATGTATGTCCATGTTTTCTTTTCCTGTGGCTTCTTTTGATGCAAACTGGCACAGTAAGTGAATAATTTATAGTGTTTGATGTCGTGTTGACAGCTGTTGAAAGATGTAAAAGTTTAGATGCATAAGAATAGAGTTTAAATTCTAGATCTACTACTGCATACTTGTTCAGTGGCCATGAAATGTTTGTTATAGTTTTCTGACCCTCAGATGGATCCCATTTGATGTAGAATTGTTATTGTTGCTCCTACTAAAAGTAGTAATTATTCACTAAGGACTTTAGAATGTATTTGACATCCAACATTAACATATATTCAATAAAAGTTTCTGATTCTAAACACTGATCACCCAATAATAACTTCAGTTCATAAGATGTATTTGAAGACTCACATTTAAATTTTCTCAGATGACACTCTCTACTTTTTTTTTTTATTTTTTTATTTTTTTTTGACGGGGTTACTCTGTGTTGTTTTGGTGCCTGTCCTGGATCTCGCTCTGTAAACCAGGCTGGCCACGAAATTAACAGAGATCCACCTGGCTCTGCTTCCTCAGTGCTGGGATTAAAGATGTGCACCACCACTGCCCAGCTGACACTCTCTACTCTTAAGAGTTGCTTATTTACAATCATTTAAATAATCACGATTTTTTTTTTAGCCAATAATAGTATATGTTTTGTAAAGCATTCTTGGAAATCGCATATAACATTCATAGATTGGAAGAAAACTTTTGTTTAACTAATTGTTTGTCAGTCTCAAGCAACATGATAAGAGTCTGATGAAGGAGATGCCCCCCTGTGATTCAAATATCTCCTAGAATGTCCCCCATAATACTGCTATGAGAGATAAAGGATTCAGCACTTGGTGGTTTGGGAACATGTTGAAACCAAAGATTTTGTGACAATTTCTTCTATTCAAGTGGTGTTTGGAATATTTCATATCTCCATTGCTATCAGCTATGGGTTACAGAGTGAGTATATAGCAGAATGCGATGTAATTGTATTCTTTGTTACTAGCTCTGTCATGCCTTAGACATTCTGTTCCCATGTCATTACAAAGACAGGGTTTTTAGTCACTTCACTGAACACATCATTTTCCCTTGTACTCTATTGATCTGTTGGGTGACATTACAACTCCTGTGACTACAATGAAAGTACTGAAGATGGTACCGACAACCAAAATAAAACAAAACAGAACAACAGCAACAACAACAAACCCCCCTGTCTCAGGATGCTTGCTGAATCCTTACCATGTACATTTTTCATTTCTTTTTATTCATTTATTTACTGTTACTGAAAATGGATATTTTTCTCATGTATCCCACATGTTTTCCCCTCCTTCTACTCCTCCAAGATTCTCCTTACCTCCCCTCCCATCTGCATCCACCTCCTTTCTGTCTCTCATTAGAAAACAAGCAGGCTTCTAAGGGATAATAATACGATGTAATAAGAAAAAGCAAAAGCTAACACACCAGAATAGAACTAAACAAATAAAAGGAAATAAGACAGCCCAAGAGAGGGCACAAGGAACAGAATCCCACTTGGTTACACACTCAAGAACCCCATGAAATCACTAAACTGGAAGCCACATACAAAGGACCTATAGGATAAAAAGAGAGAAATAAAACATGCAAATAAAATAAAATAAAAAATAATATGATTCAATTTTTTAAAAAAATGAAAAGCCCTGCTACAACAATAGGAGACTAGGTTCCTCCAAATACTATTGAGTTCTCTTTCTGTGGGCCATCTCCTGCTGGACATGTAGCCTATTCTTAAGAGTAATTTGTTTCCCCAGGGAGATTCCCTGGGAGGAAACTAAATTTTCCTTTGCTAGTGGTTATCAATTGGAGATTCTCTTTGAGGTAAGATATATTTGCTTCTTTGTTCAACATTAGAGCACCATCTGGTGCAGACCTGTCTAGACCCTATGCATGCTGCCCCAGTCTCTGTGCCTTCATACGCACTATGAGCATGTTGATTTAGAGGGCTTTAATTTCTAGGTGTTTTCCATCATACCTGCTCTTAAGCTTTTTTTTTTTTTTAACTCTTCCAAGGGGTTCTCTGATCCCTTGGGGGAGGGATTTGATGGAGACATCCCTTTTAGGGCTGAGTATTACAAGGTCTCTCATTCTCTGCTTAGTGGCTAGTTGGAGCTCTCTGTATTTGTTCCCATCTGGTGCAGAAGGAAGCTTCTCTGATGATGGCTGAGTAAGGCATTGTTCATATTTGTCTTTTTTTATGGCTTCCATAAACTATGCTTCCCCACTAAAAATATAGCTATCCCTAATCACAGCCCTGTAGAATCGTGCCAGTAATGTAGTTCATGACAAATTTCCAAATTTGCTGGCAAGACTCTCAGTAAAATGTGTCATTTGCACATCGTGTCCTCCAAGCAAACAAAATAATACTTAACCATGTAATAATATAGAGTATTAAATCCCCCTGGGAAAAGAGTTGGTTTTAAATACTTTGAAAAGAAACTTTCAAGTTAGTGATTTACACAGTTAATTATAAACAACAAGCCTTGTAATTAAGTGTTGCCATTTTGGGTGGAATTGGTTTCACCCATCACTAATCCGTCTATCCTTGTCTCTGGCCTTTGAGAGATTATGGGAAAATGCACACGATGAAAAGTTTAACTTGTCAAGTTTAAATTTAGATGCAAAGTCCGGAATATCAAACACCGTAAGTGATAATTATCACCACCTGGAAATAATTTGTACCACTGAGGAGTTAAGGAAGGAATTCTCCGTTTCTGCTGATGGGGAGTTTTTAACCTCCTGATCACCAGAGCTCTCTTGCCACTACCCTGGTGTGTCTTGTGGTTCATTCCCAGTAGTCAACACAGTGCCAAGTGATTAGCAAAATACGGGAGGAGGTAACTTTGTAAGATGTGAGGAAGGCTAAGCAAAGAGCAAAGTGGAAGTAAGGAAGGTGGTCCTGATTTTAAATCACTCAAAGTCAGCTCTGTTATCTATTAGTTCAGGTTACAAACTGCCTGGATTTTCTCCTAAAAAAGTCAAAACAAAAACACCAATAATGAGTAAATAAGGCAACAATTTACTACACCATATTACAATGTCATACATTTCTATTTTTCTCTGTGTTAAAAAATTTGTTTTGGAAAGTGCAAGGGTACTTAATGGTAACTGACTTGTAGTTCCAAATGAGTTAAGAAGATACTTTTGTATAATAATTGGAGACTTAAATGATATTTTGCATAGTTCATCTTCAGGCATATTGAAGTGTTTTTTTGACACATTTTTAGTCTCCAGAAGATTTTTACATATGATTGAGTTTCTTAGGTTTATTAAGATTTTTTTTATGGTGATTAGTGGAGAATTCTACACATTCCTGTGCAGACAAGAGTTGATTTTAAAATTCTGAATGTGTTTAATAATACTTATTCTCATTTGCATGTATAGTTTCAAAAACATACTTTATATAATAAATAAATCACAACTGTGACTGATTTTGAGGGATTTTAGATAGGCTTTCTGAAAAGAAAGAGAGAAAAAAAAACCCTAACCATGCAAAACCATTATAGTTAGAAAGACAGAAGTATTTGAAGTTAACTTCCATATTAACCTAAAAGATGAGAAGTCAAAAATACAAAATGTAATACAGTCTGCCTTGACATAAGAAGAGGGAGGCGGCAGAGGGCCATGTTTGTGAACTCCATTTCTTCCTCTGAAACAGCCTTTTGTTCATGATCATGGACTTTGTGTCAAAACAAACAAGCATCTCTTCATAGCACACTGGTATCCTTACTTGGAATGGAATAGAAAGGAAGAACCATTTAATATAAAATCTTCATTTTTAATTTAATTCAGTTTTTTTTTTTTATTTTTAAAGTATGGCCATAGCAGGCTTCTTGCAAGCTAGCTCTTGTATCTTAAATTAACCCATTTCTATCAATCTATACCTTGCCACATGGCTTGTGGCTTATTGGTGCTTTACATCTTGCTTCTTCTCCTGGTGGTGGGCAGCAGTGTCTGCTTCTCTCTCCTTTCTCCACCCACTGTCTCTTTTGGATTTTCTTGCCTGGATCCATCCTGCCCTGCCATAGGCCAATGCAGTTTTATTTATCAACCAACCAGAGCAACCCATATTCACAGCCTACAGAAAGACATCCCACAGAACTTCCCCCCTTTTTTTCTAATCAAAAAGGAAGGTTTTAACTTTAACATACATAGTAAAATTACATATAATAGAAAAGTTATCAAGCAAGAATTACACTTACAGTATCTAGTCTATTTGTATTTTGTGAAATTAAAGAAAATATTCTATCATTTATCCTATATTTATGAGTCTAAAGTTTTATATCTAATTTGTCTTTTATCATAACCAAGGAAAATTATAACTATTTAGTCTTCAACTACATCAAAGACCTTAGAAGGATTTACCCAAGTAAAATCTTTATGTTTACATTTATCTTAATATTTCTAAATGCTTAAATCACTAAAATCATGTTTGTTTGTTTGTTTTTCCTGTCACCTACAAGAATGGCAGAAACTTCACCTGGGGTTAGAAAATTGCATGTGACAGACAGTACAATGGACAGTAACCAGGTATAATAGTATCTCCTCAGTGATTATAGAGAGACAAGAGAATGAGCCAAACTGTGCTTCTTAATAACTGTGATAAGGGAATAAACTATGAACTCATAGAGCTGATAAAAATTAGTTCTTTGTAAATTAGGTAAGTGCTACTTCAAAATGAGGTGAAATCACAATTTTCATAATGTAAAGTAATTTTAAAATACTCATGGCAAATCTAAGTTTAATTGAATCAATTATGTAAAACTGTGCCTTTTGCCAGGCAGTGATGGCACAGACCTTTAAGCCCAGAGGCAGAGACAAGCAGATATATGTACATCTGTGAGTTCAAAGGCGGCTTGGTTTACAAGGTAGTTCCCGGACAGCCAAGAAAAAAGTGTCTTTTTCTAGGTCCTAGATATATGCTTTACATTGATTGGCTCATTAGGTTCATTTTTGAATGCTAGTCCATTATATTATTTTAGAGTTCAGCTTTGGGAAACAATGGGAATACTATCACTACTGAATTTTTGTTTAGTGTAAGCATTATACTCATCACTCACAAAATTAGATATGACACCTTTGAGCCTGAACTAATTTGAGCCTGAACTATTACTAAGATGCTAATAGTCTCCAGGTTTTGTTAATGACTCATTGTTTTTTTTTTTTTTTAATGTGTGTGTGTGTGTAGCTAGGTGGTTTCACAGTGTATGTGTGAAGGTCAGTGGACAAGTTTATGAATAAGTTTTCTCTTCCCTTTATGGATCCCAGGGATCAATCTCAGAAAGTCAGGCTTGTGCAACAAGTGGTTTTCTTCCCTGGTTGTTTTCTGTAAGGTTTAAAACAACAGCCTTAAAGAAGAGCTGAAACACTAAAATGAAATTTATCTAAAGTAGGGGAGGGAGAAGTCGTGACTAGTATATGTGAATAACCATTTTGCAAATTTCGTTAAAACTTATTCATTTACATTTAAAAAGTTAGTATATTCTTTTATGGAAGGCAGTAAGAAACCTCCCAACATATTTTTAAATTAAAAAAAAGCTAAATAATTTTATAAAGCTGGTGGTCATTTCTGTTGTTCAGCCACCCTATGATATTTTTTTCTGACACCATGAGCAAATAATGAAGCACTTTCAGAGGAAATTTCAAATGACAGCTATGTTTAGTTGGTGGCAGAATGTATTCACTTTTGATACTCTAGGGAAAATAGGTACATAGTTTATAGGAAACAGGTATCTTTTATAATATTAATTGTGCATACTAATTGTGGGGCCTGAAGAGATGCTCAGCAGTTAAGATATATTGTTTCTCCTTCAGAAGACTCTCTTTTTTTTTTCCCCCAGAACTTCCTGGTACCTCACAACCTCCTGTAATTCCACATCTATGGGATCTGATGACCTCTTGTCTCCAAGTGCACCCACACTCACTTGTCACTCACTCATACAGATATATAAGTAATAACAACAATAACAATAATAATTGTGTGGGGGTCATTTGTTATATGTTTCAATATTTAAATATCTCCTCTTAGCTTATAGTCTTCAGGAAGCATGTGTTTATAGAGGAAGAAGAAAAAGAAAAGAAAGACGGGGTGGATACAAACAGAAACCAGAATATCAGATCCTGTGCAGCATTTGGCAGTTTTCAGCGCTCTTTGCGTACTCCTGTAGTTTACCACTGTATTATGAAGAAAAGTACTTCTATTCACAGACCAGTTGGCAGGGCATGTGGAAGGTAGCATCATTCGATAACATTCACAACAGTATATACCTATGTGGATGGGACTGCCATTATTCAATTTGTGATCTTTTAACAAGCAAGACAACTCCCTCCTCTTAATTTTTAAGATAGAATTTACTTTGTACTTTAAATTTATTATTATGTGTTTTTAACAGTGTGTCTGTGTATTAAAAAGGGCTGCTCTTATGATATAGGTATGTGTTGTGGCATATATCTTACAAAGGCTAAATGTCTTTATCTTTTAAATAGTTGCATTTCTCTATAGCAAAAATATTGTCCAACTGCCCCACACCTCCACCTCCCTCTTCTCATTCAGCATCAGCCTATTCTCAACATTTTTAAGATTGGCTTTTTTTAGATTCAACATATGAACGTGATCGTGTGGTACTTGTCTTTATACCTGTATTATGTGAGGGATCTCAGTATGAACTTAGCCCAATCCCTCATGTGCAATCAAAGCATTCTCTGGTTGTTACTATAAAATAGCTTGTTCTGTGAATCTGTATGATACCTCTATAATTACACAATAGTTTTTAATTATTTCAGTTTTACCCCTTTTTCATATTCTAAGAGGTACTATGTTTTATGAAGGTATTTCAGATACTAAGCCTAGTGCCTGATTGAAGTAGTTAAACATACAATATTTGTAGAATTAAGTTAGTGAAAAGTTGCTAAAAAGATGTCCTGAGGTTTTTGAATCTCCATCTATTCTCTCACTTATAAGTTCTATTAGTCAAATAAAATACTTCATCCATTGTTACCATGTATGGTTAAAAATTTCAATGTAACTTGATTACAACTTCTGTCTAGTCCAAATAAACTTGTGTTGGGCCAATTGTAGCTATTTTAAAAGGAAAAAAAAGATAAAAGGAAACACTGCACACATGTACTGCCTCAGATGTGATTTAGTAATCTGTGGGTTGTTTTGCACACTCATTGACTCTTTCAGTATCTTTTCCCAGAATTTCTCAATGTCTTCTGTGTCATCCATCACCATATACCTCTCTAGCTATTCACAGGCATGGAATGCCTCAGATTTCATCATCCTTCACCACACTTCCCTTAGACCAACAAGGCAGAAATGTCCTTTCCCACTTCCTAACATCCTCACATGTTTGTCTGTCTTCTCATTTTTTTTGTTGTTTTGAATTACATTCATTCTTCAAGTCCTTTAAAACATTTCACACTGTATCTGTTGTCGATCTCTTCATAATCTTCATTTCCTGCCCAGCCTCCATTTGTACCTAGTATACTTTCTCATGGTCTTTATTTCATTAGACTTTGTTTTTCAGTCGGTCTCTGTCTCTGTTTCTCTGTCTCTGTCTGTCTCTCTCTCTCTCTCTGTCTGTGTGTCTGTGTCTATATGTATGCCCATGCCCACATAGGTTAGTCATTTACATTTTTCCTACAGTGATTACTTCATAATGCTAAGAGCAGGGAAAACTTGCAAGAAAGACAGCAGGTGAATACCGAACTCTTGGGAACAAAGCTATAACTATGGATTATGCTTTGGTCTTTTCAGGTTTTATCTATCCCTTGAAATCTAAGACAGCTGGAAACAAAACTGCCTGTTTCCTGTTAAACAAATAGGAGAGTTCTGATTTGTGATGCCTTACTCAGATTCTGCCACTCGGAGACTAGGTGACAGTAGCCATTTGAATTTTAAAGAGAAGGAACATTTTGTCAGACTCTGTTAGCGCAAAGGAAGTAATGTCAACCGAAATACAATACCACTATGCCTCATTTTTGTTGAGGCTAGTTATTCTAAATGTTGGGTAGGTAAAGGTCTCCTCATCCGTTCACTTTTCTTTAGCTGCCATTTGTGCCCAGGTCTATTTTCAAGTGAAAGAGTAACAAGTCGAGGAAAGGAGTGGTACCTGTCACAGCTTCTGTTTCAATAAAAATTGACCAGTACTGCATCTGAAACTCAATAAAGCAATGAGTGGGTTTAAAACTTATTTTATTCTCTTTATTTTAAGCTTGCCATTACATTTTTATTTTATGTGTATGTGTGTGTGTGTGAGTTTGAACCAAGCATAGAAGATATTAGATGAAACTGAATGCATTATTCTTTTTTAGAGACAGTAATGTCCCTATATTTTCATTTTTCTAATTTTGACAGTACCAAAGCCTCCTGTGTATTTGTGAATAAGCCATGTAACTT
The DNA here is from genome assembly GCF_049852395.1 of Peromyscus maniculatus bairdii. Taxonomy (NCBI): domain Eukaryota; kingdom Metazoa; phylum Chordata; class Mammalia; order Rodentia; family Cricetidae; genus Peromyscus; species Peromyscus maniculatus. Next base: position 12,837,762 of record NC_134871.1, read on the forward strand.
TAAACATTAAAGATAATTTTATCTTTCTGAGAAATGGAAGGTGAGTTATCTGTTTATGTCACTCATCCATATAATCAACAACTTTCCTTTATCAAATTCTTGAGCCAATTAAGAGTGAAAATTGAATTTATTATGAAACCTTACATACCTTCAAAATATATACGTGGTCTGCACAATCTATATTTATTCCAAGGGAATCTGAACCCTTGATGTTATTACATGATAGACACACTTCAGAGGTAGGAAGGCAGATAGAAAAAAATATGGAAGTCAGACTCACACTGTGTACCTCTCTTATGAATTATACTATTTGAAATCTCTTTAGTAAAATTTATTGGTAGGAAACCAAATATGAGTTAGTGTTCAAAATTGGGCTACTGGGCAGTGTTTCAAGTGTCAGCTGGCAGTTAATCCTTATGTGACTATCTAATTTATTACGAGTGCAAACAAATAGTTTGGTTCTTTGCCACATAATTTAATACTGGACAATTTGGGGGTTTCTTTTGTTAGTGTACTAGAACTCATGTTTCATCTTTAGTATACCGTTGATTGCTTTCTTCTAGATAAAGGATGGATCTATGACTTTTAGTTTTGGTATTTTATATGTTTTTCATAATGGAGATTAGTCATTATTCTGTCAATATTATCATCCTCCCTTTTCCGTCTTTCCTTTCTTGTCCCCTCCTCCTTAACTTTTTCCCTCCTTTCCTCTTATTTCTTCTGTCATTCCTTTTTTTCCCAGTCGATCTACAATAACTTCCTTTCTAACATTTTTTTGTCTTATCTAATTATAAAAGTAGTGTATTTTTGGAAAGTAAGAAATTTTGGAAAAAGCACACATAGGTTCACAATACTGATGATGATGATGATGATGATGATGATGATGATGATGATGTGTGTGTGTGTGTGTGTGTGTGTGTGTGAGTTGCCAGGTATATCAAAGATCTTCAACTACAGAAAATGAAACTCAGTCCATTATAACATTACCACTATAAACAAAATGACCCAGAATGTACTTTATTTGCATGTTTCCATTTCAACCTGATTTGTCCAGATATCACGTTCTTTCCTGAGTGCACAGTGCAAACATTCCCTGCCCAACTTTATCTCCCTGCTCGTAATGCAGTAATGCTATCATTACCATTTTAGGCAAAGGGTATACTGAGCAGAAAGTGCCTTTTTCTATAAGGAATATCTGTTAGTCAAAGAAATTAAAGTTTACTTAGACGTCTGCTACTTTAACTCCCTTTAACTTTTAGAAAACGTCTATTTTATTCTGTGCTAGAAATTTCCGTTCTGTGGGAAATTTTGTTACCCAAACATTGTAAGTTTTGGGTTACATTTGCCATTGAAACATAAAATGTGGTGAAACTGATTTTAAAATTATAATTAATTCTCAGTATATAATTTTAATAGTCGTAGTTCGTTAATAAATACTATGCTGTAGAAGAAGCTCTAGAAAATTGTCTGTGTAGCCATAATTATGTTGTGTCAACATTATTGGGTTAAGCACACTCTTCACATATTAGGTCAATGTGGTTGGGTTTATTAGTGTCAGGCAAATACATATGTCAGTTCTTCAATTGACTTTAAGAAGTTAAGCACTTATATTACCCAGTGATCTGTGTTTCTTGCCTGGTATTTGTCTCAGGCTGTGAACCTGAACATGAAAATTCTTTCAGTTTTGTGGTTTTCTTTTTCCCTTCACCTTAAGAGTTCCTGTTTTGGCAAGGACCTTCTTCCTTTTCTCTTTTATTGTCTGGAATCTCTCCTTCATTGTCATACAGCTTCTTTTTTTAGTGATACTGCAACAGAGCAATTGTTCAAAGGTGACTTTAAGTTTCATGAAGGCAGAGGCTCTGCAGGTGTATTCCAGATGGAGGTCTTAACCTGTTCCCGGGATCACAGAAGACATAGGTTCATTTTATGAAGAATAGCAACAAAACGACCTGTTATAATTTTATATGCTCCTCATAGCACAGTAAACAGCATTATTTTTTTCTAAATTTTATTCCTTATCTTAAAAGTGGAAGAAAATTATATCTAGTCACAAAGTTGAACTAAGATAGCATATAAACTCAATAAAATTGCCCAATAATAAACATTAGTAGACTAAAGAACAGTTTGTAGAACACATGGCAAATAGTGATTTTTTACAATGCTTGATTAGTACATAATGTTCACAGGTGTTACTAATTTATAAAACTCAAATGCAGTAAATGACTGTGCGGGTCAAGCCCTGTAATCTCTCGTGTATATATTTTTAGGACTTAACAGCCATAGAATTTTTTGAAATCATGATCATTTTTAGTTAAAAAAAGATTTTAGTCAGGGCCAATACAAAATTTATATATCTATATCTATGTCTGTCTATCTATCAATCTATCTGTCTATCTATCTATCTATCTATCTATCTATCTATCTATCTATCTATCTATCTATCTATCTATCTATCTATCATCGTTGAACTTTTTAAAGTGAGTGTTTTATATCACTTTGTTGAAACTAACCATGAACACAATGTAAAAGGAGCAATTTCTGCTCTTGCATTATGTTTTTTTGCATGTAGAAATTTTGTTTCTGGACTTAGGAGGTGTCTGTGTAGGCAAGGGTGATTGCTGCCAGGGTGGCTGACTTGAGTTTGGTGTCTCAGAGCCACACGGTTAAAGGAGAGTGCCCACCAAGCCCCCAGTGCTAGCCTCTGACCTCCACAGGTGCACTGTGACACATGCCCTGTCCCACCCCAGTAAAAATGTTATATTAATCTTTAAATAAAATTTTCATTCAAACTCTCTCCCACATTACTAAGGTGTGAAAAGTAAAAGCAATGAGGGCTGGGGGGATGGTTCATGGTTAACAGTCCTTGCCACTTTTGTAGAGGACCCTAGTTTGGTCCCAAGCATCCATATAGGGTAACTCACAACTACACTTAAGTCCAATTCCAAGGGATACAATAACTTCTCCTGGCCCCCAAAGGCACCCCTTTCCAACATATATTTGTGCATGTGCACATGCTCATACACACACATACACATAAATAAAATAACTTTCCTAAAAAAATTAAAAAAAAACAGTAGTTTTTTTTTTAAAGAACTACTTCATAATGAGTTAAAGAAAGATGTGGGTACTATTATAACTATTAACCCATAATAGATATTCAAATTGCTTTTCTGCATTCCTCCTCCACGGTCACTGCTTTTTGGGATGGGTTATCTTTAACAGTGGCTGAAAACAGTCAATGCTTGTGAATGTAACTGTGTGGTAGAATATGCATTCTATTTTTCTGGCTTTTAGCAATGTGTACAGTTCCTTTCTGTGTATCTGTTGAGGAATTCCTTAAAATTCTTTTCAAATTAAAATTGTGGGCCATTGAGTTAACAATACCTCTTCTCATAGGGTTTCCTTATGAGCAAGCTTACAGCACAGTCCCCATATATATAGTGAGAAAACATTATCTAATTTGACGAAATCCAGAGTATGCTAAAATACCAAGCAGATGATTGTCCTCAGTAAACAATTCTTGGTATTCCTAAATGATGTGTTGCTTAGATTAAAGTGTGTCAGATGCTTGTAAAAAAAAAAAAAAGTTTTAATCCTTTTAGTCTTTAAACCCTGACAATAATAATCTATAAACAGTAGAACTGATTGAACTCATGACCCCTGACTTAAGTAACTAGAATAATCTTCCTAAAAAGAGGAAAAAAATCTAAATTCTGACATGAATGTAGAAACAATCATAGTGTTACTTATACCTAATGAACATCTTTCATCACTGATCTTAGTCATACAATATTCTGTAGACCTATGTCAAGATATCTTCTGGGTGAAAATTTCATTGCATTTGTATACTATTATTTTTATGTAACATATAAAAATTTGTATTTCTTTTTTATATCACATAGTTTTATTGAGTGGCTATCTTCACAGTAACCCAAATTGGCATCACATTTTAAACCTTTAGTGTTGGAATTTTGAAAAAAATTCAACCAAAGCAAATATTTGAATTATGAGAAAGGTGCAATAAATATTTGACATATTATAAATATTTCTGAAGAATAGACAATATGATGACCCATTGGAAGTCATGTCTGCTCTCTTAATATACATGCTTAACAAATATGTGGGTGGAAAGGCTATATTCTCATCTTTTTTTTGGTTATTTTAACAAAGGAATCCTAGAAATAATTAAGAAATTATGAAAATCCAAGTATAGATAGCTTTTTGAGAAGATTAAATAAAAAGGGGCTTTCTGGTTGCTACTGGTTTTGTTTCTTAAAATGTGATACCAGCCATCCTTATAGATGCATTGTTCTTTTTTAAATTTGTGATGATCATTCCATTCTAAAATTATTTCAGAAAGAGAATGGATATATATATATATATATATATATATATATATATATATATAAATAAATAATTTGGCAATAGTCTATGTCTTCCAGTTGGCCAACATTCATTGCAATCTTAATTGAAAAATTATCTTGATAGTTAATTCTTGGACCAGAAATGAAATTACCTTGTATACCACCAAAACTTAACTGGAGACTTATCTGTATTAGCAGATAGTAATATGACATGTGCATTTATTTTGGTTTACCACATATCCAAGTTGTGGACTTCAGAGAATTTTTTTTTTAAATGCCCAGAATACACCTTAAGATGTCCTTCAGTGGTTTGTTGCCCTAGTCCATTTGTATAGTGTTAGGGACAACTCGCCAAGGAGTTTGCATGAGCAGTGTTAAGAGAATAGATTTACAGAAAATAAGAGTTCACTGTGTGCTTTCGTAATAACCACATTAGAGAAGAAAAGCAGAGCTGTCACATGTCCCCAATCTTACCATGGTGCATCTTTCTAGGCTGTGACAATCTCCGGAACACCAAACAGGAGGGTAAGTCAACATGGGCATCTTTGATGCCTCCTTCGTGACTTTGTCAAAGCACCTTGACCCCTTCAAACTTACTGCCTTTCACTGTCCCTTGTACCTCTCATCTGTTTCTGTTAGAAGGGAAGCCTGTGGTTAGCAGTATGGTTGGGGCTCTGGTCAGATGTTCTGAGTACAGTTTTTGCTTTACCCTTAAACTAAGTATGAAGTCTTGGAACAGTAAAATCTATAAGGTTATCATAAGAGATTTGACTGATTGCAAAGGAATCCCCATTGCTGAAGAGCAGCTAACTTAGCTACTTTATAATCAAAATAACAATTTTAAATCAACACATAATTATAAGGACTTCAAGATCATCCAGAATGGAAGGCATTGAAAAGGAAATTCAAAGCATGGGCACTTGTTCTAATAAATCAAACTACTTTTTATCTGATTTATTACTCAAAAATTAAAAACAAACAAACAAAAGTAGCCATTTACTGACTTTCATATTATCAATGACTTTTAAAAAGTGTATATAATTTTGTTTTAATGAATTACAAAGTAAACAGCTATATCTCCTTTCCTCCTTTCCTCCTTCTCTCATTCCCACTTACTTCTTTTCCTCCCACTCATTTCCTCTTCCTGTTTCTCTCTCTCCTCCCTTCCCCTCTTCAATATTGGGGATCAAAACCTGGACCTTGCTCATTCTAAGGAGACCTTTGTCACTAAGGTCGGCCACTAGCCCCACTTTCTTCCATCCTATTTTTAGGCTCAATGTTTGCTGTTATTAAAAAACAAATAAAATAATGCATAATTTCCTCAATCTTCATATAGCTAATACACATTTCAGTTTTTATTCTTCTTCTCTTTACTTTTGTGTTATGAATCAACTGAACACCTACTTTGAAAAATACTTCCCTTCTAAAAATTCCCTGTGTTCAGAAAACAGCACAGATCCTATAATGTGTTTTAACAGTCAGACCTTTTGCATATACCAAGTTTTAATCACATTAGAGAAAGCTCAAAGCTTGGCATTTAAACTATGTCTGTTATCCATATTTTCATTATAACATATGCATAGCTCATAAATGCCATCAATCAGTATCTGATAACCACTTATTGGTTTTTCTAATATGTGAAATACTTAATACAACACTTACATCATGGTGACTTCAAAATACAGCCATACCATAGTTTTGATTGATTGAAAGTCCATTTCCCAATGCCATGTTTTATTTAGAAATTCATCAACTACCTAAGGAGTGTCCATTAAATATATGTGTGTATAACCTGACAAAATATTTTTAAAAATGATATGGGAACATTTGGATACACATACAATTTTTGTAATCCTAGATACTAAGGAACGCATCTGCAATGTATGCTTATAAGATCATATCTATTACTTTATGAGGCAACAAATAAAACTTTGTAAATCATAAGAATATACTACCTAGGATTATACTTCACATTAATAAATTTAGGTATGGACTTGTAGTGTTTTCAAACCAATATTATCAAGGCAGCTGTAATAATGCAAAGATTTGCCTTAGTTACATACACCTAAACTTACAGTCTTAGCTAAATAATTCTATATTTTAAATTCTAAAATAATTGTTATATATTACAGTTAAATTTGTGAAGTCAGTCTACTCTCTTGCAAATCTGGGATTCTTAGGATTAGTATAATTATCTTTATTACAAATCATATCAAAGTAAATTTAAGATGTTATACAATTTATTAATGTACTATACACATAAAATCATTATGGACTTATAGTAAGAGGTGAAGTCATTTTTAAATGTGATGAAAAGAGATTTTTGAGAATTCTGTTCTGTTCTTCACACTTAATTGTGGTTCAAGAGCAAACACAAACACCACCAGGTTCAGATCTGAAAATTCTGTTCTGTTTTTTTCATGCATGTTGAATTTGTCCTTGCACAAGGCAATCAATACCAGAGGTCAGCAGAATTTGGTTTCTGTTGTCTCTCACCCAAGAAACAATAGAGAAGTAAGAGAGATCGTCAAAGGTAATTGCACTTTTCACCTTTACTGTTGCCTGTGGAAATGGCTTTATTTGCTCAGTATATACCAGAACAGAACCAAACAAGTAAGTCACCACTGGGAACCTAACAGAGTCAGATAAGAAAAGAGACACGGAAACACTGTAGGTAAATATGTTTGCTTAGGTCCTGTTGTTTAGGATTCTTCCCTGTGGCCAAAGAAAAGCAACTTCACCTCCTTATATATATTTTGGCAGGTGATGGGATACATGCTCTTGTGATTTATAGTGGAATCTCCAAAACTACAAAAAAAATTCAAAAGTTAAATTTCATGTTTGGACAACTGGAATACTTACATTAAAATTAGTTAGCTATTCAATAAGGAAGGGATTGGGAAGACAGCAAAGCTATTTTAAAGATGGCAGGAACGTGGTTTCTTGTGGCCTTCAGATTTAAAAACAACAACAAAAAAGTTATGCTTCCTAGCAATGGAGATTTAAGCTTTGAATGATCAAGTTGTTATATTAAATGTTTTTATCTCTGTGTAAATGCACGTCTGTTTGAACATGTATCATATACATGCATATGCCCAAAGATAGTGTTGGAGTCCCCAGAGCTGGAATGAGAGGCAATTGTGGCTGACCTGACATGGGTACCCTGAAACAAACTCGAGCCCTCTAGAATGTCAGGAGGTGTTCTTAATTTCTGATTCATCTCTCTACACACTGGGTTATCATTTCTTTTGGACAAAAAAAAATGAATTCATAACCTCTCAAAATCAGGGACTTTATTTTTAAAGCAGGCACAGGCACATTCTGGCGATCATTAAATAGTCCTGTGACACAATTAATAAGCCCCACTCTATGTAAAACAGAACAAAACAAACCCCCTTTCATTTTGCATCATGACCAAGTTTGGGAATTTGTCATGACAGTGTTAATGAGTAAGGTCCATCATCAGTTTAAAGTTGTTTGAATTGCAGTTAATTTTACAATACAGTTTTATGTTTTATGCTTATATTTTTAATGTTGCAATGAATTTTAATGTTTATTCCATATTTGTCCAAGGATGAATTTTAAGTTTTGGAATTACTCATTTTTTTGTAGTTTCAGAGATTCCACTATAAATCCAAAGAACATGTGTCCAGTCATATGCCAGAAATATATAAGGAAGTAAAATCCCTTTTTTTTTGACAACAGCAATGAATAAAAATATACTTGATGTCTACACATCATCACTTTGCTCATTCTTGAGCATGTTAATTTTCCTCACCAAGAATCTAAGGTTAGTTCAGGAAGAAGGGCTAAAGATGGATGAACTGGGATAACATCCAGGCTTCTGAGCTCTCCACCAGTATTTTTGTTGTTTTTTTTTTTTTTCATCCTTTTCTTTGATTTTTGTAGAACACAGATGTGTACGTGCGTGTGCGTGCGTGCGTGTACGCGTGCACGTGCGTGTGTGTGTGTGTGTGTGTGTGTGTGTGTGTGTGTGTGTGTGTGCGTGCGTGTCTGGGTGTGTATTTATATGGCATTCCTGGAATTTAGACCTAAAGGTAATTGTCTGGAAAGTGCTGACAGAATTATAAATCTCCCCTATAATTAACACTGCCAGTCACAATCAGGACATATATTAATGCAGCTCTTTTAAAGTATTTCCCCCATTTCGATTGCTGATTTAACAAAACAATCATGATTACATTGACAGTGTGGAGGTATGTATACGAATCAATGTCTAGAATCTGGATGTGTGTTTCTTCCTTTGCTGAACTGAATGTTTTAGACAAAATCAAAAAGGAATTTGAAATCCCATGGATTACTGTTGAAATATAGTTATTAATTTTATACAGAGATACTCTGAAAGCTATAATCTTCATTATTTTGTTCATTATAGATGTTTAAGTTTTTGGAAAATAATGGTATCAATAATAATTGATTCACCTTGAGCTGTACATTTATGGAATATGCATTAGTTACTTATGTTATTAATAAGGAATCAGGAAGCAGGCCATTGCAAAGGGAATTGAGCAGAATACATTTTCCTAAGGCATTGAGATTTGAGAAAAACAGTCTCAGTTACTATAGCAATGAAAACTGAAGCTTTAGGTTATCAGTGATTTTAATCCATACAGAATTTGAAAGATAACCCATTCATTTCATTTAGGATTTAATTATATTTAAAATGCTATTATAAATGTCTGCACAACACTGGACAAACATTTTAGATTTAAAGTTATAAGAAAACATGCTTGCTAAATTTTACGATCAAATAATTTGGTATTTTTGTTGGCCTAACATTTATTGTGTATTAAATGCCTTGGGATGAACAAAATACCCACATTTTAAATTGCAATTCAATCTCTTTCTTCCTCTCTTTCTTTCTTTACTTACTTATTTTTTTTTCTTAACTAATGATCATCTATTGAAATGGACGTCAAGCCACTAAGGAAATTATCTTGAAAGAGATTCTTTTTTTTATTAGATTTTGGGTTATTTCAGTCCCCTTAAGTAGACTATGATTTCTAAAGGCAACATATTTCAAATTTACATTGTGGATTTCAAAGCTAATTAAAAATTTAAGTTCAAAGGATTACTGTAATGAGAACTTATGAGAGTGAACCCTCCCTATAACATTGTTAAGAAGTTATATTCATCTGAAGGATGTGTTTTCACTTGGTTTTACACAATATGTGCCTTTATGACTGAAACTTCATTTATTTTTGTGACACATTTGGTTTTATTGGTTTTTCTACTGTCAAGTTCACTGACTCTGAAAAATCTATTATAGTTAAAAACAAGAACATGAAAAATGAACAACCACAAAGTAGCAAGTAAAGGAGAAATCTAAAATATTACCATAAAGTAATATATCAAAGGAATTTTAATCATCTTTTGATCATAGGATTTTTTCCCAGTATGTGCTAAGTGCATGTGTTGAACTGTTTGTTAATATTTAGGAAAATACATAGAGACATGATGCATGAAAATGTGTAAGATAGGTCCCCTTAGTAGTTTATAGGAGGCCAGTGATACCATGATCAATAACTCTTTACATGTTCTGTCCATGCATAAGGAGATTTAAAAATGTGCCTGTTAAAGCTATGTGAATTAAGTATCTGTTTAACTTGTAGCTTGCAAATATGTACAGGGACAACATCGCCATTTCTTTTCTAACTTCTTAACTGTATTTACTCTTTAGGTGATCACTGCTATGCCATATTGTATTTTTAGACTGATAATAAATATACCCACTGCCCTCAGTACATTTGTCCAATTAAATTAGCAAAACAGAGTTGGATTAAAGTTTTGTGAGCCCATTAGTTTTACATTTTGGTAGCCTACTTTTGAGAAAAATAAGTCATAATTGTGCACATATCACTAGGCTACAAATTAGTTTTTTTTAAATAATAGCAAGAAATCAATACAAATCACAGAATTACACAACTTGATCAATACAACTGTTATTGCAAAAGTAAAATAACTCACTGTTTCTAACTTTTTCATGAACCGCCTTTACAACCCTTTTCTCTCATTTTACTATCTATTCTTTTTTTCATCTTATCAAAGGACATCACATTTATACTGTTTTCCAAGCATTACATATCATTTATGGTATGGGCTGACTTTCTTTGGTTTCAGGATGACTCGTGTTCTGTGACAATATAACAAATCTTTAAGATTGTCACTGTCTTTAGGAACTTTGCTATCAAGTTTCTATCGTACATAACCTGTCAGATCTGCATGTGGTTTCCACAGGCTTACTTTTGTGTCTGCACATTTCAAATTTTCTATTTCCTCTGCTTCCAGGAGATTTCTATAAGGAGGGACTATTGGAATCCACCAGAATGTTCCTTATTAGGACAGGATTTTGTCTCTTCTTTCCTGGTCCTGTTTGTAGGCATGATGTACTATGCCATGTAGGGTCTACAGGAGCCTTTTGAGAGATTTTCCTGCACCAGGATATCTCACTAACAGTTCTTCTGGATCTTGTTTTATTATAATTTATACTTACGAAGCAAATACAATTTATTTTAATAAACAGGTAGTTACCAAAGTTGCTGCAAGTAGAGCTATGGAACTAACCTCATCAGACAGGAATGGAAGTGTCAGGATCTTCAGCTAAGAGGCCAAACAGCCTGTAGTCAAAGTGACAAATATTTGAAACTAATAATAGATCATCACTTCTTGAATTTTTTGTTTTGTTTCAACTAGTCTGGAAATCAGAATGAGGTGCTATAAACCTTAATTGACTCAGGATACTACTGGTTTTAACATTGTTTTCTTTCTTGCAGAAAGATATAATCTTTAGAGTATTATCACATTCCTTTATGTCATCTGTCTGGCCTTTTTTCCCTCTGCACATTGAAGCCAGAATCATCTTTTCACACCTATTTGTATTGTTTTAACACTGTCTCACTAATTAGCTCTTCAGAACCCTGATGACATCTCTTAGCTTCTTCACGGTCTCTTGCTCTTTTTTAATAAAGCTTTGTAAGAAATGCATGGGATAGAATTCTCCTGACTGGTTGTCTTGAATTGTTTTCTACAAAGGGACATAAAAGGAGGGCCTTGTTAAAGCCTTCCAGGAAGGTGCGTCCGTGTGCAAAACCATTACAGAGCATGTAAAAGTGATGCTTTTGCATGACTTGAATAAGTGAATAGTAAGTATTATCTATTTAAATGGAGATACTTCAAAGAGTACAGACTGGAGTGTTGGAGAGATGGCTCAGTCATTACAAACACTGGCTGCTCTTCCAGAGAACCCTTGTAAGATTCCCAGCTCTCACATGGCAGCTCACAACAGTGTGCAAGTGCCAGCTCCAGGCAATCCAATTCCCTCTCCTGGTCCTTGGGCACCAAGCATAAATACCAATCAATAAATAAAAAAAGTCTTTTAAAAAGGAGCAGAAACCACTTGTTCCACTTTAGTTCATAGGAAGATAAAGATGCCTTTAAAATAATTTGTTGGGAATATCAATGCAGAAAATTACTATAGCAATGAAAGTTTAAGGTGATTGTTCTGAATGTGGATAAATCTTAGTGATTAAGACTGTGTTTCCACCTTAGGATCAAATAACCTTGCTCATATGTTTTAATCTTTATGAATCTCTGTACCATGCGCTCTAAAATAGCACAGAGGTAAGGAGATGGGGTAGTTGGTAAAGCACTTACATAGTAAGTGTGAGGACATGATTTAAAATTATCAGAACATACGTAAATAGGTGCACTAGTGGGAGTCTTGTTTATGGTTCTATTGTAAGATGTGATGCTGAGATGGGAGGATCTCAGGGAGTTTGTGAGGATAGTTAGCCTTGAGGAATGCCCTGGCATGCGAAGTTCCTGTCTCAAATGCACACATATGTAAATAAATGCTTATTCACCAAACACACAAATGAAATAAAATGGGACTAATTATGCATACATTACCCTCTTCTGTTTATGGAATCAAATGATACAAAGGATCATAGTATATTAGCAATGTTACCATCCCCACAGTTACTATTGTTTGTTAGATGTTCAGCAGTGAGCGGTTGAATGTCTGTGTCCTGTTTTACCTGTTTTATAAGGATGAGTGCTGTAGATTATTGCAAGCACTGAGGGGCAGAATCACTGCCAGTTTGGTCCAGATTAACCATTTTGTTGTGCTGCTGCTGCCTGCGTTCTGTAGGATGCTTAGCAATACTCTGTCCTCTTCCCACTGGAGGACAATAGCATTCCATACTTTTGTTAAGATAAAAGAATGTTTCCAGGCATTGCCAAATGTCTTTTGTGAAGCAAAATAATTCTCTAATAAAGATCTCAGCACTCTGGAGGAAGAGGCAGGCAGATCTCTGTGAACTTGAGACCAGCCTGATCTACAGACCTAGTTGCAAGACAGCCAGGGCTACACAATGAAACCTGTTTCAAAAAAATAAATAAATAAATATATGATAGATAGATAGATAGATAGATAGAGTTGAAGACATTAATCAGGTAATTATTAAAAGTTCACAGAAGTTAGAAAATGAACATGTAGGAAATTTGTTCTTTTTTTGGTGTTGATTTTTTTTCCTGGAAAATTTCAATAATATGTGTTTTTTTCTGGGTTTGTATTTCAGATTATAACTAATTTAAGTTCAGTGAAACCAAAGTGATGGTTATGAAGTTATCTCAGTCTTCACAAATTTCATTTTATAACATTTCGCAATTTTTGTTCACATCATCTATTTCTAAACCAATATTAATTCTGTGGCAACTAGTCTATTTTAAGTGTTTTCAAAGGTTTCAACTTGGTTTTTCATTAAAAACCCCTTTTTCTCACTTGCCTTGTGTAACATTCATGCCCAAGTTTAGTGAATTAACTTTCCCATAAAAAAAAACAACCAAGTAGAATAATGTATTAAATGGAAAAATGTATAAATATATGTCAACCAACAAAGAATATTTTAGATTTATTTACTCATTTGATCAAAGGAAACTCAAGTAGTTTTAATACTTCTGCAAAATTGTATTCATTTTATAATCATTATTTTTTTTTATGGAAGACTACCAAGTGGTTCAGGCTACCCTCATACTCCCCATATGGCTGAGACAGGCTTTGAACTTGTTCTCCTCTTGTCTGTACTTCCCAAGTACTGAGATTATATAGGTGCATATATAATCCTGGCTGGATTAAAAAGATATGTTAAAATTCCTTCCGTGATGATTTTTATCAAAATGCATCTTTCCATACCTCAGTAACCCATTGTTACTAAAAAGATGATCTTCTTTTTCCTTTTCCCCCATTCCATGTACGATCTTGTTAATACCCTGTGAAATGTCTCTGTGCACTTAAAGAACAGTAGCATATGCAGGAACTTGATGGTGTACTCCTGTCTATTTTGATCGGGTGTAATGATTCGTATGTTTGTAGAATGATTGCCAAGTTTATTTTTCCTCCAGAATATCATAGGTTGGAAAGAAAAGTTGTTAGAAAATCAGAGAAACCAGAGTGAAATTACTCCAGTGATCTCAACCTAAATTGAGTTTTGCTTTGGCATGAATTTCATTCACAAATCATAAATGGAAGCCTATAGCAAAATGTTAATATCTATCCAGCTGAATCTAACAGTCAATATTTTCTATAAATCAAGGCAGTGTGGGTACTAGCCTGTGCATTTCCTTTTAGTACTTTATTAGTCATTATGTGTCAATCACAATCCCCAATGAGGCAGTTACTCTGAATTTTATCATTTTTTTTTGTCCATAGCAATTGCAGAACAGAAATGCCCTTATATGTTCAGTTGAATGAACAATTTTTTTCTCATAGAGCCTTGAGAGTAATTTGCTCATCAAAACTATGTAAGAAAATAATGGAGCATTCAGCTTATGATTTCTTACACTCACAACATTTGAAAAATGTGTTATAAGTATAAAATAATGATATACTTAAGAAATGTAATCTAATCAGTAACTTTACTCTAGCCTGGTTTAGGACAGTTACATTAAATATGTTGATCTATTTCTTTATAAATGTTATGTGTCTCATTAATTACATTTAAATTCACAGAAAGGGGGATTTAAGGCATTATATTTACTATATTTCATGGCGAAGGTATGTAAGCTTGGGTAACCACACATTCTACAATGTCCCCACATTAAATGGCAAGGGAACTTTTAACTCTTTTGACTGTGCTTGTTAATGCATTTGTATTAAATTTCTGAATACATTTGGATAATGGCTCCCAAAGAGGAACTGACTTCTGGAGAATTATCAGATCTCCTTTGTCCCAATGTGGCCCTGGTAACATTCAGTGGACTGACTTAGGAAAGTGAGTATGTATCTTTGTCTTACAACTTTGATTTTCTCCAGCTTCACATGGCCCTGGAAATCTTGTGGTATTCCCTGGAGTTTATGGCAACTCTTCCATGTAGACTCCATTAATTTTCCCAAGTTTAAACATGATCATCTCTAGATGCACCCCTCCAGTCTTAGGTTGTAATCGCTTTTGTCATACAGGAAGAACACAGAAAAACAACCAACATACATATTCTATTTCTTGTACATTGGAATTGAGAGGTAGTGCTACAGAGATCCTGTGACAGTAGAGGCCTTGAACATGGTAATACTAATGATAACATGGAACCTCAGTTCTTTCTAGTTCATCCTAGGAAGTATTTGTAGTCATTGAACTATTTTTTGTTGTTGTTGTTGATTTGTTTTTGGTTTTGTTTCCATTTATTTGGAAGGTACAAGTTTGGAATTTTGTCATAGAGTACTTCATTGCAAAATTAAATTAGTTTCTGTCAATAAGAAATGGCATATGTGTGGTAAACATGAACTATTTCAGAGAAAATTTACATGGAAGAATTAGATGTCCATTAATAATTTAAGAGAATTAGAAAAAAAATTATAACAGGAATAAATTGTAGAATAAGAGAATTAGAGGCATTGCAACATAAATATTATTTAATAAAAGGAAATTTAAATTTAAACCATTCTAATTTAATAATAATCTAATTATTCTAATTTCTATATTTTTAACAAAAATTTTTTAATATTTTTTTATTTATTTTACAATACTATTCAGTTCTACATAATAGCCACAGATTCCCTTGTTCTCTCCCTTCCTGCCCCCTCCCCTTCCCCCCAGCCCACCCCCCATCCCCACCTCCTCCAGATCAAGGTCTCCCCCGAGGACTGGGATCGACCTGATAGACTCAGTCCAGGCAGGTCCAGTCCCCTCCTCCCAGATTGAGCCAAGTGTCCCTGCATAAGTCCCAGGTTTCAAACAGCCAACTCATGCAACGAGCCCAGGACCTGGTACCACTGCCTAGATGCCTCCCAAACAGATCAAGCCAATCGACTGTCTCACCTATTCAGAGGGCCTGATCCAGTTGGGGGCCCCTCAACCTTTGGTTCATAGTTCATGTGTTTCCATTCATTTGGTTATTTGTCCCTGTGCTTTATCCAACCTTGGTTTCAACAATTCTCGCTCATATAAAAAAATATTTTTAACAAAATTTTAACAAAGATTGTCAAAGCAATAAGGCCAGGATCTTACTCTGTTTTAATGGTTGATATTCAAACCCAAATAATATTTTTGAAATTTATTTGTGTGTCTTGTGTGTGTATTTGTGCAAGAGTATGCAAATGTATCATGAGTTCACATACTAGCTATGGCCAGTCATATTTCCTGGAACTGGAGTTACAAGGTAGTGGCAAGTAAGTAGGTAGAGACACTCTATGTAAGTCCTGGGAACCAAACTCATGTCCTCTGGAAGACACTCAAGCTCTCTCAACCGCTGAGTCACATCTCACCCCCACCCCACAATATTTACTTTGATACCATTCAGCTATTTTTATTTTATTTTTGTCTATGTGTCTGTGTGTGTGCCATGCATGTGGGTATATGTATACACGTGTGTAAATGTCTTCTATCCCTAGCCTCCTTTAATTAGTTAAGAAATGGTCTCTTGCTTGTCCTGAATCTCTCTGATTCTGTCCTACTGGCTGACCAGAAATCCCAAACATCCTTGTCTCCACTTCCCCAGTGCTGAGATGACTGATGGATCCTTGCTGTCCTTTAGATGGTTGATGGGATAAAGACAAAAAAACTTTTGTATTTGTGCAGCAGACATATTACTAGCTGAGCCATCTCCCAGACCACCTTATCTGTTTCTTTTGAACTTCTTTAGGGTTATTTGAATATCCAGTTTAATTCTTCAGAGCACTTCATTCCTGCCGTTTTCCAGGATGAGTAGGAGATGAGTGGCAGTTGACAGCTAATTAAGATTTCAACTCTAACGTGAAATCACTAAGGATTTGCTTGTGCGGTTTTGTGATACTCTTAGCCTTGGATAACTATAGCAAGAATTAGCCATCCAGGTTAGCAGGTGGCAGAAGAGAAGCCTTCCATGGCACTGAGTGTGAGCACAGATTTGAGACTTTCCAGTGGTGTGTGCTTGATTCATTAAACAACAACAAAAAACCCACAAACAATCAGAATGCTCATTTGAAAATACTGATATGGAAAAATGGGCAGCATGGTTTAATGGTTTATGATTCCAAACTCAGATCCCAAAGGATCTAAGGCAGAATGAAAGGAAAGCACATTCTGAGAAGAGAAGGGGATTCCTCACATCAGACCTAGAGTCAGACCTTTGAGAATGCAGGACTAAAGAAAGGAAAGTTCTAGCCAAGGGCGGTGGTGGCACACACCTTTAATTCCAGCACTTGGGAGGCAGAGCCAGGCAGATCTCTGTGAGTTCGAGGCCAGCTTGGTCTACACAGTGAGATCCAGGAAAGGCACAAAGCTATACAGAGAAGCCCTGTCTCAAAAAACCAAAAAAAAAAAAAAAAAAAAAAAAAGGTTCTAAACCAGACTTCAGAACTGATTGCCCCCAAATCAAGCAAACTCTGCTTAAAATTTGTTTTTGTGTATTGTACACCATACATACTAAGAGAAGGCAGAGAGGGGATAAAATTTGTGGGAAAGAATAGCATACTGAAGAATTATAAATATATATAGAATTTACGATTAACATACACTGTTCTAATTATTTTGCATATTTTAACAGATTTGCTTGTCAAGTGATGCTATATTTTTGCCTACATATTATTACTACACATTTCCAGATAAAGAAGTAGCAGTATATAGAAAAACAAAAAAAAGAACTTAGCCTAAAATAAAGATGTGGCCCAAAATATAAGTCCTTGTGAAAGATGATCCACAAAGGAAAACCAGTCACTTTTCAGTATGATTTAGGGAAATGGCTAACATTTGGGACTTGCTTGGTCCTAGTAATTAATGTTTAACAAATAAATTTAAGGCAAGAGAGTCTCTCTAATTCATATTGTTTTGCAAAAGTTGAATTCAATTTCTCTTCAGTTACTTGTGGTTTGAGTACCTGCTTACATTTCAAATATTCACGAACTCGGGGGAGATAGAGTAAGGCCAACTGCCTATATGCTTTTAAAAACTATTTTTGTAGTGAGTTTCTACATGAATGGCAGTGTTGCTATTTTATGTGTCTATATCTACCACAGATTGTAGAGAATCTTAGGAAGAGAAATGATGCCTAAATTTTGTTAATGTGAGTATATGTTTGAGTCTGCTTTTCCCATTCCATTTAATAAATTTTGAAAAAAAATAGTTACATACTTAATTAAGGGGGTGAGAAGGTATAGTTCCTATGCAGATGGAGATGCCTATTGCAATAGTAAACTAATTTTATTAGACATTCAGACATTTGTAAGGGAGCTACTTTTTGCCTGAAATATATGGGAGTTTTGATGGAAGAAGAAAATATAGTACTCTCTGAACAAAATAAAACAAAATGCTAGACTGCTTCATTAAACTTTTTTATTTATAAACTTAGCCTTTTATCTCAGAAATATGAGATATATAATTTTTAAAAACTTTTGTGTTTATGATAGAGGGCAGACTGAGTTTTGGACATGGGATTTTGTGAACAATTATTGCTTTCCCCTTCATGATGGGACTTATTTTAGATTATGTTAATTTACACCATTCATAAAGAAAACGGGGCCAAAAAAATAGAAATTTATGAACTTCAGTTTTTCATTTTGAAAACTACCTCTTGAGGAATGCAGTGTTTTTTTTTTCTTTTCTTTTTTAAACAAAAAAGGCAACTAAAACCTCAAAAAAAAAAAAAAAGAAAATCACTCCTTTTTGGTTTTCTTATTACTTAAAAAAATGTGAACATAGTGTTTTTAAATTTAGGCTTTAAAAATGTCCTCACGCTGAGGTCTTGTTTGCCAAGTTTTAGTTTGGAGGGAATTTTTATAACTGAAAAGAAAAATCTGAAAATAGAATATTTTAAATGGAAATTCTCACACACTCTGGGCGCGAGCCACAAATCTTGCCAGTATTTGAGAATGAAGGTGACTTTTCATTATTTTGGGGGATGGCCATGACTTCATGTGGTTATAGGACAGAACTTTCTTTAGCCTCATGCTAGCTGTGTTAAATTGGTTTTAACATGCTAAGATTTAGCAGTGTGTGACCGTGCTTTGTAAGAGTGATAAGATTTTCAAATTCAAAGATGTATCTGTGCTCTATCAAATATGTTTTAAAAGTCCGTTGGGTTCCTACCTTTTGTATTAACTTAGGATTTAGCAGAAGGTCTGGTTTTAAATTTACTCTGGGAACCAGATTTCTTGTAGTTGAACTGATCGTAGCGAGACATCTTTGGAAGCCTGAAAGATTTCCTTTAAAAGCTTTTCTCCTGTCACTTTCATCCCGTGAACCCAAAGGTCAGTTGTCCTTTGGGGAAACCCAGTTTATGTCAGATGGCTGTCAAGTCCCAGTGGGCCTTTGTCATTTCTCATCTCTGCGTGGGGATTTTGGGTTACTGGAATCAAAAGTCACACTTTCAAAATTGATAACTTCTTGTGACACTGACTGCAAGCTGAAGTCTGTATGTGATTCAAGATCAGAGGAGGAGAAGTAGGACGTGACGGAATTTGGGGAACAATGAATGACGTGCAATGCTAGGAAAAGAGGGAACAGGGTGGACATGCAGTGTGAACAGTCACAACATGTATATGGGTCAAAACAAACAGGTAAGAAAGAAGAAGAAATACACAAAAGAAGAAATAAAAGGCACTAACATTCATAAATACCATTTTTTAGGTTTTTTCTTGAGAAATACATTTCCAAGAAGCAACATATTTATTTTCACAGAGACTGCACAGAACATTTGAGTAATGTAGAAAATTTGTAGGCATCTGCTGCACTTTATTTTAAACATAATTCACATTAAAGGAGACAAAGTCCTTGTTTTTCCTGGAACCCCTCTGTGTTCTTTCTCCCACTAGAAAGACAGTAAGTCCAGACCTGGCAGAAGGTAACTTTTTAAACTCTTGATATGTATCTTCTCTGCTGAAAGTACCCTCAAAGTGAGAGCAAACAGCTTGATGAAAGAAGACATAAAGGGAATAATACATAAAACAAATGAGTGAAAAACGAATAAGTATTCCATGAGACAGGTGCATAAATTAGTGATGGGATATTGCTTAACTACATGAGGAAAACCCTTTACATTTACTTCCTCAATTGAAGGGGGATTTCTAACGTCTGTGTCTGGAACTAATTCTGATAACCTTGACATTCAGAACGGAGATAAAGGATAGATAGCTATTTTAAAATGCTCCACTCTGGCAAGAGGAATTATCTAATATTGATAAGTAAAGTAACGTGACATCTGTGTTGAATTCCAAATTGACTTGTTGAGCTGCATAAGAAGCTAAAAGGAGGGGGCTCATTTTCAAGATGTGAAATGCATTGGGAAAAGCCAAGGTCAGCGCTGATGCATGACTCCACGCAAAACACTTTCATTCTTAATGAAAATCTCTTTCAGTAAGAGGAATTGACAGTTGAGGAACAGTGTTGTTGTGAGAAGTTTAACGTTGTTTTTTGGGGGGATGGGATTTAGAGACAATTACTCTGAGAACTGAATTGCATTATTAGCAAGCTTAAAATTTATAACTTAAAGAGGAACACAATAGTTTTTGAAGTAATGCTTGAATTATAGTGGGGTGACCTGAGCTCTGGCATGTGCAATCAATCAAGCCTGTGTCTGCAACTGCAGTTTTAAGATCTCTGAAAAGATTCTTCATTGGCCACTGAAAATGTGTGATAAAAAGTGAGTCCATGGCAAGTCAGTTCAGGCACATGTGTGTAAGATACTTTAAGGACAGCCAGGAACTTGCAATAGTTCTTTATTCTTCTCTGTAACTGGCTTGTAATAGATCCCCTTCACCTAGACTTTTCTTGTGAAAATTCTACTTCAGTCTCGCCCCAACCCCCACTCCCATATAATCATGGCTCTTTTTCTTTTTTTCCAGAAGAAGAGCAAAATGGATTGTGGTTCAGTTGATTCACTCTGGATTTAGATAGGAAGGCACATGCCAAAACTGAGATTTATGATATGGAGGCAAGAAGGAAGGTGAAGGGATTTGAAAGGATGCTGGAGATGGCTGCCCAGTCTGCTTTGGAGCTAGGAGATTTTTGTTGTTTTCCTCTAAGGGAAAATTATTGAAGACAAACATGAAATATCTCATGGAACAGGCTCAGGAACAGCCATTTTTACTCGTTTTACTCTTAGGCTGCAACCAGCACGGTTTCAGATGGAGGAAGTTGTTCATGCAGATTATTCAGGTGCCAGGATAAGTGAACTCCTGGAACTCTGTGCCACAGTGAAAACTACAAAGATAAAGAAGGAGCAGACAGGACAGGGTCATCTCAGAAAAAGTGAGACTGTTCTCTATAAAATGTTAAGAAATTTAGTCTTGAGAGAACTATTCACTGAGTTGTAGTGGGCAGATAATTAGTAACATTAACAAAAACTGAACCAAGGTACTTAGGTTTAGCATTTGGCTTCAGCTGCTCTGTTTTCCCTGTCCCATGTCATATATACTGCTAGGTCCTGCAGTGATCATGGTGTTCATTCCCTCACTTGCCAGCAAGTGCTTGATGATGTGTGTTTACATCTCTGGACCCTCTGCCCCTAGTGTCATGCCTCATACCTAGCAGCTACTCCAGAAATGAGAAACAAATAAATAAATGAAATCATCACTTGCTAGACATAAGCCTTCTCCTGGGAACAGTCTCTGTTCTACTAAGAAACTCTGTATCTGTGTAAAGAGATGGAAAAAAAGATGTTTGAGTTTACAGAAAACACTCTACAAGTTGATTCACCATTAATTTCTGAGATGTTTTAATATAGGAATAAAAGGCCTCTATAATATTTATCGCTAGTTCTTTATACGTTAACTTGTTCAAAGAATATTGGGAGGGATTTTAAGCATGAGGGAGAATATTTGATCAGCTACTACTTTTCCTGAGTTCAGACAAAGGGGATACCCATATCTACATAAATAGAAATTCAATTTTCAGAGCATTTAGAAATGGTCAGTGTCTAGGCTTCCTAGAATATACCAAAAAATGTATAACAGTCATACATACCTCCCAGAGATGTATATCAAGATTAGGAGAATGTTTGAACCCATAGTAGTGAGAAAAAAAAGTTTTAGAAAACTCTGGATTCAGAAAGGACAGCAAAGCTGCAAGGAAAGACTTCCAGCTTCTGTTTTTATGCCGTTCCACAAGATGTGGAAGGAAATGCTCCCAGATTTAATGGCCGTTACCTGATGGAAAACAGACATCCTTTGGATTGTCTTTAAGCATACTGAACGAGTCTAAATGAAATTAGAAGAATTCACTGAGGCCAGGATGGTCGAGGAAAACAAATGGGCAGAAAACAGGAGCTTACCACGTTAGAAACACATGTGTTTTCAAGGTTGTCCTATAGGAAATCTGTAGTATGAAGGGTCAAACTCAGTATATGGGTAGTGTGGAGAATGTTCATGTCGGTTAGGTCTAAACTGAATGGCAGAATTCTTTAGACTTGGCAGTCTTAAGAATTCTGCAGTGTTTAATCTGCAAGATGATTTTTTTTTTCACTTAAAAGCAGGTCCATGCTATCTCTGTAGGTTCTATTTTGTTCATGTTATGTAGTGCTTCCTCTTTTGCCATCAAACTGAGAAATTATTTGCACATTGTCCTCAGAACATCAGGTTTACTTCTTATTTTTAACCATGCAGTGATTGGTTCATGATATAACCTTATAGGCATATTTTGTTGCAACTAAATAAATATATTCAGGTTGACATGGCTGAAGAGGAAATTACATGTTTTGTTTTGCATTTCAAGAAAGCAAATTGTTAGTGCTTCTTTCCCAGAAGAAAGCACTGAAATATTGTGAGAAGAACATGCTGGTGTAAAGCTAGATAGATAACCTCTTCGCCACACACCCTAGTGAGATGACAGTGCAGGTTAGAGATTTAAGCTCGTTGTTAGGATTTGCGGCTGATGCAGAAGCTTCACCCTAGGGCCAGACCTATAGCAGTTGTAAGAAAATGATTTATTTGTTGTAATAAATGTTACTTCTCAATCTGTTTACTTGTTCAATGGTTGCAGTCCCAGAAGAAAAGGTCTCTCTCCAATTAGGACTGGCATGTATTATCTGTCAACTTTATATAGTACTGTAAAAGTCATCGAGCTGACAGTAATATTAGCAGCATGTTTTATAGATCTTGTGCTGTGTCAAGCTTTGTATGGGCAAGGAGACTATGGGTCTGTGGGGCTCTGGGGTCCAGGATAAGGTTGCGTGTCGATGAGTCGTTGCTGTGCTTCTTGGTAAATGAACATCTGGCTCACATATTGATTCCATGTGTGAAAATGAGATCAGCCCATATAATGACCAGAATCAATCAGGCTGCAGACGAGAAGTAATGTACACTGGTCTTGATTTGTTAGACAACCAGAATTGGCAGCACCTTGCATAATTTGGCACCAATTGACAAAGATTAGGCTGTTTGGGGGCCCTGGATGGTTATTAATTTGAACCCCCCCTTAAATATTTTGCAGAGTAAAATCAGCTGTAACTTATTTGTCCCAGCCTCCTCCTTTTCATACCAGCTCTAATTGTTTTAGACACACAAGTGAGCTTGTGGCCTGTTCACTTTGCGCAGGAAGACATGAATTCTTTGATCCATACAATATTCTTTAGCTCAACCTTGGAGCTATTTACTGAGGAGATTTCTTTGCAGACAGACAGTAGAACAGTTCTTTGTGAGGAGAAATGAATCCAACTTCTATGGGTTTCAGTTCAAGTTTCTGCTCCTTACAGTACAGGAGATAAAATTAACCATCCTTATTTATAAACAGGAATTGCTTTTTCTTTTGCATATATTTTTGAAAGCTGAAAATAAATTAGACTTTTGACCTGATTATTTTCTTTTTACACTTTACACTCAGGAGGATGGAGCTAGAACTCAGAAAATGACCAAATTCTATTTTGCTTTAGCAAGCTGCACAATCTAGATTTAAAACCTCTGAGATTTTAAAACACCACTCAGATTTATTGTAAACATTTTGTAACTATGTCTCATTAAGGGATTTCCAGGTATGAAAACCTGCCTGGTCTCTATGAACAGAAGGCACAGCAGCAAGGCAGTAGCCTTGATTGCAAAACATACTTTAAAAATTCACCAGTTATTGCTGCCAAATAGTCTTATTTTGAATTATGATTGTATTTGGTTAGTATCATCTCAACCAATATTTAGTTTATCTCTCCAACCAAATGACATGCATTTAAATAGTTTCTCTAAGAGCTTAATATATAATGCACACATATTGTGATAGTAGAAATACCAGGGCCGTTCCACAAGTAGGTTTTTATATGGAGTAAGATGTGAATCTCATTATGATTCTTTGATTTCTAATTATCTCAGAAGAAAAAAAAACATTTTGAAAAACAATTAATTTCCAAAAATAAATCCCAGAAATGATTCTCAATCTCCAATTATGATAATGAATATTTTCTTCTCTATTCAGAATTCAATTTGTTGGGCCTCTTAAAGCCCATACACAGGAAGCTATACTCACTTCCTCATATTTGTTTTTATTTCATGTATTTGTCCTACAAGTTTATTAATAATAGTTAAAACACATTTCCTTAAAAAGAATCTTAGACTTTTCTGATTTTTACCCTTGATCACTAAGCTCATTATCATCATTTATGGCAGTGACTCCTTTGTGTTTTTGTCAATATTTTATGAGTAACTTTGGGAAAGCTTTGGGCCATGTCAGGTAAGTATTTATAGTTCATTAACAAGACAAACTGCTGTCATTGAAAAATGAAGCAAGACTATTTGACTCCTAAATAAACCACAATTAATGAATCAAATGTTTTATGCTCCGGGATGTACCTTAAAGTTGTAGATTGATGTTGATAGATTGATTTTTCAGTGCCTGTCCCACTTTGGAAGTTTTGGCCTTTCTCTTAGACAACTTCCTGAGTTGAGAAACAGAACTTTTGAAGGGAAGCAGTTTTTCAGAGAATAAACACACATTTCACATTTTTAATTGAGAATCTTTTAAGTCTAAATAAGCATTCCTTCTGAAAGTCTTTTTTTTTTTCCAATCCTAAATTGTCCCCAGAAGGCTTAAACCCTAACTTTGGTAAGCAAAGGGTCATGAGGCTTTGCCAGATTCTTCACATGATTAATTTACAAGAATTTTGACTAAAGACATTGGAACCAACTACATACCTCTCATAGGCATGTAGATTTTGTGTTTGGAAAATATGAAGATTTGAAGAAATGATAGGGGAAATGCTACAATATTAATAGAAATGGAGTTTTAGAATTCAGACCATAAAAGATACCATCACACATAACACATATAGTAGAAAGGACACTATCAAAGTGTCACATGGTTGATGTTTTAGGAAAAATGACAGTGTGTGGTTGCCTCACACATTAAAATAATTTCAGCACACATGGGTTTTCCTGTCTTTTATGACTAGCCCCAGGTAAGAATTCTTGCATATTAAAAATATTACCACCATGATTTTAAATTGAGGCCAAGTTGTGTTTCTGGAATGTGTGATAATTCACCATCCTGTATGCACTGTAAGTGAAACCATGTTAACAGCAAAGGTACTTAAACATGGCTTTGGTTATATTTTAAACATGGTGTGGACAGCTTTATATTTCACAAGACAGTTCTTTGTCTTTTTGTATATTGGTTAATTTGGAGTAATTCTGTCGTTTAAGTCATCCATAAAGGCTAATTGATAATGACAGTAACATTCAGGGCATGCTTCGGATGGCTGTCTTCTGTTTCCCTTTTATTTACACAAGAGTATTGTTTGGTATGGTGAAACATAGTTTTGTCAAAATGACAGATGCCTGGACTCTCTGCCTGCCTGTGAAGACATATATCCTGTGCTGTACAAAAAGGCCAACCTAAACTGCACATGCACTGTGGTATATTAACATGAAACATCCTCGGGTGGTCTTCCTGGTACGGGTTTTCATAGAACTCAAAAAATTTCTCATTTTTACTTTTTTTCCATCTTCATTTTATTTCAGATGTAATTTTTTTGTGTATTTTAACTACTTAGTTACAGGATAAATCCTTCCTGTGGAAGGCCTTGTATTTTCAATAGTAACGTCTTTCGAATTTTTAGAATAAATGAACCAAATATTTTCGTGGAAAATGACTCAATGCTATCATTTTACCTCACAAACATATTTCCTATATCATGTCACAAAAAAGTATTTTCTCTCTCCTTCTAACATCTTATGTTTTAGTCAAGTCTATTTAAAATGAAAGGAAAGGACCATGTTTTGGTTGTGTATTTTAGTTGTATGCTCTATGATCTTAATAAAACTAGTCTGAATAAAATTATTTAAGTTTCATATCATAAGGTATGGAAACAATGAAATGATTGTGACAGTGTATTTTAGGAAGGAAGAATCCCTGCTTTTGGCTTGGTTCATTCTCTGTAACATTTCATATATGGTGAAAAAAAAAAAAACTAGAAATACTTATGAGCTCCCCATATAGACCAGTGCTTTGGCCTTGTTATGACTGGTTTGCATCCTTAATGCCCTTGGTTACCCGACCCTTCTAAACTCTTCTTTCTTTGAAAAGGACTGTTTGTGTAGATATATATTTACATAGCCTAGGTAAGTTGTAATATGGTTTTAAAATTGAATCCATAGCCTAGCAGGGTTAAATTTGCAATAGTTCATGACCAAATGGAAGTCACCAGAAAGTGAGACTGGTGTAGCAATTGGGAGCAGGAGGCAAGGAAAGTGCCCTGTCTGAGATAAGAAGCCATACTGTAAGTAAGATGGATAAGTAGCATGTCCTTTGTAGATGAACAGTCTAAAAGATCACATTTGGAGACTCTGAACAGCTCTTGGGAAAACATGTCGTCTAGAGGAAGTGTACACAGTTATCCCCACATGCACAATAATACCAAATAAAGGAAAGCATGCTTTTTGATGCTGTATTGTCAGCTGGGCAAATTACAATATTGCCATATTAAGAAAGGAATGTTCATATTTTTCTGTCATCCCAGAAATAATGCTAGAATTGATCAAGCTGATGACAAAATGCATGTTATGTGTAAGCTTGCATCCTTTTAGTCTCTTTCAAAGTTATTTTTAACCTTTGTAGTTTGTCTAAATTAATTATATTTTTTCTAGAGCTGAAGAAGGCTGAAATATCTGACAAAGCCATTTAATTTCTAAATTAAATACTTTTGTTATATGTTTTAATTTGTAACTCTATGCTTCAAGATACACTATATTTAATTAGCTCTTTTTCAGAGTACTGAAATTTGTTCCTTGTAGTTTATTTGCCAAATGTAGATAATGAATCAAGAAAGTTTTACTGAAGTCACTGTTTTAATTTTTTGTTTGAGCTGATTTCAATTTCTTTGATAGTGATTTTTGACAGTAATACTAACCATTGCTGAATTGCCTAGTAGTTCATAATCATTTGTCTAGTATCTTAGGTTTTACTTTTACAAAATTTAACACAGAGGAAAGAGGAATGGGTGAGGCTCATTACTTTATTCTGAAGAAATGAACTCAGATTACTTCTCTATTAATATTGAAGATTTATTATGAAATAGTTTGTCAAAATCTCTTCATTATGATTAATAAGCACTTCTATTAACATGCTAAATGAATTACTTGATACATCTTCTTAAATGTGTGTAAATATGTAAAAGTGTGCATGAATATCTCAAACAAGCAGCGTTGGCCCACCCTTTCTGAAAGTTTGATGTCTCTTGAGTATTTACACTGTGACTTTCATGGAAGTCACACAGGACACGTTTCTTGCGCACCTAGCATGCCTCAGTTATTGTATTTAAGCCTAGGTTTGGGGGAGTTTGCGGATATAACATATAAGCTCAGATTGGGCCTTCAGGTGTTTTGGCACCCAAGTACCATAAATGTCCACAGTTTCATACTTTCAGCTTCCTATTTCATGTCCCTTGTCTATGCTCGGGTCCTGCATCAAAGAGATAAGAGGAGGGGATTTGGTAATTGGAGATAATTAGCCTTTCATTTCTCTAGTTTTTGAAGTTCAGGCTTATTAGTGCCCTGGCTTCCAAGGTTTTATTATCTGTTTTGAGCTGTTAGATTCTATTCTTTGCGGGCTTGCTTCGTTTTTTGATCCTCATGCATAAGAAAACAAAAGCTAACTCAGAGAATGTCGTGACTTAACTGATCTGGCACTCAGCCCATGGCTGGATTTTGTTCTGTCAAGACAAACGTTGGGGAAAATCTGCTGCATAGAATAAGGAAGTAGCTTTTTGTCTTCCAGGTGATTCCATTTCTAGTTGACTTTTACACCCCATGGAAGGACCTGCTTACTGCATAGTTAAGAATATGATGACTCTTACAATGCCAAGAAAGTAGATTTGACCACCCAGGCTTTTATTGAATATTTTTGAAATTTCCAGCAAACAGACCTGAAATCAAATGTGCGTTTTAGGGATTCATTCTTCTGCCAGTGAGAACAATACAATGAAATTGGCAGTAACTAGGTCTAGAGATGGGGTTGGGGGTGGGGGTGGTGGCTAGAGGACCTGAGTCCAAGTAAAGGAATAGATTAGAGGAGAAGATGTGGGTAGTTTTTTTGTTTTGTTTTGTGTCTTTCTTTCCTTCCTTCCTTTCTTTCTTTCTTTCTTTCTTCCTTCCTTCCTTCCCTCCCTCCCTCCCTCCCTCCCTCCCTCCCTCCCTTCTTTCCTTCCTTCCTTCTTTCTTTCTTTCTTTCTTTCTTTCTTTCTTTCTTTCTTTCTTTCTTTCTTTCTTTCTTTCTTTCTTTCTTCCTTCATCCCTCCCTCCTTCCCTTCCTTCCTTCCTTCCTTCCTTCCTTCTTTCTTTTTTTCTTTCTTTTGAGAAATTTGAGAGATTAAGTGACATGGAGTTAGTGGTGATTAGATATACCATGTGAGTTAAAAAGGAGAATTGATTCCTATTTTGCCACTGCCTTTTAGACCATAGAAAAACTAGTATTTTCAAAGACAGAGAAAAATAAGAAGGGACTTTTTTTGTGGTTCTTTTTTAAAAAGTGTTTATGGGACTCAGATTGGTTAAAATGTTTTTTTTTTTTTATGAAACTTCAAATTTTGCTCTTTGAGAGCCACAATTTAGTACTATATGCAGGTGAAGCTGTTACTCCAGGAAGACATTTTATGTTGGTGAAAATATTTGGAATGATTAGTTTTTAGTCGTTGGTTGAAAATCAGGCATGGGGGAGATTTTCTACTGCTCATAGCCCCCACTACAGCATGGGGATTTGTAGGCTTTGGTTGTTAAAATATATAAATTATTATTTGCATACTTTCCTACAAATATTATACATTTTGATCACTTTGATACATTTGATCATTTGATCAAGTTATCTCTCACTCCATTCAATTCCTCATCATCTACGTACCTGAAGCATCAGCATTGTGCCCACTCATCTATGTGTTTAGGGAATGAAAAAGTATACAGTTGTGACTAAGGAAAAGAAATGTGGAGCGAAACAGGAAAACTCTAGGAAAGACGTGATTTGGGATTCTCATCCCTGCAGAGCACTCAAATGACTTTGACAAGAACCAGAAGAGAGTGGAGGGTAGTGATTAAGCCAAGGCAGGAAGAAACAGTAACGAATGAGATGTTAACTCTGAGGGCTCAGTTAGCTCCCGAATCCAAATACAAGACTGTGTGAGAATGCACAGTAGAAGAAATCACTCCTTAACAAGATGTGCTCACACTTGGGTGATATGTATTTTTGGAACCTGGCTTGACATGTGGGATTTCTTTATTATCAAGAATATCCACCATGTTTTATCTGTCTTCTAAATTTTAACATCGTTATTTTCAACTCAGGAGAATGCCTGATAAACTACATCATATTCTTGTACATATCAAATTATAAACTGAATATGATTTGAAAACAGTCTTTTCTATAGTATTCTATTATATAGTATAGCATATAAATTTTACACTATAGTATAATCTAAACATATAGTTTTATAATATAATCATAAGAAATTATTGAAAGCTGAAGTTGTTCTGCATGAAGATTTTTCTTATGGAAATTGGTGAGGTGTACTTTAGCATGTCGATTATGGAGTTGGTTGTGTTTCTAGTGATGAGATAGACAATTGAGAAAAACTAAATGAGATAAATACTACAATGGCTAGTTTATTATAACATGCTAGTGATATGTATTTTAAAGTAATAAATCCAATATTTTGTCTTAACCAGTATCTCAATTAAATTAACATTATATCTTAGCTCAGTAGACAAACACACACACACCACCACCACCACCACCACCACCACCACCACCACCACCACCACCAAAGTACTTACATTATTTAGATGAAGAAACATATTACATAATTTCTCTTTATCTGTTTTCCTTTTTTTAAAACCATGCTAGCATGCCAAGGCAGTGTTTCTCCTGCCCTTGAGAAATACTGTGGACACAAATCAGTGCCATTACTATAGGAAATTATGTGCCTCAGGAAACATTTCAAATCTCTGTTTCTTCCTACAGCTTTTCCTTATCTTATCATTCATTTATATTTTCTCCCCATTCAGAAATAAGACAGTCTCGTTCAAACATGTTTTGAAAATTTTAATTCCATTTTAAGAACATTAAAACTTGATCTCTATATCTAAAACGAGTGTCCTTCTGATAATAGTATTTTTATAAGAAAGTGAAAATTGAAGAAAGATTAAGTCTCAATGCCCCCCACCAAAAAATACCACATAGTCTTGTTTTTGTATGACTTAAAACATTCAAGAATTGTTTCTTTTTCCTAGGAAAGCACAAAATCCCATATGTGTACAATTGATTCACCAGAAGCTAAAAATTTATCTTTCTTTGCACTTTTTTTTCTGCATAAAACTAAACTTTCTAAATCAGAAGAATTACAATAGTGGTTACGTTTCACTATATTTTAAATCAACTATCCTTTGACATTTATCAACATATTTACTATCTTGATAATTTGTAAATTATCAACAAGTTTATTGTTTTTTACCCTACTTGGTCCTTATATCAAAGTAGCCCTATATCCAAGCATTTCTCTCCTATGAAAGAAAAATTGGGATAATAATTGTGGACTTGTATGCTTGAGATAAGATTATCATTAAGTGAGAAAAACATTGTTACATTTCTGAGACTCCCTGCGTTCAAATTTAAACACATTGGATTTTTAAAAATTTTTCAAAGTCTTAATTCAAGATGATAAACGATTAAAATTGTGCATGAGCATTTACAGTTGAGGATCATGTGAAGCCCACAACACTGCACAGGTACCTCAGTCTAACTACAGTAAAGAGCTAGAGTTAAATCATTTTTGTGTGGTACCATACTTGTTTTCTTTTCATGACCTAAAGGATATCAGGATAAATCAACTCGTCATCTGTGTGGACATTTCAGTAGAGGATATGATATGAAGTTCCTTTACTGTGTTCAGCAAACATGATCTCCTTTACTTTATGTAACATGAACCTTTTGTTTCAAATATATCAAATTCTATATCTAGAGAGTTAATGGCTTCTGTTACAGTTTATTATGCTTTGCTGACTTGTTGACTTGTTTACTTACTGGGTTCACAATAATCAAAATTTCCAGAGTATGACATGATTCTTCATACTGAAATTAAGAAACTTTTCTGAAGTTTTTTATTGATAATTACCTGAAGTATTGAAGTCAGTGTGCCATTTTAATTGCTTTTATAAATTTATTGAATGGTGTCTATTACTCTTAGTTGTCTATATCATATTTAACATACTTTTTAATCTCTTCAACATCTAATGAATATGTGTGTCTGCCTGGTATTCCTAGTATCATTTGCATTTCAATTTTTGCATTTCTAATTTGTTGCAAAGTTTAATAGTAGACAGTTGAAAAAGTAGAATCAGATCAAGGATGTGGCAAGCGTTTATTGCTAGTAGAGGACATGATCATCAGTAGACAAGTGTCCTTTCATTCAGTATGATTGAATGAGATACTGCATATCACGTTGGCAATCATCTTAATTTTGGAAAGGGAAATGTATCTTGTTCTATGGATTATTCCTATGGTAAAATAATACCTGATAACTTATACAACTCTGAAACATTGAATCAATTCTCAAAACAAAAATAGTTTCTCCTTTGAAATGACTAAAGTAATCTTGTATAGTACACATTTGTTTACTTGTTTTCAACATTGTAAATTATCCCAAATAGAGCACTCTTGGTCTTACTTAAACATTGTTTTCAAAATATCTTAGTGCAGTTTTTATTCAGGGAAGAGAAATCTACTTTTCAATGGTTAACAAATGAGATTTCTTTTGGTATAACATTGCTCTCTTTTAATAACTGATCCCTGCTCTTATCAGGATCATGACATCATTTAAAATGACTAAATGTTGTTTTGATGAAGTCCTTTACTATACTCCAACAATATCTTTGTATTTCACAAGCCCTGACACTCAGTGTATAATATATACTCCAGTCTCTAGGTTTGGGGATTCCTTGTAGACAAAGCCTACATACCATATTTCCTAAAGGTTTTTTTTTTTTTGAGACAGAATTTCTCTGTGTAGTTTTGATGCCTGTCCTTTGACAGCTTAAAGAGAATCCCTTGTCCTTAAACCTATTTATCAATCAGTATTTTGCATTCAAAGAATAATTTTTCAGGAAGATACCCACAATCAAAATCAACATCTACAAACAGGTGCTATTTACAAAGACTCATTAGTTGATCATCATTTAATTTGATATTTTTGTGTTTTATATATTATCATCAATTGAGCTGGCCTGTGATATATTCTTCTCTCAACCTGAAAAATATAAGATGGAAAACCTGTTGGCATTTCCTGTTATTCCCTAACAAAACTGGCAGAATTATCCCCTTGTCTTCAGACAATGTATTTGTCTTGTGTGACAGTGCCCCTGTTTTTCAGAAAATGGATCTGAAGTCTCTTTGGCACATTTTAAAACTTGATATAGGCCCTCAAAATGATAAGGAATAAATGAATTTTTTCTATAACACATGAGTATCAAACTATGGACTATGTGTTCTTAGAATTATGTCACAAAGAGAAAACTGTAGATTACATTTGATGTTAGTATCTTTTAGCTTGATTGTCTAATATTATATAAACATATTTTTCCCTTGCTTTGGACATATCAAACATGACCTAGACAGGTTTTAAGATTGAAAAATAGTGGTTAGTAGCAGAAAACTTGAGATAGAAGATATTTATAACCATTATTTACTCATAAAATTTATATGAAATATTTTGATTAAAAATCAAAGCACATGTGTTGGAATTTTTTGTTATGTGGTTATTGTTGCAGTGATTCATTGAGACTTTATGTGCAACCAACTCACCTTGACAAAGTGGAACTCATTGGGGTTGTTGGTAGTTCTTGTAAAATGGTATTCTTTTTTTTTTTCCACAGTAGGTACAAATTCACTTCCCCTTTAATGTAATATATTTCATAAGAATTGAAACTTTATTGATAGCAAAGATGGTTGTCCCATTTTTTAATGTTTCTATAGTAAGTGCTAGGCATTATGTATCAGAATTAAAACTTTCTGCAGGGTATTATCACATTTAAACTTTTAACCTTCTTTCTTCAGATTAAGTTTCTTTTTGTTTGCTTTTTTATTGTTGTTAAGACAGTGTCTTGCTCTTGTAATCAAGATTGGTCTAGAACTTGCAACCCTTCTCAATCATTTTTCTAAGTGTAGAGATTCTAGGTGTTTATAACCATGTCCAGGTTATTTCTATATTTCAATGTAGCAAAGTCATTGCTTATGTGCAAAGGAAAATAATCATATCCAATTGTTGGCACTAATTTTTACATGTAATAATTGCTGGTTGAATTTAAAGACTTTCCCACTTGTTGTCTAATTCGATGATCTTCAAAATTATCTTATTGCAAAATATGGCTATTCATTGGAAAGATTTTCAGCCTGGGAGCCAAAGAGATAAATTCAAATGGTATTTTGGTAAAGTTCTATCTGTATCCTAATAACAGTGTAGGCTTTCAAAATTGTAATCTTAATTTGAATTTATTACAAAATACTAGAGTTAATGTAAGATATAGAAAATGGATTTCTGAAATGATTTGAGAAACTGTAGTTCGTTGCCAAACAGATAGAGCTATTAATTTATTATATGAGATGTAAAAAGCAATGGTAAAGATTTTGAGGGAAATTCTAAGTTTCTTCATCAATACTCTTTATTACAAAGTAGCGAATAGACATGACAATCTGGAGGAAGATTGGCTGACTTGAGGTGCTCCCTATTTGAAGATACCTAGTTTCAGAAACCCCATATTCAATTCAACTAAAAATTCCAGCTTTCCCGATGTTGATTAGCCCAATTGAAATCTGTTGTGAATTTAACTGCACCTCTGGTCCCTTATGTTTCCCACAAACCTTCAGTTTTGCAAAAAGCCTGAGACTGTACAAACTTTTCTTATCCAGTTGTACAGTTGAGGGCAAGAGGTTTTCAGTAGCTGAAAAGATAAACTGATCCTGTTTCAAATGAGTGGTCACACTCTACTATAATGAATTGTTTTCATTCTTCATGTAGAAAATTTTCTAATTTCAGGCTTTCTAGGAGCGGGAAAGAAGATCCCCATTTAACATTAGAAATATAGCTAATTTCTACATTTAGAATTTGGCTTTTCTTTTTGTGATGTAAAGTCTACTAGACTGTAGTATAGGTTTTATCATTGAAGTAAATATCTGCATGTTTCCTTGGGAGCAATTGAACAACAGAGTAAAACAATGCTTACTGTTTCTTAAAAGTTGTGTTGGATTGTCATGGTAATGTATGGTTGCATCATGTTGTCATAGCAACCAGCATTATACAATGAATTTATAGGGGAGGAAGAGATAACCTTTGATGTTATGATTCCTTTAGCTTTAAAGATTTTGCTCCTCCTCTGCTTCCATATGTTTCATTTTATTGTGATAAAATGTGGAAGAGAAACGCTGCCAGAGGGAATGATGGGAACTCAGATTTCCACCCATTGAAGAGCACAGCTTAAACACAGGTTTAAGTCATCATATTATCTTTGAGCCAGGTAGAGTTCAGTGTACAAAGCAGAGGACTAGATCTGTTGTCAAACCATCCCAACACCAATCAGGAAGCCGGTCTACTCTAAGAGGGTCGAAAAGGTATTTCTTCTTTCTCTGTGATTATTCATGGCATTTCTTTTCAAGCAAAAACATCCCAATCTTTCCACTGAACAAAAACAGTATTGAGCACTGTGAGTTGATTCTTCAAACTTCATCAGGCTTTGGGGAAGATTGCTTTTCTCTGTAATTAGAATGATTTAAGTCATTATAGTTGCTCAAGAGGATAAACCTTGACCCTTGAGGTGAAACACTAATTTCAATGCTAAACCATTTCTATTATTCTGTAATGGGAGTGAGAATGCGGTTCGGGCACTTGAGACTTTTGTTACTGGAGTACATCCGATGAGCTAGTAAGGACTGAACCAAAATCAATTTAACTTGGGAGGTTTACTAGAAATCAATTGTGTTTCCTGTGCCTTCTTGGGCTCTCACCCTTACAGCATGAGCAACTTGCTTTTGTTCTTTTTGTTGCTACATCTTTCCTCCACTTGCTTTTGAACAAACTCTTTAAGAGCCTGGCAAGTTGGAGCAAGTTTCAGCATTAATAGTGGGCAGGTAGTATAATACTATTTTTAATGAATGTCTGTTTTCTATTCTTTACTGTGCTTTCTTTGGAATGAGGCCCACGAAACAAAGTATTAAGAAAACACACCGCTGCCCTGGAATGTGTGTATTAGCTGCAGATTATTTCCTATTAGCAGATTAGCTGCAAGGCTATTGGCTCAGAAAGGTCTTTGAGAGTATTTTGTTTTGTAACTGATTCAAGCCATGGGAGAGAATTGCCACCATGATTGGAAAGAAGAATTAGCTACTGTTGCCATGGACACTGGAGTTCACAGTCCATTGTTAAATCTTGTGCTTCAGCTTGAGATGGCCCAGCGTGAGCTCAAGCTTTGTTAATGAAATGAACGAATATACTTTTTTCAGAGCTCTAACAGAATTTTGTGAAAGATATGAGAAGTAACATTTTTGCTACAGATTTTTGAGATTTCCAGTCAAATACAAAGATCTTCTCCCATAGTTTTCCATGAAAAATGAATACAGAAATCTATTTTTAAATCTACTTAAATGTTTCTCTTTTAACACATTCTTATTGCTTACTTTAAAATATTTTTTTTAAGAAAAGTTAGATTTTCAAATCTTCTTGGATTCATGTCATTGTATTTTCCAATAGTATAAATTCATGATAGTGGCACATGTTTGATGTACCATCCTGAAAGTTAGAGATTTAATAAGAATTGAATCAGAGGATACATTTTAACCATGGTCTATATGTCATGTGACCTAAATAAACTTGTGTCTTTAACACTGGAAGGAATTTATAGCAGTTGAAGAATAACATGGTCACAGAGGTGAAAATGGGTAAAATTAAAATGTAAATTGGCGAATGCTGCCACCACTGGACTTCTGCTCACTGTCTAATCTATAGACACTTCAAAGAGAGGCTAGAAACCAAGCACGGTATACTATACTTAACTGAGAACTTACAGTCTCGACACGGCTTTCTTCCTCAGCCTCTTAAACTTCCTTTTCATCCAAAACTTTTGTTCTGTTGTCCCATTGACAATACTGTGCTGTTCCTTTGCGTTCGAGGTAGACCTGGACCAAATCATGTTGGTGTCTCTAATTGATTATGTCACTTTGTGCCATTTATGATTTCTATATCTTGAGGTAGCCTCAGTTTTCTTATATGAAAAGAAGAATAACAAGAGTACCCAACTTGTGTAATAGATTATGTGAAAATTGATTAAGCAATGAACACCACCCACTAACACACACACACAGAGAGAGAGAGAGAGAGAGATAGAGAGAGAGAGAGAGAGAGAGAGAGAGAGAGAGAGAGAGAGAGAGAGAGAGAGAGAGAGAGAAAGACATATACAGTACTTGGCACACAATATTACACTTAACAACATATAGATATTTTAGTGACTCACTACCTCTAGTAAGATATTTAGATATTTTAGCTTTGCAGCCCTTTTGCTGCAAAATTTTCTGCCTCTACATCTAGGTCATGAGAATGCATCTAGTTTGTGTGGACAATCATAAACCTATTCCTATAAAACCCCATTTCTGACATTTTGGCTCTCAGAATTCTCTAAGGGTGCCTTTTCTTCTTTACGGTTCAAGGACATTTTCTATAAGAACAGCAAGCAAGCTAGGAAGGATTTCCTGAATAATCACAACTTTGTCTCATCAATAAGTTCCTTTTTAATCTCAAAATGGTTGTACAGTGTTACACTATTTTATATAGAAATGCATATTCATTCTGTGACTGCAGCAGTGTCACATTTGTTAAAGTGCCTTCCACACAAGCATAAGGGGCATAATCCAATCCCCAGAACCCAGAGACAAAGCCCCCCCCCCACACACACTTATAATCTCATCAATCCCATCAGTTCCATCAGTCCCCTCAATCCCATTGCTGGAGGTCAGATACACATTGATCCCTAGAGCTTGCTCATCAGACAACCCAGCCTGACCTACCTAATCATTCCAGAAAGAGACAGTCCCCAAAATCAAGGTGATGGTACTTGAAAAATGACACCTGAATTTGATCTTTTGCCTACACACACACACACACACACACACACACACACAAATACACAAAGGAAAAACTCAACATATAATAGAAGGTAGCTGCCATTTGTTATGATATTGAAAGACTTTTAACTTGCCGTAATTGTTATGATTTCCTATGTATACCTTATTTATAAATGTGTGAAATAATTATAACCCATATATATGTATATGTATATATGTATATATAACCTAAATTTTAATTTATAACAACTTAAACAAAGTACGAGTTGCATGCACTTATAGCTGCTAAGCTTGAAATAAGTTTGGTCATCTTCTTATCTTGATATTTATTACACTGTAAGTGTTCCAGAGGCACTGTTGTATTGGATTCTCACTCACTGGGGAAGAGGAGCATGGGATCAGGCTCCCCATGATCTCTTTGTGTTAGTATTATGTAGGAGAGACTGTCCTCCTCATGCCAAGATGACAGAGCAAGCAAGCCACATGTACTTGAAGCTGACATGAATAACGATGTATTATATCAATAGCTTGTACATATGGTAACTTCTTCTGGAGTCTTGACATTTACATCTCATATTGATAAGGGATTGAAGAGATGACTCAGTCCATAAAATGCTTAGCATGCAAGCAAGAAAACCTGAATTCAAGCCCCAGCATCCTCCTAAGAAGCTGGGCTTAGTGGCCAGCACCTGCAACTCCAGAGTTCACAGGCAGAGACCTGTGAATGTGAGGAATCACTGATCAGATTGTCTTGCTGAATTAGTGAGTTTCAGGCTTGGCAGGAGATTCTGTCTTAAAAAATTAAGGTAACAAACAATAAAGATAGACATCCAACATCCAGCTCTGACTTCTACACACAAACATGCACAGATGTGTGTATACACACACACACACACACACACACACACACACACACACACACACACACACACACATATTAATCTCAGAGAAATAAATGTGAATGGCTCCCTTATATTGTAATGAAATATGGCAGTGTTGTCTACCTTCTAGAAGAGAAAAGTTCAAAGAGCTCAGAAAAGACAGTGACAAGAACCAGGATGTAGAGGAGAGGACTTGAGCTTTCTTTGGGAAGACTATTTACTGCACGTTTGAGATTCAGGCTGTTTCTCTCCTATGTGCTATCTACCAGCACGAGGAGACTGTTCTCTATAAACTGGATCATGAGCAAAGGATTAAAGAATTCTCTGAGAAAAAAGTTCAGAATGTAGTTCCAATATTTGTTGTTATTTTATACTAGGTGTTCATTAGATGACAATTTTAGAATATTGAAATATAGAAGATCACAGTTGTGCTTAAGGAACTTTAGTCATCCTGTGTTTATTGAAAAGAGAAGAACTGTTACTTTTCAGGGGAGAATAAACATTCACCCTAGCCTCCATCTGGGAAAAGAGTTTCCTAGTTGATACACAGTTAAAGGAAAGATTTACCAGGATATGGCTATAACTTCCAGTTCCATGAGAATTGTTATGCAGTCCTAGACACTGGAATTATTAGAGCAGATCAAGTTTTGTGTGTTGACAGTAGGAATAGTAGACAAATGAAATGAAAAGCAACAAATAAAGAGCCATTTGATGCTGAAGGATGCAGAATAGAAGATTGGGATATACTGGCCATTGTTTTAACTTTATAACTGCTTCTAGTTGATATATAAATTTGTTTTGATAGAATCCTAAATTGTTAAAATACTAACCATTAGGCCTATGAGGACATTTCACTTTGCATACATGCAAACCTACATAGATATGTGTATATGCAGTAGCTTTATATGGGTTATAACTTGAAGATGATATTTTATGCAGATTGCAATGTAATTAGTTATTTCCATTTCCTTTAGTAATGATGGTGTTTTAAATTATCGTTAAGGAAAACTTGAGACAAAAATATTTATTTCATATTCTTATTGTGTAGATTTCATGTTGATTGAGATATTTTAGAATTCCCTCAGAAAACTGTTCTTACCTCAGTGCTCACTAATACCTGTAAGCACACAAGTGTAAAATACAATAAAGTATAACAGACTATGAATAATCAATCTATAAATTTATTCATTCCATTAATTTCTAATTTTCCTTCCTTCTTTGATTTCTTCTCCCCTCCCTCTCTCCCTCCCTTCTTTCCTCCCTTCTTCCCTCCCTTCCTTCTTTCCTTCCTTCCTCCCTCCCTCCCTCCCTCCCTTCCTTCCTTCCTTCCTTCCCTTATTATTTCTTGTGTTTTGATTTGTTTGAGACAGGGTCTCTCTATGTTGCTCTGGCTGTCCTAGAACTCTCTACGTAGACCAGGCTGGTCTGGAACTCACAGAGATCTGCCTGCCTGCCCAGTGCTGGCATTAAAGGCATGTACTGCCACACTGGGCTTTCTACTTTTATTGTTGTTTATTTTGTGTTCAGCAAGGCATGAAATAATGCAAATGGCTCAGTATAACCAGCTGTACAGTGTAAGAATTTCCACACTGAAAGCTTCAGTGGAATCAAGAAATCTGTATTCAGATATTATACAGACATGACAGAATAGTAATACTGTATTCTTTCTTTGAAATGTTTTTGAAAACAGATCTAAATATGCTTTACAAACTCAAAATTGCAAAACTCATTTTAATATTTTTGAGAGTATAGTTGCATCATATTCTCCTTCCTTCTTCATCCCCTAAACCCTTCTATGTACCTAGTCTTGTTCTCTTTGAAATTCATGGCTTCTTTTTCTTTAATTGTTATGTGTGCTTGTGTGTATGTGTGTACATGTTTTTGTACATGCATGTGTATGCATGTACATGTGACCATTTGAAAAGAAAAACTCATATTAACAGGACCTCTGTCTATTATTGTGTATTTCTTATAACATTCACTATCCTGTCCTCTCCAAATGTCATAGACACATTTTTTCCATCTTCTTTCAAGTCACTTTTTGCTTTGAAATGGAGATATAATGTGCCCTCTGAGTATCATAATTCAACATCTTTTGGTACAAATAAATGGAAACAAAATGTACAGCCTTTAATTAATGTTTAAAACCTCAAGTGTTTATTAGTAAACCAAGAAATATGTGATTGCTAAACAGAATTCTGTCAGACAATGGGATGTTATAAAACGATTTAATTGGAAAAGACTGACTACTTTAGAAAGAATTATGTTCCTTTTCCATAAAACAGGGCTTAAGGGGGATAAAAAACTTTTCTTGAAAGCTTGTTGCTTTTTAAGTCTTCAATTTAAGCAGACTTTTAGTTTGGGTTTTGTATAATGTGTGTAATTGGGCAATGCGGCTAAAGAAAAATTAAATAGGAAAATATGTTTCCATGTGTGGTGATGAAAGATGCTAACATTTTCACAGTATCCTATTTATCACATCTGTTTCTTATTGAAAATGTATATACCGTGTAATTCACTTAAGACCAGGTGTGTACCCACGCTTAGAGAGGAGTAGGGGTTAGGGTCTGGAGGGTGGGAAGGCCCCCCTCAGTCATGAACATGTTTTTCTGGAGACAAAGTTTCATCCTGGTAAGGTGAGAGTATAAACCCAAAAGAACTATACTTCCCAAATGCAGAATTTTGTCACTGTAAAACTGCAGAAATAATTGTGACTTTCTGCAAACAATATGCACTGTTTTATGAGAACACTTTAAATCATTTATGTATATAATTTATATATATAATATTTACTTCCAATTATAATAAACATCAGGTACTGAATTCTGAATCAGTATTGGTGTGCTTTATCTTTATGAATCCATTTTTCTGCCTTTCGATATGAATTTCAAAGTCTTCCTGTGTGAGAAGGAAAAAATGTAGTTTATAAGAGAACTTACTGACTTTTCCCTCAAATGGTTGGCTTACTGTTGTCGGTTCATAATTAACTGTGATTGTTTGATTGCCACCTCCCAAAGGCAACAAAACAACAGTATTAAAGAGCAAAGCTCAGGAAACTGGGAACCATGATCCTTTGTATAAATGGCTTAGAGTTAGCTTAGCTTTGGGCCTGGACCCTGGTATTATAGTTGGAGACATTAACTGCTATCCAAGTATTAATGTTTAGTGATCAATGTCAGGTCACTACAGTGGATCTTTTCCAGTAGTATGTGGATAGAGTTCTCTCAATTGTATACACAACACCTCTACATGCTGAACCATGACACCAAGTATTGCTTGTTGAAATAATAAAAATTTCTAATAAAATCATTAGAAAATACATTAATTGAGAGCTACCCTATCAACTGCTAGAACAGCTGGTATAGACAGCTTTATGTTGTATTAATTCTGGGATTGTAAATAAGCATAATTTAATGTCTCTTTGTGAATAGTAAGGATATCATAGAAACTAACATTGTAATACAAGTCTTCATTAATACTATAGCCAAGTATAGAATTTGCAGATTTTCTCATAAGTTATTTATGCTAA
This sequence comes from Peromyscus maniculatus bairdii, assembly GCF_049852395.1. Taxonomy (NCBI): domain Eukaryota; kingdom Metazoa; phylum Chordata; class Mammalia; order Rodentia; family Cricetidae; genus Peromyscus; species Peromyscus maniculatus. Next base: position 12,879,589 of record NC_134871.1, read on the forward strand.
AGGAATAAGGTGTTAGAATTGTATCTTTATTATATCTGTAGATAATTTTAAAGACATGTATGTGAATGAATCATTGAAGTTAAAACCAGTTTTCTTCAGTTGGCATATGACATGTTTATCCAGATTATATATTTTCCAGTTCCCTATTTCTCTGAATAGTATTTTCTTTCCTTCAGTCTTTCTTACACAAAACTCCCACCATCTCCCTGAATGCAGGATGGTGTGTATATATATATATATATATATATATATATATATATATATATATATATATATATATATATATGGGGAGAGAGAGAGAGAGAGATGTCTTGCCCTTTTTTCATTTCCCATATTTCTCACAAATCATATTTTTTGCTTATTGATTCCAAAGTCTAAGTTATGGGAAACACTGAGACAAGTAACCTATGCTTACTGTTTTTTGAACTTAACATTAATTTTATACTTGTTTATTTTTTTTCCTCATAAGCATGATTTTGTCCTATGCATTTACACCTCCCATCTTTGGTATTTCTATTTCTATAAGGTCTGCCTGATACATAAATGCTGCCCAAGAAACCCTAGCTGCATGAATGGATTGCAAATACTCTACTCCCTCAAAATACAGAAGTGAACATATATGTTTGATAAAAAGATAGTTTTATTTAACTTTCCTACAAATGTGTCATGCCTAAGTACTTTTTTTTTTTTACAGTTCCTGCTCTGCCAAAGTCTCTTGCCTTCTCTCCTAATTTATTACAACCAGGCTAGACCCTGCTCTTCTTTCCTATGCATCTAAAGCCACAATAAGCTTGCCAATGCAAACCATGTCGGAGTTCAAAGCATCTAATGATTCACTGAGTTTTCACTGAGCTGTTTCCTATTTGTGTGTCTGGCTGTGTCTCTCCATCATAAAACAAAGTGGAATTTTGGCAATGTTCACTTCTGTTTCCCATGAACAGGTGATGTATTCTATTGAGATATTATGTTGGTGATATATAATACATGTAGTGAGCATATATTAGCTTATTAAAAACTTGGACAGATTAAGAACTAAAAAGGCACGTTTCCTACTTCTGTGTAAGAAGCCACTGTAAATTTAGCTGTATAGAAATACTATACTATACTATGCTGTGCATACATACATACATGCATTTTTTTCTTGATCTTTGTCATTCATGAGATAGGATAAAGTATGACTGTTAATGTGCTCAGAATCTCCCTAACCTGAAGCGGGCATGTCATCCAGCGCTGTGGTTCTCATCTGAGGTCAGAGACCTTTTCCAATCTTAACCACTTGCTGGCAGCCTTCATTTCTTTAGAGCTGGAGGGTTAAAGTTCTGTTCTCTTTCCAGCTGGCATCTCCTTAGGCAGCTCTTTACCACATGTTTCCAAAGATGCCATTTCTTCAAGATGAGAGGAAGCATACTGCTTGACAAGCTGGAGCTTCAGCACTCCTGTCTTTAGATCAAGCTCACCTCATAATCTCCATTGTAAAGTCACCTAAATTGGTACCTACTTAATCTGCAGAATCCCTTCACAGTAGTTTCTAGATAAGTGTTTTTTAATAACTCATGGGGAATGTACATGCTATAGAGTCCTTAAAACTGAGAGTGTTATTCAGATCCAGCCCATCATGAGGCATTTGAGATTTCATATGTGCAAGAGCAAAGCACATGCAAGTCTAGTACGCATGCCCCAGGTCATCTGATTTTTCCAGAAGGACAGCAGAAGAATATTGTTTTCTTCCATTGATCTTGCATTTCCTCAGAGAGATCTTGGAATGCATCCTTTCTCTCTCTCTCTCTCTCTCTCTCTCTCTCTCTCTCTCTCTCTCTCTCTCTCTCTCTCTCCCTCCCTCCCTCCCTCCCTCCCTCCCTCTCTCTCTCTCTCTCTCTCTCTCTCTCTCTCTCTCTCTTTTGAGATTTTTTTTAACATGTCTACCAATGAGATAAAATTGGAAAACTAGTTTAGCATCTTTTCCTCAAGCATCAAATTTTGAAGATCACATTGCAGGATCTCACATGAGTTAGTGTCATTTCCAGGAAAAAGTTATTCATAAAGTGATGTTAGTTGAAGCTGAGCTTCTGTGAATCAGGGTACTTTTAGAGTGCAATCCTGAGCCGACTAGGACACAAGGCAACGAGGTTCTAATGGACTGACAGGACACAACACAAGGCTCAGCTGTCTTTTCTTTGCCTCCTATGAGGAACAGGAGTTAAGGAGTCTTTAGCAGCCTAATAGTGTAGACATTTTTTTTTCTATCATAGAAACATTATATGTGACTTGTTTCACAGATTTGTTTCATAACATAATTATTGAAATCCTTCAAACATCGAATATTAGATATTTAAAATAAACACAAGCAATCATATTATGATTATATTTTTAGCAGTATTTTCTCTGATTGTCTTAGCTTAGGCTTAATCTAATTAAGCAATTACATCAATTTAAGGTGGGAATCGAGCTCAGAGAATGAAAGTAACTTGGCTAAAATCACACAAGTAGTATATAGCAGTCACTATTCAAGCTCTTGTCTTTTGTACTACACTATTATAGACACTCACTGAAGATACATATGAAAAGGCAATACTTACATGTTTTGTAAAACTGTAAGAAAGACAGAAGTATAGTACCAGGTTGTGAATTCTATTCATATAATATAGAAATCATACTACAAGTAGTTACCAGTAGCTTCTAGATAGATATGCAAATATTTACAGGGAATAAAAATGATAAAAACCAAAATTTCACCATTTTAACAAATGAACTCCTGAGGTAAATATACCTGCTGAAAAATCAAATCTCACCTCCAATGGTAAATATTTCTTTTTATAGTTGTATACATAGAGTTAAATTAAAAGATATAAGCAAAGTCCTAGATAGTTTGTCTAAGGCATTCTAAGACCAGTGATAGTAGCTAGCTTTTTACTGTCTCTCTTGCTTAATCCACTCAGCAGCTCCAGAGTTTATTCTGTGCTAAGATCTGGGTCAGGCATTATGAATATAATGTTGAATAAAGCACAGAGTGCTCCTATTGAGGGCAAGACCTACTTACACAGAATACCAATGTGCATGAGTTTGCAGGGATACTCACATGCAGATGCGAATTGCTACTGCTTATTACAGAAGACAGTAGGTTATATAACCAGTTGTATTGATCACATGGTAATAATTACATTAATCTTTCTGGGTTTTCTCATGGCTTTCTGTGCATTTTGGTTTTAGTTAAGGTGGAGTTCTTTGATCGGAAATGCCCACAGGATATGCATTCTGGCTATTGAAGTTGTGTTCTTGTTTCCTTTGCTGATGTAGCCATGTTGATGGTCAAGTGAAGCAATTTTCATATTCTCCCTAGATTTGATCTTTGATGAAAGGAACCAAAAAGAATTCAAAGGAGTTACCTTGCCTTAGGGACTTCCTTCTTCTATTAAATTGATGGATCCTGACTTTGTTGGGGTTTAGGGAACACTAAAAGGCCCATGTTGATTGAGTTTTGACTTGAAAGCGTAGGGGAGGGCCTGTACCCTTGTAGTGTTGTGATATTTGTAAGAGTAGGTGGAGTCATTGCTAGGAATTTTAATTCAAGTATTTTAGCTCTTACAGATTTAATCACCGTAGCAACTGAAAGCCCAGAAAAGTACTGTAAAGTGCAATGATTAACACTCATAGTTTTAGGCATAAGCTTTTGCAAAATCAAAATTGATCTTGCATGCCCTATTGTGATTCATTGTAATAATTTCTCATATATATGTTAAATTTCCAAAATATGACAGGCTAGGTCTTTAAGTATCTAAGTCTCTCTCTCTCTCTCTCTCTCTCTCTCTCTCTCTCTCTCTCTCTCTCTCTCTCTCTCATATATCTATCAAATATTTGATATTATATATACATATATATATACATACATATATATATGAAAGCAAGTGCTCTGGCATCTTACCGTAGCCATCTTCCTCACCCCATGTTGCTGCATTGCTTCTTTATCTGCTTCCTGTTTGTCCTGAAATTTTCCGAAGACTACTTTTTATCTCTATTAGTCATAGTGCCTTATTGAGCATAGGTCTCAGTAGAACTCTTTAAATCAAAACCTCAGGCCAGACATTGGCTATTTGAGCTATACTGAAACATTTTAGAAAACTCCAGGCCAAAAAAAAAAAAATCATTTTCTCAGCAGATATAGTTCCCTTGGTTTTCACTGTGTTCCTGAAAGCTGTTCTAAACTTAGTGGATCTCTGTTCCACAAATAGTTCTCTTTGTTTATGATGAGCTGGCAGGAGCTTCGTCAAAGAATGAAAAGACATGCTCAGGTTTGGGAGTGAATAGGTTCTCATGACAGTTTTGATGCCCTAGTTTTTTTTTTTTTTTTTTTTTTTAATGATCTGGTACAGTTAGATGAGGCTCTCTAGTGTTTGAATTATGAAACAGTGTCATTTCACTTCCAGCATATTCTAGCTTTTGATATTTTTAAGGACCAGTATTGAAATTGATGCAGAAAAAAAAAAAAGACCAGTGAGGTTGATTAAGATCAAAGGACTCTAGAGCATCACAAAAAGGTTTGAGGCAAATTGAAGTTTCAATGCCATATGTTTGAGACCCAGCACTTGGCAAGGTTACACTTTGCCTCTCAGTTTCATTGATTCTTGATGGCAAGCAGCCGTTTGAAGAGCTATTTATAAAGCTAATATTTATGATCTAAAAGTGGGCAAGCAATTCACATCTATCCACATATATTAATTGCCAAACAACTGCTACTTCTGAGTTTTTGTCATTTGATACTTGAAAAAGGTGTCAGCTCATTTATAGGAGGGGGAAATCAAATAACAAATACAAAAGAATATTCTAACCTAATACTTTCTCTGTTAACAACAAAAAGGTGAGTAGCATTTACTATTTTAGTATAAAATATATTTAAATGTTTGAAGTAGACTTTTCTCTAATGAATGTTAATAATTCTGGAATTTATTTCAGTGTCTGACATGCACATAAACCTAGTTCATTTTAAGTCAACTTATTGGCATGAAAATGTGTACAACATCAAGTTCTGTTAACTAGTTATCCTCAATTGACAGTTCAAGAGAGTTTCATCTCAAGAAAGTATGATCACTAACAGATGTCTTCTAGTTTAAAACTTGATGATGAATTGAATTTAAAATACAGGTATTCATATGTATAAAATATTTCTTAGTGTTATGGGTGCATTCTTTCCAGCTTGCCTCTTCCATTGTGACGTTATATGAAATACATGAAAAGGGCAGAGTGTTTTTCAACTTGATGGAATCTTGCAGCGAAATTTGTGATCTATAGTAATGTCAAATAGACTGAGATAAATAAATAAAATGAGGAAAATTAAACCAATGTCTTCCAGATTTAAAAAAAAAAATCAACATTACTCTAGGGGCCATCTGTTTTCTCACTTCTTGTTAAGGTTAATCTTTCTTTTTCTTTTTAAAATTTTATATGGATGTGTGTTTATCTGCATGTGTGTCTTTGCACCATTTGCATGCATGTTGCCTGTGGAGGGCAGAAGAGGGCATTAGATCCCTTAGACCTGGCAGTGCATAAGTTCATGCTCTAACATATGGGTGTGTGAAGTCAAACCCAGATGCTATGGCAGAGCAGTCAGGACTCTCCATGGTCGAGCCACCTCTCCATCCCTGTTCTTTCTTCTTGGCATGATCCAGCCTCCTGCCATTATCTATGAATTAGCTTTTTCCATTATGAACTGTGAGTATGGACATCATGATGCTCATTTTAATGTTAACTCCTTTAGTAAATTGAAACTTTGTCACTAATCATGATTCCAGTACTTTCTTAATCTAGGCTCTATGCTAAGTGATGTATAGAGAATTGCATTTAATCTCTCTTTTAAAAGCTGTAGATAAAGTGAACTACTAAATGGATTTAGGGTTGGTGCTCAAATGTCAGTCTGCTTTCTACAGTCATCTTTATTCTGGGCAGAAGAAAATCCCAGGATGCCTTTATATTGCCTCAGACTTAAAACTGATATCGTACAATCTGAGTATAAAGATGCAACTGTGCACATTGCTCTTTTACTTTTCTTAGCTATGTCCAGTCTGCCTGTCATAGAAGAGTGAAAATGTGTCATACATACTGTAAAGACATTAGTCTCTGGGCACATAACACCATATCAGGGATTCCTTACGCTTTGAGCAAATGGGGAAGGTTCGTTTTGGAAAGAACCTTCCAAGACGTACATTGGAGGTTGATACCATGTTGTCCTTGCACATTTTCTGGCTAAGAAGTAGAGTTGAGAGAGCACATGGTGAGCATGTTTGAGGCCCTAGGTTTGATAGCAGATCTGTCAGTCACATAAAACAAACACAAAGCAAAGTCAAAAAGCAAGTGTACTTCTTGTAGCTCTCTTTATATGAAAGATATTTTTTTTACCTCCTGTTTAGTCATACAAATTTATAGACACACTCACATATGTGTAAAGGATGTCCTAGCTGACCCTGAGTTGCGATGACATTAAATATAGACATTTGCACATGAAAGGGGAGCTTTTCATTAAAAGATTTCTTTAAAGTGTGAAAGTAATGAACATAGATCTTATTTGTTAGATTTTATGGAGCTACAGGCTTAGCTGGGGGTTTTGTTAGTTTCTGTGTTTTCCCTATGGGTGAGGATTAGTTTTGGGATTAAATCACAGACAAATGTCAATGTATTTTCTGGGGTTCATTTATTTATATATTTATCAGTAAACAGAGCACTGTAGCTTCTACCAGCTACAGCTTTGATACTATTTATTATCTAGGATATTTCCAACTCAAAGAACCTTTAATTCACTTGAATTATATTCATATATATTTGCTGTGCTTCCTCAACAAACCGTAAGGTATATTAGCTAAGGATCTACATGTAATTTCTTCACAGTCTCTGTTTGCTTGAGTGATCCAATAATATCAGTTGAATTGCTAGATTTCCATTAGTTAGAGATAAATGTGTAGGATGTGGGCAATGTTGGGATTGATTTTAAATGTTTATATGTATCTAGGAAACATTAAACCAGGTCAGAAAACCATGGCTTATTCATTCATATATAAATTCAAGGATTGTTGAAGTTGACCTCCATGGCATTTTTAAAGTAGACTTTTCAAATTTATACTTTGTTCTTATATTAAAAATCTAATATAAGCCTCTGAGAACCAAACAATATAAAAGATTAGTGATATTCACCACCTTTATGATTTAATTTATGGTTGTTTGAAGACTATGAAGACAAGCAATATGATGCAAAAAAAAACCTAAGTCATTAATTTTCAAAAATCAAATATTGGAATGAGAACTCAGTTGGTACTGTGTTTTCTATGCAAGCATGAAGATATGAAAATCAATTCTGAAAACATATGTCTAAGGGGGAAATATAAAAGAAAGAAACAGAGAAAGACAGAAATGTATAGTGGTATATGCTCTCAATCCTAGCACTGTGATGGAGAGACAGACAGAAATCTGGTACTCACTGACCAGCCAGCGTGGCTCCCAAGAGACCCATTGCAAATAAAATTGGAGCAGTATCTAATGAATTTCATGGGACACTGTTCTCTGGCTTCCAAACACACATGTGCAACTGCCTTCACACTTAAGATTTAAAAATAATATAATTTGTTGTTGCAAAGGTTAATTGAATTCTAACCTCATTGCTGATTACAAACAATGTACATTTAAATAAAAGTGAAATTTTGCTTTTTTCATAGTAAATGGGGAAAAAGTAGCAGTTCAATATAAATTGATGAATCTTTTGAATGTCTATGTATAACATTCACAATTTCATCTTGGCATAGTTTCCTGGATATTTAGGATATCAATGTCTGGTAATTTATTTAAGAGAAATATGAAACATGTGGATGTTCATCATATTTTTTTTTATGCAAAGCAAAGAAAATAGTCAGGGAGGAAGATTAAGAGAAACAGAAACTTGATAGAATAAGTTTAACTAAATGTACAATTATAAAGTGGATGAGAAGCACTCTGTAGAAATTTGTCTTTATTGACAATAGATGATGTTAAAAAAGGAAAAAGAATGTAGGTGAGTAAGGATGTACAGATATGGAAAAAATAGCATATTCAGTTGATATTTATAACTGGGTACCTGGGGGAGGGAACTGACAGTGCTTATGTGAACTCAAAATATAGCTTGCATCCAAGATTATACATTTATTAAGATAGTGAAGTACCAAAATGTCTCCCACAATGAGCTGTGCTGAAGATGGAAATTTGTCTGTGAGAATCTGTACTCCAGTCTTCTAATCTGTCCTGAAGAAGTAGACACATAAACTAATAGAGAGGCTCCTTCAAAACTGCACACTTGATGGAAAGGTATGGATAGATAAGCTTGAACCAACTTGTGAGCATCTCGAGGCTGCAAAGAAATGCTTATTCTTAGTTCAGAGCTTGTGGTGCAAATACCACTTGGATATTATAGTAAGATATTATTGTCCTCTCTAACCTTTCTATTTTGTGCTCAGAAAATGCTGTCTCTACTTCTCTGATACTGCTCGACAGTATGTTTGTTTAATATAGACACATTAGTCCAAGTTTCAGCTCAGTTGCATTAATAACTTTGTTTTGTTGTAATTTCAAAACTAGATGTGATAAAGAACATTCTGTTTTTCTGAATCTTAGTTCTTTCTTAATTCATTGAACTGCTTGCTGTTTCAATCTTTTATGGATACCAGGATAAGAGTATCCATGTGTTGTCATTGTGTTTCTGTAATGGAAACTGTAAATGTTAGTATATGGTGTGATATTTTTTCCATGATAGCTCTAATTATCATGTTTTTGAGAAAATAACACATTAAAAATTATATATCCAGTATGTTTATTAATTAGGCAACATGTGAGCATACAAGTATGTTGATTGTTTTTTAAACTTTATTCTAAGAGTATAGGTGGTATAGTTTGATCTTGTTAAGCCTTTGAGTGGAAATCAAAAGCATTATTATGTCAGCTATGGAGATGTCTTTTCATGATTGTGTTGGTCCTTTAGAAACTCAGACATTTATAAAAACTGATAATTTTTTTTTGCAAATATTGAGGACCTAAAATAGCAAAATCAGGATAAAACAAAAACTGCTTGCTGGCTTGGCAGAAACTAAATTTTAGCCTGGCTCTCACTTCCATTTTCAATTAGAATTACTTGTTTGTAACAATATGGTTTTTGTCAAAAATAGATGCTGAAGGGCAAAAGAGGAGCCACACACAGGCTATATGTTGAATAGGAAGTTGATTCATTGGCCAATCCTCAGGAGTCAGAGCCTGTCATGCTTCCTCTTGAAGCAGATCCTAATCTAATATTTTCATCTGCTAATAAGTAGTCCAAATTTGAGCTCAATATTGACAACTCTTGTTTTCCAGTACCTTGTGAATAAAATTCAGCCCTGAACATGCGATTTATTTGCCTTTATATAAGTAAAAATATTTATTCCCAGTATCATTTTGTGATTAACATTGTCTTATATTTTCAAGTATGTAATTTTGTTGTGCCATTTATTTTCGTCATATTAATGATTCTATATCCTTCAAATTTATTTATGCAAGTGCTCTAGTTTGTATCATAAAGGGGAACTATGACAAGAAGGGTTAAACCTGTAGAACCAATCATAGGTGTAAAATACTGAATATTTCTGAACCAAGGCTCCTAATATGAAGTATTATTTGAAGCATTGGCATGCTTTAATTAGTTATTCACAGCATTAAAATGTAATAGTTGAGACAGCAGTGCTAAAGTATGTCCACAGCTCAATGTAACTTTTACATCTTTGTTTCATAACCTTCCTATGTTACTAAACTAGAAATAGGGAAATCTGGAATGCTATTAGCTGTTTGAGAAAGTGGATATTTGCTGTGTTCCATGTATCATGGTGCCTAAGCTGCCTTCTCTACAGTCTTGATGAATCCTGACAAGCCTCTGCATTTTATGCAGCTAGGAGAGATTCCAAGAGGATTTTTTTTTAAATGGCACCAAGTAGCTATAAAAGGAAAGGAGGGCAGGTTTCACATGGAAGGGAAATTTGGAGGGCTTTGCGTATAATTCATTCATTATTAGAAATTTACATAATATTGTAATTCAAACGTTTTATCAAAATCATCTTCCATTTTCCTTAGAAGTTATTCATGCTGCTTCTAATTTCATAACCAGTGTATGATTCTATTTGCTTTATGACAAAATTTCATAAAATAATGCCTAATGCCTTTTGTTGTGACCACTTTTATATACTGTTTATGCCTTGATCTGAACCTGAGTTTTTGTCTAATGTTCTGCTTATATTCTTAGATCTTAAGAAGTCTTATATGTAAGTTATTGCATTTTCCCTTCTATATTTTAACTTAGGAAGAAAACAAATTAATTCTGTGCATTAATTTCTTTATGAAAGGGCATTTAAGGTTGTCCTGGTTGCTTGCTTATTGACTGGAAAATTTTGTGGCATCATGTGGTTTACTACTTTTTAACAATAATAAAACAAGGTATTTATTCCTCTGGCTAGGATGTATCTAAGCAGTAGAGCGCTCGCTAGCATGTGGAAGGCCATGGGTTCAAACCCAAGCACTATTCTCCCAGACAAAATTGTTTAAAATACTCCCACATGTCTCTTACAGTTACTCTTCTTATTTATTTAAATTAATAAAGACTAGATATTTTATTTTACTTAAAATTAATATTTTGCCTTGACTTTGCTTATGTAGTTAATATTAATACTTCAACACTTTTTTGCATTTCAATAAATGCAATTTAGCAGCAGAATATGTTTGCAACACTGTTGTATGTTGTATTCCTATGGACCACAAATGGACACAGATAATTTTACTACCCTAAAAGAGTGAACAGTTTTCTCTTTTCTCTAATGACAGAAGGAGAATATAATCAACTCTAGTATCAAAAAAGTAAAGTAAAACGCAGCCAAACTCTACGCAGTCTAAATGAATAACAAATCATTAGAGTAATTGATTATTGTCTATTTCAGTGGAAATTTCCTTTATTCTATGCTTTATGTATAAATATCACAAAGGGAAAATCCCCTACATTCTGGGCCTCAATTGTGTTTAGAAGCTGAGTGTTTTGTGTAGACCTAGAATTCTCCTCTATGTTTGCATTTCCCACTCACACCATGCATGATTTTGACATTTCCATGGCAGAAACGTTACTGCCTTGTTTCTCTCAGTGCTGAAGATTGAACTGATGCCTGAGGCCACATAGTCAGAGTGCTCAATTTATGTGGAGTCACGTCCTAAATATTAGGGCAGCTTACATGAATCATGGGTAACATATACTGCTTCTTTGTGCTGAAATATCATGCTTTTTACAGTTGTTGCTGTACAGCTAGAATAATAGGAATCAAAGTCATAAAGTAGTAATTAATAGCCTTTGGATGTGAGTTGTTTTATTGGTTACATGCTAATTAAGGATTATATATGTCAGTGATTGAAATAAGCATAAACCATTGGGTTTGGTCAACATGAATGAAAGGTCAGCTCTCATCCTGAATGCTTTAATTAACGACGCCTTCTGCTCCCCCCGCCTCTGCCTTTCATTACTGCCTTTGGCAGCATTGGGGGAAGCACAGAAGAAAAGAATCTCCATAACTAGAAGTGAACTAGGCAGAATAAACTCTCCCATCTGAGGGCAAGTTAGATACACATTGAAAAAAATGACCTCTCTCCTGATGAAGTTGCCTCATGTTCACATAAATGTCCTAGTGCTTTCTGATTCTGTAGACAGTTAGTTCAGCTCAGAAAAATCTTTAGGTAATATCATCATTGAACACAGGAGAAAGTCCTTATGCCTATCATTGCTTGCCATGATATATGTGAATTCTAGAAATACTTATTACAGGACACAGAATAGGATGAAGACTAACTTCATCTCAGAGAGTGCTGAATATACAGAACTAGTAGTCTGGAAAATGGGAAACAAACTTCTCCAGACTATAGAGTATTGAAACCTAACACATTTTCCTGTCCTATAATGTAGCAAATGTGAACTTGAGGTAAATTAGTCATTAACATAATTTGGCAGCTACCTGTCAACTTTTGATTACATTTTTTTTGTTTGTTTTTTTTTTTTTTTTTTGTTTTTCGAGACAGGGTTTCTCTGTGTAGCTTTGCGCCTTTCCTGGGACTCGCTTTGGAGACCAGGCTGGCCTCGAACTCACAGAGATCCGCCTGCCTCTGCCTCCCGAGTGCTGGGATTAAAGGCGTGAGCCACCACCGCCCGGCCTTGATTACATTTTTAAAAATTTTTCCTTAAGTGATATATATTGACCTTGTAATTAATAGAAAGCATCTCTAATTTTAGTAAGTAGTGTTAAAATACTGGTTTTTAATTGGCTGTTTTTTCATAAAATTATGCTAACTTCATGAAACAAAGTCAATTAGTCCCTCAAACCAAAATAAAGTCTGATATAATATATAAGTACTTGCTATTGTTGCTGTATTACATATGTGATTATGATCAATAATATTTTAACTATAGTTAAGCAATAATTGTTTATTAAATTGTATACCAGTCTATTACCTATATTCTTAAAATGTAAAAACTTGTGTGAAAGTGTTTAAATAAATAAAATACAAGTTTCAGTATATAGAATTCTATTTTGTCAAATTTTGTAGGGTATCTGTTCTTCCATGGAGTTATTTAAATTGTATATTTGATAAATTCTTATTTGCATACATTAGTCAAAGAATGGGAAGGACACTGAGTTTAATTTAAGATCCTTGATACATAGAACATTCTATTCTAAGATCAGAAATGTTCTTTGATCATAATCACCTACAGTCTTCTCCAAACTTTTCAGAGATCATCTCTCCCAATTCCAGTACCATGCTGACTTTCTGTTCTTTTGGGTTGTTTTTAATATGTAGCAATTTCAGTTTGTGCTGCCCATATATTCATGGCTGTAGACTCCATCCACTGAAGCATGGTATCCCTGCCAGTGGCCACGCTCTGAAAGAAAACTGATTTTCCCTCCTCCAGGAGCAATCAACAGTCAGTAGCTCCTCAGTTAGGGGTAAGGGTTTGTGAGCCCATCTTCTTTTGTTTGTTTGTTTGTTTGTTTGTTTGTTTGTTTTTGCTTTTTTTGGTTTCTTTGTTTGTTTGTTTTGTTTTTGGAGACAGAGTTTCTCTGTGTAGCTTTGCGCCTTTCCTGGAACTCACTATGTAGACCAGGCTGGCCTCGAACTCACAGATATTCTCCTGCTTCTGCCTCCCAAGTGCTGGGATTAAAGGTGTGTGCCACCACTGCCCAGTTTATCCCAACCTCTCTTAATGATAGAATGTTGACTCGCTGGATTTTTTTGCAGGATTTGCACAGTATATATGTATTATATTTAAGAAGAATAGAAATGCTAAATAATATTGCTAGTAAACTAAAATGAAATGAAATGTGAATACCAATAACAAGTACCTATAAAGCTCTGGAAATGAATATAACTTGTTGTTTGAGTAGTCTAGAGAGTTAAGAGTTCTGTCCTTTTCTACTTATAGAGATAGTTGATCTATCAAAGATCAGGCATGTGCAGGGTTTGCCTGGGTACAGTCTGGCTTCAGCCTTTCAAAACCAACTAAGAGGTTATACTTCCAAATACTTTAAAAAGAATTCAAGTAGAACTCCAGAAATATATTATTTTGTGTTTCAGTGGTTAGTTTAGGGGAAAAAAATGAGTGTCAACCATTGATGGCCTTTGCCTAAGAAATGACATTATTATTATAGCTGTATTCAGTTAGAAAATATGGATAAAACCATAACTAGAAAATCATTTACTCTTATTTAGCCAATTTACTAGAGCCACCACCAAATACTGCTTTCTTCCAACCAGTTGATGCAGGCCTAGTTAATGTTTAATCTTCACAAAATCTGCTTGTGTTGTCATTATCAAGCATGTTGCAGTTCAAGGAGCCTCTTAAGATACTTGTGATGCTGCCGGGCGGTGGTGGCGCACGCCTTTAATCCCAGCACTCGGGAGGCAGAGCCAGGCGGATCTCTGTGAGTTCGAGGCCAGCCTGGACTACCAAGTGAGTCCCAGGAAAGGCGCAAAGCTACACAGAGAAACCCTGTCTCGAAAAACGAAAAAAAAAAAAAAAAGATACTTGTGATGCAGAACTTTGGGCTGTGTCATACTGTTTCATCTTGCAGTGTTTGTTTGGTTCAGTGTGTGTATGTGTATGTTAACTGAAGTCTGATACCGTTTTAATAAGTAATAGATTGTGTCCCTTTAATTATGAGTATTGTGGTTTCTAGTGTCTCCCATGTACATATATATACTTCTCTGGTAGGAAAAATCCACCCACACCAGTATAACATGTCCTTTTCTTTTTCATCTAAATACAATGATCTGGTAAGGTTAAATCCTCTACCCTACTCTGCAGTTTCTGTGCAATTGGGATTATAGAACTCTTTAAGGACCCTTTTATTTTGCTTAGCTTAGAATTTAACTGTCTATAAGAGACTGTGTCTAACCAGACACAGTCACCACAACTTAACAAGGGACTCACCAAGAGTTTGGAAGCCGCCCAGTTTTCCAACAGCCCTTTGTTTATTTTCATTCTTACTTCCTTTAATTCTGGGAGTTATTTTTTTTTTTTAATGAATGTTCATGTGGGACCCCATTCATTTGTTCATATATTCAAAGGGAATTGCTTTTATTCCCAAAGCGTTTCTCCCTCCAAAAATCCTGGACTAGATTAAGCAAATGCCCCATTTATATAAATAAACTTTTTTAATTAAGCAGAGTCAGTAACTATGTCAAAAACAATAAAACGGGTGATTTGTCAGAAATAAACTGCAGGGCATCTGATCCTTTGAATGTAATTGGAAGTTTAGTATTCAGAAACATGAATCAAAATACAGTGTGTCTGTACAGGGCTCGTGATGATTCACAGCGACAATAATGACTGTGCTATTATTATTTTGGAAATTTAAACTCCACAACAAAAACTGTGCCCACCGTGTGTCTTCTTTGTCCAGTGAATACTGGACAACAAGGAATAGCACTCTTCATTGAGAATTTCCATAGACTTAAAGGCTCCAGAATACACCAGCTATCGAGAACAGTGTTAGAAATGTCTTCTTGTTTTGCATGCATCGCTGTGGTAGCCAAGTACCCAAGGCTGAGAATATTGTCTTGCTTGCAAAAGAAGAAGCTCAGTTATGCTCAACCCAGGGAGGAAAGGATTATCAAAGCTCTGTATTTAGATAATGGACAATATTTGTCTTGCTAGAAGTTGGGGGGGGGGGGATGGCGTATCTACATGAGGTGAGAACAGTAAGAAATTTCATGTCTGAGATTAATTCTTTATCCTTATAAAAGCTATTTATTATTATATAGAGAAATAATATATAGAATATATAGAAATAGATATAAAATATGTAGAAATAATATTAACAGATACTATTTCTCTCAGTAATTTCATAGTTTTCTCATTATCATTCTCCGCTTCGTTCTCTTTTTATCTGCTAACTCTATTTCCAGTGGAGTGCTTCCTCTGGGCCATCCTCTTAAGATCTCTTATTCTCTACTGTGGCTTGAAGACACTCAGATATGTGAGAGCCTGACAGCAAGAAAATAGTTCCATGGAATAGATCAGAGCAACTGGATTGTATTTGGGGTGAAAGTCAAATTGGAGATACTGACATTTAAACAATAACAACAAACAAATTCCCCACTTTGAAGTGATTTCTCCATTAACAAGTATAAACCAGTTCAGGGTCCATAAACAAGCCTTGTCCAGGGCAGGTTCTTTCTTGACTCTTCTCCTCCTAATTTTGCTTTCTGTGGGCCAGAGTTATTTTTCATAAGAAAAAGGGGTCAAAGGATATTTCTTCTCTAGATGTGGTGATCATGTGACTTTGCATTATTTGTTTCCATCTTTGTGATTTTCCTAAGTTTAAAGTCAATCAGTTCTGGATGCTTCCCTTCTAGGAATAACTTTGGTTGAGAAATTTAAACCTGTTATGGGAATACCTTTCAAATTTTCTTTAAAATATTTAAACCTGGCTTCCAATACAGGTCTATGTGAGATCTCACTAACCATTAGAGGATGTGATTACAATGGGTAAATGATTTTATTCAATTCTGAGGGGAGATCTATTAAAATAGTGCATAATTTCAGAACGACTCTCTGGAGAACATTTTATGGCAAAACCATGCAATGTAACATAATGCTAATCACACTACCATTACAAAAGGAAATTAAAGTTGGAAGAATCTGTCAAAATATTATGAAAGTAGATGAATTCAAGTTTATTGCTTTATTTTTAGAATTTGCAAAGAAAGGCCTCCGGGTGTTTGTGAAATGAAAAGAACGGTAACTGCCAAGACGCCTGTCTACCCATTCAGCTCTCCGGCCCCCTTCATTTTCATGCTGCTTCCTCCGCAGGCTGCCTTCTTTAGTGGGGGCTGTTCTGGGTCCATAGGCCTGGGTTTTGAGGATTTTGATTTTTGCAGATATCTTCTGAGGACAGAAGCTCTCTGTATATTGAATTTTCTTTATGTTGAAGCTCGTACTATTTCATTTGAAGCCTTCCTTGACATTGCTGAAGAGTTTGCTTAAGGAGTCAGAAATACTTCAGACTTCCTACATGTTGAGAGCAAGGCAATGGAACACTCACATTTTATTTGCATTATATTTGTCTGCAGTTTCTCGTTCAAATAGGTGATACGAGAGTTTTATAATATTGTGGAATCATGTTTTTTCCTTAACCAGCCTGTGGGCATCATATTTTAAAATGTATTAAAATAGATGCTGTTATCCAGTCAAACTGAACCTGCTCTTTTGGCACCCTTGGTGTTGAACTCAGGGTATCTCACACACTTGGCAAATGCTCTACCACTTGGGATGTGCTATAATGCCTCAAGCAGAAATCCTCTTAGAAACCCATTTTCCCCTGCCCCATATTGACTACTGAAGGTATATTTATAATTTATAATAAGCTAAATATTGAGAAGATAATGTGTAGCTTATGCTTTTTTTTCAGGGGGGTTATGAGTTCTGACTTGAATTTTACATGCACCATAGAGCCTCTGCTACTGTGGCGACAACTACCTATGTTTGTGTAGGAATCCAAGGTCACAAGCAATGGATCTTTACTCTTGGGTACAATATGCTTCTCCAATGTTAATGGTTTTAAGATATATATTTTACGTTTTAAGGTTCACTGTAGGAATCAGGGTCCAATTAATTTATATATAAAGCCCTGCTGTTTCATAATGAGAATATAGTAGATATGAAAATTTGTAATTTAAGATTAAATGGGTTTTCATCTTGAGTAGATTTTCTTAATTATAGCCTAAAGCTTCTATGCCATATTCAGTTATTATGTGTAAAGTAAAATACTTATCCTGAACAAAAATTCAAAATGTCCTATAATACAGGAAACCATTTCATTCTTAGGTACCCAGGCCTGATATTTCCCAGGGAAGCTTAAATGCCTTTTCTGATAGTATCCTTAAGAGAACATTGGATATATATCAGATGGAGTGGGGACATGACTTGACCATTACAACACTTGTCACACAAACATGAGGACCTCAGATTGATCCTACAGACCCAAGTAAACATATCAGGCATGGTAGTTCATTCAAATAATCCTGGGCTGTGATGGTAACACTGGGAGGATCCTTGCCTCGCTGGCTGTCCTAATTCACAAGCTCCAAGTCAGTAAGAGACACTCTCAAAAGATAGGACAGATGGTGTTGATGAGAAGGACACTTGACGTTTTCCTCTGGCTTCTACATGCAAGAGTACCCATGTGCATGTACACTCAAACACAACCAAGCACTTGTGTGTATAAGTCCACATACATATGCAAATTTAAAGAAGGATCAAAGATGTACAAAGAGACTTATGATGTATATGAATATCAACTTTGAGATTTTCAAATATTTAAAACTCAGATCCTTGTCCTCTTTCCCCAAGAGCTTAATGATTGCTCTGTACTAGCTAACATGTTCCTTTTAATGGCTTCTGTTGGCTAAACCAGCGATTTCCAGATGTATTCTGAAGCTTTATATTAAAAATGGTTTAATATTGTGCTTAAGCACACGTTTTTAATTCTACAACTATGCTGAATTGATTTTCAAAGGCATTTAGAATTTTTCTTTAAACCCTGGAAAAAAATGCCTTTTGAAATACTATCCTGATTTACCAACAAAACATAGCAATTATAACATGATACATTGTAAAAAAATTTTAAATTTCCATTTGTGCTCCTATATTCTTTGGTGGTTAAGTATTTAAAATCTCAGCTCTAAAGTGAAATTGAAAAGTTATTATGAAAAGAATGCTGTTGTTACAAAGTCTAGGGTGGGAGAGAATAATTACACATAGCTTTTTGATAAACAGTCTAAATTGTGCTTCAAAGGGCAGATGTGGATTTAATAATCTGAAACATTTGCATTTTCAGATTAAACTTCTCTTGATTGCATTGTACTTGATATGTATACTTAAATCTATATGTTCAGTGTTATACTTTGATATAGCACATCTTGTTTGACTTTGTTCCTATGATCTGACAAGCTTCATTATATAATAAACTAGTTTAAATAAATCTTAAAGACATAAAAGTGTTCTTGACAGTAAGGGAAAAAAAATTAAAGTACACCAATGATATATCGGTTAGATGTTCCAGAGAGAGTTGGAGTTTTTTCATTCAAATCTTTGAACATGTGTTTTGAATAAAGCTGTAAGGCATTTTCCAGTAAGCAGTGTTGTCTTACAGAAATGAGTAGAGGAAAACAAAAGAAAAACATGTTTCAACATTTCGTCCCCTATTGTCACATACTGTTGCACATTTCCTTCTGGAAGTGAATGTGACATTTGTAATATGAATTTTTTTCAAACTTAACCTTTTACATTACATAAAAAAATACTTAAAATTCTGGGCCTATGTGAGATAAGCAGAGATCAAGAATCACTCAATCAAGTTTGAAATGGGTTCCCAAACGCTTGAGAGTAATTATATTGGAAGTGTGATATGAATCCATTACTGACACTTTCAGAATTTTCTAATGAATTCTACCAAGAAATAATCAGTGCTAATCTAGTGATAGAATACTTTACTGAAGAGCCTAACATTTTATAAAGTTATAAGTAATAAATAATATCATCATTAATTGCCAAGGTTAACAAAATCATTGATGCATCCAAAAGCAAGAAGTTCACCTGTAAACAGGAAAATGTACAACCTACTACTAGATTTCACTGTTACTTCAGCTGGAAATTAATACATTTCTGAACTCAGGAGGGTAGCTGAAGTTTTTCTGTGTCCTGCCTGGTCTGTAGCCGCTCAGACTGAAATAAACACACACGCGCTTATGTTACTTTTAAACTATGACCATGGAAGGCTTCTTGCTAGCTAGCTCTTATATCTTAAATTAACCCAATTCTATAAATCTATACGTTGCCACGTGGCCCGTGGGTTACCGGTACCTTTACATCTTGCTTCTCATGGCGGCCACTCTGTACTCCTTTTCTCCTTCTTCTCTCTCCAGTTGGAATGCCCGGAAAACTTTCAGCTACACAGGAGAACAACAAAAAATACATGCATACATCAAGAAGCTATTTGCTTATTTTCCATTTCACAATAAACAGTTGCTGGCTCCAATTTCGTAGAGATAGAAGAGCAATCTCAGCATGGGACATACTACAAGGGAGGACACTGGACACTAGTTGATCATTTTAGGAAGATAAGTCTAATTTATTTTAGACTTGTATTTCTTCTATACTTTATAGAAATATTAGGTTTGAGATGAAAATGAAAATGTGCAAAGCTATTATAAACACAGCAATGCTCCTAAGGGAATGCACTTTCATAGAAGGACAATTCAAACTGAATGTTCAGTCTAGGAATGTTGTCTTTTCTAGAATTAATTTATTAAATGTTTTTTTTTTTTTTTTGAAAAATTGAGAACCTGAAATCTGTAAAACACTTTAGCAGTTAGTTCTTCTAAAGGGGTTTTCATGCTGATGTGTTGGAGATGGACATTTGACTTCATGCACTGAGTGTGGTCAGCAGCTGGCCAAATCCTTCACATCACTCTATGAATTCCCCAGATCTGCCCTCTAAGGTTAGAAATATTTACATGAGTTCTGTCATTGTTGTGTCTAGGAATTTAGACAGAGAATTTGGGATACTCTGTTTCACTCAGTGTTCCTCTGAAAAGAATGAAAATCTTCTGAAAAGAAGGAATATTTCATGCCCTCTTTTTCAAATTCATCATGGTATATTCAGGGGCCTGTATTCAGTGCATGGGAGGGAGATGATGGCAATTAAATACTTCTCTGCCTAACACTGGCGTTTCAAGTCTTCAGTGATCCATCCCTTCCCTTAATAGAGCATGTCTGTGCAGCCATTTGGAAGTGCTAGTATCTTGAAAATATTTATATGCACGTGCTACTTCAGTTTCACAAAGTTTTGTTAAGGAAATAATTTTATTCCTCCTCACAACAACATGATGAGGAAAAGGCAATTGTCACTTCCCTTATAAGTTAGGTAAGAAAGGTGAGTCTCAGAGTTGAGGGAAAATTAGATATTTAAGGAAGAATTCCATATTCGGTTAAATGTTCATGCAATTGTGAGCCTAGTGCTTTCTGTGACCTTTTACAGTTCTTCTCTGGCTCCATCCCACTGTATTTCCAGTTCCTAGAACACCGACAGAAAGATATTAGGTGCTTAGGAAGGCATCAGATCTATGAACAAAGTCTGAAAACCAGATTGCCTGACTTCTTCACTTAGGGCTCCAGGTAGCTGCTAGAGAACAGACAGCCTTGGTAACCAGAAGTCGCAGCGTTTGCTTCTTTTCTTAAAATTGTGTGAGGGAACAATTCTTATCGATGATGAACCCTGCCTTTTGTAAAATTTTGTTTGTGAGCCTGCACTTTAATAATCACTAACATTGATTGAGAACACACTGTGTGCAAGATACTCTTCCGGGTAACTTCCAGAAATGAATGTACTTTAGCTGCACAAGTCTGAAATAGATATGATTGTCTTAGCTCCATTTGTAGGTGAGAAGACTTGATTTACGATTTATGTCATCTAATGGCCTAAGGTCCCAAAACACTGAGCCCCATTTAGAAATGGTTGCATTAGACTGTCCATTCCTAGACTATAAATTCTTAGTCTATTGGAATAAAGTCATTTAAATGAGTGATAACTGGTCCCAATGATTTGTCTCTTTCAGTAACCAGTAGATTGTCTGAGAAGATCCTTTCCTCCTCTCTGAGTACAGGAGTAGCTTCAGAAATGTGTTCTTCCATGGGAGTTATTAGATATTACCTTGACATTGTTGAGACTCTGAGCATGAGATCATATTTCCTCACATAACCTCATTATGAAATTCACTCATGTATGGCCATAAAATTTTGTTCTTTTGGGGAAGCAAGGATGCACATTAAGTTTAGGATAATAATTGCTTCTTGGAAAGGAGGAAGGGGGAAGATATTAAGGACAGGTAAACAGGGAACTTCTAGTTTAGTTGCTAGGTTTGGTTTGCTTATTTTTATTCGTGTTGTTTGTTTTTGCCTATAATTATTTCTAGTACTTTATTTCAAAAACAATTCCAAATTTAATGGATTTAGTAGACATAAAACACATCACAATCTACAGGCAATAAGTAAGCATTGTCTGACCTTCAAAAATCATGAGTTCCAGAATACAGAACGGGCAGGAGGTTTTAATTGTAGAGTGAAACAGCTGTGCTGTGAGATTTACTCCTTCAGTTGAAGTCTATGGAAGCCATGTACTCCATAAAGTACTTAGAGACAAGGCAAGTTTTAGAGGGACTGAGGCCTGTAGAAAACAACAAGACTGAAATTGTCTAAAGCATACAAATACTAACTGAGGTGAGTGATGCCATAAAAAAAGACAATTGTTTCAGGTGTTCACAAGTTCCAAAAACCTTTGTGGAATGCCTACCAAGGGCAAAGGAACTTTGTTGCTGCTGAGGACACATACATGAAAAATACAGTTCCACAATGGAC
This sequence comes from Peromyscus maniculatus bairdii, assembly GCF_049852395.1. NCBI lineage: Eukaryota > Metazoa > Chordata > Mammalia > Rodentia > Cricetidae > Peromyscus > Peromyscus maniculatus. Next base: position 12,901,565 of record NC_134871.1, read on the forward strand.
ACCTAGTCTTTAGAGGAAAGATACTGTGGTAAACAAATAATTATAATATGGATGATTTCCAGCCTGGCAGTATAACTAATGGGCTATCATCTTTTCTATTTACCTATTGCTTGTCTATCTCTCTGCATACTTAGTTATCTGTACTTCTGTGTTATGTGTAGCACCTCTCCATCTGTATACCTACACATCTTCTGTCTCCTGTCTATCCTTCGTATATAAAAAACATTTGTATGTATGTATATATACATATATGTGTGTATATATATACATATATATATATATATAAACTCTGTTTTATAACATTCTCAACACATGCTACATTTAAGATAATTATTTGAACCTATAGTTCGAGGCGTTTCCTTGCATTTAAACACAAAGGGAGGATTTTATCCCCATTCCATTTGCATCCTCATCATGCTTTATGTGACTCACACTGTGAAACCTTCCTTGAAGCTCCTAGGCAAAATCATTGATCACTGTACTACTGTGGTGACAGGTAAGTTCTTGTAAATTGCTATAACCTTTGACCACATTTCAATTATTTGCTATTTTTATGTGGTATTATTGGGCATCAACTTTAGATGAACTCAGTCATGTCTCTTACTCTTATGTGAATACACAAGCCTTAGAATATAGCAGATGGTGTAGAAGGAGTTGGCTATGGTTTAAATTAGTGGATCTTGCAAAGATTCTTGTCAAGGAAAGGCTAATTTTCCTCACTGCTTCTTAGATTGTTCTTTGAATAAAACCAAGTTGGGTGATTGCAAACGTTGAGTGTTATGGTCTTAGTTAAAAGCTGATATGCTTGTAAATCTGAACTCTAATAGGAAAAGAGAAAAAATATCCAAGTAACTAAGTCATATGAGGGACTGATTTGATGATTCTCATGCACAAGTAATATTGCTATAACCTAGCAACAAAATTCTAAAATAATCATCTATATATAGTAAATATAGTTTTGTAATATGTTCAATATATGAAAATATAATTAAAATACTCATGTATTACTCAGAGATATTTCAAACTCTGAAGTTGTATATGAAACCTCTATGTATTTGTGGGGGAGGGGAGTGGGGAGTGTCTGTGTGCATGCATGTTTTGAGACTCCTTCTCACTATGTATCCCTGCCTAGCCTGGAGTTTTTTATAGACTAGGTTAGCCTCAATCTTGCAGCGATTTCTCTCCCTCTTCCTCCTAAGTGCTAGGATTACAAGCATGCCCATGCCTCCCCCGCCCTCCACTTTTATTTCAACTAGTAAGAAACCTTAAGTTAGTTTCCAGGTAATAACTGTAATCTTAAATGTTGGCTTCTCGCTGAGGGATGTGTGTGTGTGTGTGTGTGTGTGTGTGTGTGTGTGTGTGTGTGTGTGTGTGTGTGGTTTGTATGCACATGTATGTATGGTATTTATGTACTGAATAAACTATGAATGAGAATTATATCTTACAGAAGGAAAATATTTTTATCTCATCATAAATTTAGCTGCATTTAACTGAATATCAGCACTCCTAACTGGTAGGCATTTTATTCATTTACCACCTATTGAATGGATACTTGAAATGCATCAGTGAGTAAAATCATAAAGCCTTCCATTGTTCAGAAGTTTCCTGGTAATTTAATACCAAACTGGAAAAGTCTGATAATTAATGTGAGGCAAATGTTCTCCTGAACAAGAAATCATTGGTATTGATGTAGTTCATTTTTATATATCAATTATGTATATGATTTTATAATACATATATCATATTAAAATATATGTGTATGTGATTCATCACTCTTTTAGTAATTTTTCATTGAGTCTACTACCCCACATAGAAATGACTAAATTAATTTATAAGACTTTGGTGAAGGCCCTCAACTTAGAGGCCCATGGCTAGCTTTTGCAGTCTGAATTTGATTATGTCTTACATATAAAATTAGTCAAGGTAACACATAGGATTTCATAGTAGAACTACAGTAAAATTGGTGAGAATTCTACACAACTAAACACCCATGCATAACTGAGTTCTGCACTGGAACCTCCACTTAAAGCTCTCCAGGTTGGTGCTCAAATTGTCTTTAAGGACCAGAGTTTTATTGCCTAAATTTCTCACCGATCTCTGTGACTCCAGGACTCAGTATTATGGTAAGAATACTTTCAACCTGCAGTGGTCTTCCATATTGCAAGACAGGTTAAAAATTTAGGTTACCAGGGAACATCTTTCAAACTTTGGAAACCATTTTAAACTATTAGTGGTACAGAAGACACTGTCTACAGATATGAGTTAGTTTAATGTAAAAAAACATCCAAGTCATGTGAACAAAAAATATTTTAAAGCTGTGAGTAGGTACTGATTTGGACAAAAAAAAAATCTTGTAAAGACTTGAAAGCTATTTAAAAAATCAATGTCAGGAAATTAATAGGGTATCATTTGGAGTAATATTGTAAGACTCTTACTTTCTTGGAGCTAAAGTTTGAGGTCAAAACATAAAGAACTAAGTATTGGAGGCCATGTTTGCAAGACTTTGGGATTTCCTTTCCCATTCTATCATAATATTTAAAAAGAAGAAAGTACATAGAGCACAATCCTACTCACAAAGTTGATGTAAGTTTTTATATAAACAAATCATAATGTGATCATTGAATGTTGAATTTGATGTAGCCCTCTCTCTGAAACTTCAGTGTTTGATTCTTGTTTCTCCTTTGTATAATCCGTAAAATAACATAACATCATAAAATACACTTCTCAGGTAAACTTTGTTGTGATATCCATACATAGCACAGTCTTTGGCTTGTATTGACAGAATTTTAAATGCCTTGGGGTGCAATATCTAGGCTTGTGTAGATTCAAGCCATATTTTAACCACCGGCATTGTTGTTTTATCTTTTTTATAGATTTAGATTTTACATCTAAATCCAAATACTTCTATGTATATTTTTATTAGTCTTTGAACTCTTCATAATTTAGATATTCTGTTATAGTACTCTAAAATTTTATGTTCTAGGGTATAGGAAGGAATTTTAGTACAGAGACCTTGCTAATAAGTCAAAAGCTGTGTATTTAAGAAGTTCTGGAGACATAATCTGTTTTTTTTTTTTTTTTTTTTTTTTGGTTTTTCAAGACAGGGTTTCTCTGCGTAGCTTTGCGCCTTTCCTGGAGCTCACTTGGTAGCCCAGGTTGGCCTCGAACTCACAGAGATCTTCCTGGCTCTGCCTCCTGAGTGCTGGGATTAAAGGTGTGCACCACCACCGCCCAGCTGAGACATAATCTTATTAACCATTTATTTACTATGAATTGCACATTAGTCCAGTCCACTTAGAGTAAACTAAGGCTTTGGAGTGTAAGCCTTTTAATCCATAGTCTCACTGTTTTAACCAAGCTATCTTTTTGCTTCATCTTTCTGATTCTGCATCTGGAGTGATGAGATTAACAACCATGTTTCACCATATCAGATTAATGTTGTTGTTCTTCTAAAATAACTTCACTGCAATTTCATCTTTGCTATCTGGCACTTAGGCTTTTTGTGTGTGGGTTTGAAAACTCTTATTTACATTTTAAAAATATTCAAAATTTAGTGGTTGGGAGAATTGTTCTTTTCCCTTTTATGTTCCAAGATAGGTTCAGCCTCTCATTTCTTTTTTTTTTTTATTTCTTACATATTACATCCAAAATTTCCCCTCCCTCTACTTTTACCAATCCCCACCACCACCTCTCCTCTCCTCCAGATCAACTCCTCTCTTTCATTTTGAGAAAAAGAAAGAAAAAAAAAAAAGCAGACTGCCCCAGGGATATCATCAACAGAATATGGCACAAACCCTCATATTAAGGCTGGATGGGGCAACATTGTAGGAGGAAAGGGGTCCCAATTGCAGGCAGAAGAGTCAGAGACACCCTCTTTTCCCACTGTTAAGAGTCACACAAGAAGACCAAGCTATACAACTATGAGGTATATGCAGAGGACCTAGCTCAGACCCATACAGGGTTGCTTCTGTCTCTGTCAGCCCTCATGATCCCTGCTTAGTTGATTCTGTTGGTCTTACTGTAGTTCTCATGGTGTCCTTGACCCCTCTGCCTCCTATAATCCTTCCTTCCCCTCTTCTGTGGGATCCCCCTCACTCTGCTTAGTGTTTGTCAGCCTCTGATTGTTATATAACTCATTATTGAGAGTATTGCAAGAAATCCTTAGAGCCATCAACATTGTGAACTAATGCAAGGATTCTAGAGAGGGCTTGTAACCAAAAAAAAAAAAAAAGGTACTTTCTTTTGGTAGTAAATGTAGAAATACATAGTAGGTGTTAAGTTTTAGGTCATAAAATAGACAAAATTTTTGGAGAGAGTAATGTCAAAATTTCCAGTGTTCCAGAGAGTATTCACTTGCATCCAAATAAGCAAAAACTAGCTGTAACAAGTATGCCCAGTTCTATGTTCTTAGGAGCCCCAGAGATAAGAACCTGACACTATCCTTGTCCACAAAGTGACTTGTGGCAGAGTTCTACAGCTTACAGTGGTCTCCCATGATGGATCTATGCTAGATTAGTTTGCTGTGATGGATTCCATATCAGATGTGTTTCGTGCTCTGAAAATAACCCATTATTCTTCTTAGTCACCTCTGAGTTTACTCCAATAATGCTGTTATAGTTCAGTAAAAGAGTAACACTAGTTCTCATTGAAATCATAGCTGACAGGGAGGGGATCAGCAGCAGGAAACAGACACTGTCGTGGTGGTACACTGATTGACTAACACCAACTCTCCTCTAGGCTGAGTTACCCATTAATTGATTTAATCACTTCAGATTATTAGTGACAACAAATAGATTTATGTTAGTGAAGAACATTACACCAATGTGCCTCCTTCACATTAGATCTCCTGAAAGAGAGATCCATATCCAAATATACAATGCACCATTTAGAAAGCAGTTTCTCTGAGCAAACCAGCAGAGCGTCTATTTCAGGCACACTCTAAACAATCTGAGAACACAGCCTCCTGTGAGTCATTCTTTTATCTACCAGATATCTATATCCCGAGGGAATCTCAGCTTTGACTGGCTCTTCAGTTTCCTCACACGCAGTCATTGCATATCAGGGTTGAAGAGGAACTTGAGAGTCATATGAATTAATATCCTGCCAAATTCCCCTTCCGCTTAGCCCTTCCTTTCAGCCATTTCATTGCTTCTGCCTAGTCATCCTCCAGGACTTTCCCGAGGGACTGTGGTTTTTACTTCTTCAATTCCCAGTCCACATGTAACCACTGATTCACATGCCCAACACGCAGACAAAATACCTAGCTCAAGCTCTGTACTTGTCCACCTTGTTTTAAGAATCAGTACCAAGGTGGGCAATATGACTCAACCAGAAATGTACTTACGACCAAGCATGATCCCTTGAGTCTTACCCCTGGGGTCCACTGTGATGGGTGGAGTGAACACAGGCCCTCAAGGTGTCCTCTGACCCTCACAGTGGCATCTGTGAACATTCACACACACACACAAAGTAAATGAAGAAAACGCAATAAATTGTTTTAAATAAACACCAGCTCTCCTCTATGACTTGTCTTGTTAAAGTGAGATCCTACCTAGTTCATTATTAAATAATAAGTCCAACTCCTTGTCCCAGATGCCAATATCCATCATCCTACTCCATGCTTCTTTGTTTATAACTACTGACCATTTCACAGAGGGATAATTATAAGGTATCTTCCTGGGTGTGGATTCAGATGGGAGTTAAGGGATTGGAACCACCATAATCAAAATATAGTATAATAAAATCCATTTTCACTAAAAGAAAAATAAGAAATTTTTAAAGGTATTTTTCTTTTCATGATTAGCTTAGGTCATTTTACATCATGGTGTCCATGTTTTTTTTTCATGTTGTAGCATGAATTAGAACTCCCTTCCCCTTTAAAAGATGAATAATAGTCTATGATATGCATACAATAATTTGCTCATCCATCCATCTGTAGATAGACAAACATGCCTGTCATTTACCCAATCAGCCTCTTCTAAAATCGATCCTCCGTCTCGTATATATATTTTGCTATTTTGGTAAGCCTCAGGATAGTAGTGTTTTTGTATTCTTTACACCATTTCAATTATTGATTTATTTTTTTTCACACTAGAACTGAACCATGATATTTTGACCATGTTGTTGCTTGTTCAGTTTCTAACTCATCTGGAAGACAATGAGTTATTTATGAATGCACTGTTTTTTTTTAACAAAGAAATATCTAATCTAAACTATCAAGAAATAAATGGGTTAAAATTCTAAATCTTAAAGGGGTAGAGAACTAGAAAACATAGGTCAAATTCCTCAAGGATCAATTATGTGTTTACCAAGGTTCTCCATAAGGTGCTGGATTTTTAACCTTGAAAAGTTTCTAATTATTCATAAAAATATCTTTGCCACATATGATAATCTGTATAAGAAAATAATTTCCTCTTTCAGAGAGAAACTATATGGCATAGGCAAAAAAAAAAGGTCTGGCTTTAGAGAAAACAGAAAGGTTCAGGTTTAAAGATGGTGTGGTCTCTTACTTGGTGTTTTACCTAGTATTTCAGCTTTATATTAAAACCTGGAAAGTTAGTTCATATCTCCTATTTAAGTTTGTAAATAAGTCATTGATGTTGTTCAGTAAGTCTTCTAAACTATACTATTTGCATGAGTCCAGTAGAACACTGAGATGTCTTGCATCAGACCACCACAGCAGTTTTATTTATACTCAGCTGTAAACCTCAGAGAGTCATGTGATGTTTTAACAAACAGTTTTGCTGATTTTGATAATTTGGAATATGTAGAAATGAAACAGATAAACTTTGTTGGCATGTTGGAATTGGCATGTACTCATAAATTGTAACTTCCATTATTGAAATACATACTAAACTCAGCACAACAAAACCATGAATAACCTCTTGCAACTAAATGGCAACTTCCCAGGCAATCTGGATAAAAGGCCTTAAAGAAGTAACATCAGACATTCCATATGGAATTAAAGCCCAGTATAGACAGTGCTGTTCCCTGAGACCTCACACAGTTATTTAACTCTGTTGTGCCTTTGGAACCCACTGAAATTGTTTCTAGTAGTAGGCAATAATGACCCCTTTGTAATGGAACAGCACACCAATGGATATTTTTCATTAAGTTACAAAAAAACAAAATAAGAAAATTGTGCTTATAACATTTTTAAAAGATAGGTACCTTGTAAAAATGGAAGAACAGTTTTATGCAGGTTAAATGACTCAAATATATATGTATACATATTACACACACACACACACACACACACACACACACACACACACACACACTATAATAAAGAGGGTACCTTGACCTCCAAAATAAATTCTTGAGTTCTTTGAAAGCACAACAAAAAATATGAAAACATGGTCATGTTTCATTTTGACAAGATGTTATAGTTTTTATAAGGAAAGTAAGGGCTGGTGACCTCAGTTTGATCCCTGGGACCTACATGTTAGAAAAGGAAAATGGCTCCTGAACACAGTTCTCTGACATTCACACATGAGCCAAGCCATGTGCACCCTCACAAGCCTACTTGAATCTAATAAGTTAAAAATAACAAATAAAACAATTTAAAAGAAGAACAGAACCCACAGAGCATGTGGATATCTAAGGCTCACATAGAACACATCACTTTTATCTCCACTAGCCATCCTGTTGAGAATATAAAGAATGTGTATATTATAATAAACTTTGAAATATATGCTCTTAAGATGATAAATAAAAGTTTAAAAAGATAGTCTTGTATTTCATATATTGTTTTAAAATATGGAATGCTTGATCTTTTAATGACCTTTGATATATTAGAACACTTGTTTGAAAGGCTCCTCCAAGCCAGGAGTGATGGCATATGTCTTTAATCCTTTCATCTACACAGTGAAGTGAGCATCAGGATAACCAGGGTTACATAATGAGATGTAGGTCCAACAATCTCCCCCACCCTCTCTCTCTCATTCTAATAATTATGAAAATTTAATCAAAATTATATGAAATGTAGCACAAGCTCCCAACCAATAGAATTAATAGAAGTATTTCATAAGACTTACAAACAAATCATTCCATCAAAATCAATGGTGATGATATCATTGTTGACTTTATCATTGAGATTAAGCAAGTATCACTGTCTTTTGCTCTGTGTAGAGTATTATATAGTAAAGTATATTATCATTTCAGTATGTGAATCTTGATGAAAGAACTGGTGGTTCAAATCCTCTTGACAAATTATATATGCCAAGACAACTTATACACAAGGGAATATATTGCTCATAAAAGCCCAAAACTTGAAAATCTTAAAAGACAAACAGCCACATCATAAAAACACAATGCTACAACCGGAATAGTTTAAAACATTCCTAGGAAATTATTTGAATTTTCTTAGACCAGCCGATTTGAATGCCCGTATCCAGGGTGATATTCCAAATATTGAGTAGCTGGCATGACAGATGCTGACAAGCCTGAGCAAGCCATGGTGTATAACATACACCTATGGCCTACACAAGAGTTCACATGTCATTGCTGAGTTCTTGGGTGTGGGGAGCTTTAAGAGCTGGTAAGCAAGCAGGGCCTAGGTGTCTACGTCTGTAATCACAGAACTCAGAAATCTGCAGTAGTAAAATTGCAATTTGAGGCCAGCCTAGGCTGCACAGTTAAGGCAAGCTAGAGCCACACAGCAAGAGCTGTCTCCAAACAAAGTAAAGAACTACATATGTAAACTTATACTACATATGTAAACTACATATGTAAATTTAAAACAAATTTTAAAGTTTCTAATGAAGTTGTCATAGAACTTGCCTCGGAGTAAAAGCAAGCATTTATTTTTTTGGGGGGAAAAAATCTGATGTTAATGAAGAAAAGGATGGAAATCCCTAAAAGAGATGGCCTTTTTAAGCTTAAATCAGGTTGAATGGCAAGTAAGTAAATTCTCTTATAAGTAAATGTTTCTCAACCAAAGATATTAAATTTCTCAACTTCATACCAAATATGTGTATTTATATACCCTGACAAAAATGATTTTGTCATAGATTATTTTCTTATCCGATTCTCGCAAAGCCTCTTTTTCTTTTTTGGCCTAATTAAAGCAAATTTTTATTAAAATATTAGATACTCAAATATCTAATGGATATTGATATTAGATATTAGATGGAATTTGGTCAGGACCATCACCTGGAAACTCTCCAGATGAGTAGTCCTGAGACCTGTTGGCAGGCTTATACTGACAAAACCCATAGGCCACCATACTTTCCCATTTGGCTCTGTTGTTATTTTCCAGGAACTACAACTCCCAGAATCCCAGGAAGTTACCTGGTCCATGGGCAGGTGAGGCTTACAGGTTAACTTAGGGTCTAACCTTCCCCCACTGAAGTTGTATCCTGGGTCAGATCTTTGGCTCTGTAATGGGTACTGGCCTCTTTACAGTGTGGGTACTTTAGAAATTCTCAGGTTTTGTCACTCACATTGCAGAAGATACATGACCTTTGACAGGTGTTTTGAAAACTACTTTCATTTGAATGTGTCTCTAAATGTAGCTTCCCCAGGATGGTAAACTAACATTGTGATTAACATTTTAATAAGCTTTCATTCTTTCTTATCTAAGACTTAGGGTAAGTTATCCAAAGGCAGGTGTGGAACAGGTGCATGGAGATGTCTGCACTTGCACAGGAACACACATACTCTCTCACATACAAATGCAGAAGCAGATAGTTAGCAAAAGTTAAAATAAGTTCAGAATTGTGGAGAGAGTTAGTGTGTGTGTGTGTGTGTGTGTGTGTGTGTGTGTGTGTGTGTGTGTGTATGTGTTTGTGTGAGTGTGTGTGTGTGTGTGTGTGTGTGTGTGTGTGTGTGTGTGTGTGTGTTGCCAGTTAACACTGGACTGATGTGACATATCCAACTTTAGATTTAGGACATAGATACCAGATAAAGTAACATAATTTCAAATAATAGTATCCAAATACTGACCATGCTTCTTGGTTTGACTTTGTTTTATGTTATACAAGGCTTGTTAAACATCAGTTTCCATACCAATATGTCAAAGAGGGTTACTAATAATGACTCGATGTTTTGTATGTCAGGCTCTTAAAATGATTTAGGAAAAAGAGACAATGGTTTCTTCAATTTTAACTAAATGATAAGTTCTCATGTTACATAGGAAGCCCCACTAATATCATCTCATATATACGTGTGTGTGTGTGTGTGTGTGTGTGTGTGTGTGTGTGTGTGTGTGTGTGTGCTGGTCAGGTGACTGCTTGATTTTATAGGCATCTGATTTCATCTGAGCATCCCATGGTTGTGGCATTTGGGACTTTCTTTATATTTCAGTCTATGGTAACAAAGCTTGCCCCACACCACACACAAAAAAAGCAGTTTGAACGTTATCACATCAAAGGGAGAGATGCCATGATCTGTAAACTGTCTTAGATCTTTCTGAATAAATCAATTATGGTACAGCATTAATTTGACGTATCATTTTTTTAAAAAGAGACATCCCCTCCCCCATTTCCTTCTCAGAAATGTAAATATGTAATATATAATATATTTTTTTCAGTTTGGTGAAAAGATACCGGTAAAATGATAACATCTGGCTGGAGTAAAGAGCTGCCAGCTAAGGAATGGTTTCCTCTCTGCGGCTCTAACCAGCCCCTGATGCTGTGCAGATGTGCAGCCAGGCCTGACTGTAAAAGTTATAAACATTGTCATAACATTGTTCGACTTCTCTAGTATTTCCTGTCTTCTGCTTAGCACTTTATTACTAAGTCTGGCCAGCTGCCAACTGAAATGCAGGGAGTTAGGGCCTCTGGCTTGAAATTTAAAACAAGACCAGAATTCATTGGGTTTAATTTGATATGCGAACTCTGATAACTCACACTTGTTAAAATAAAGCTGCTTACCATTCAAGTTAGATTTACACAGCTTTGGGAGAACACGAGAGAAGAAGGGGAAAACACATTTTTCAGAACTTTCGGATTGGCTTTTAGCGTGGAGTTTTTGGGATGGGGTGGGGGAGGGTGAAGGATTCTGAGTGGAGCAGCTGATTCTGAAGCTGGACAGCTTACAGCAAACTTGTGTTCATTTCCTGTATTAGATGCAGTTCCCTGGGCAGAGAATGGGCCTTTCTTTCAACACTTCTGAGCACGTTCTTTCTCTTGGCTCATTTTCAGATTAGGAAGGCCACATGAGGCTCATTGCCTATACATCATAACAAAATGGTGAGGTGAAAACAAACGAGAGCTACACCAGCAGACTGTGTTCTGCAGAGGGTGTCTTGTGCCCTGGTGGAACAGAGCATCATTGAAGCGCCCGTATGAAGACATGTTAACCCAATTTTTCCTGTAATGTATACATGATTGATTGGCAATTTTTGGACCACAGGCTGTGGTTAGGATTACATCAATCAGGAAGCAGGAACTCTTGAGGGACTTCCCTTAAATGATCTAGTGTTTATTGGTGAAAGTGGTTGCAGTTTGGGCTGTCTGTCTCTTTCATGTGTTCATCAGTTCCACTCCTGTTTGAGATGAGGTCGGTGCAGGAGGCTGAGTGTCTTCCTTTTATCCCACATTTAAAACACAACCTAGCACAGGTAACAGAAGGGATGTTGAATGTCTGAATTTAAAAAAAAAAAAATTGAATGAAAGAGGAATGAGGAGTGAATGAGACTGCCTTTGTGAGAACCAAGTTTGATTTGATGCTGTACAGAAGGAGGAGGATCACTTGTTTTGATTAACAGCACATCACACATCTGTCTGCTGAGCATTGTTCACCCACAGAGAGCACTGCACATGCAACGTGTCTATTAACAACATGCATACATTCCTGGGTTTAAGAAAGTTCTGGGAATCAAACAAAGAGCCACGTTTACGTTAAAGAGGCACTCAACTACTGAGCTTCAGCCCACATCCAATACAATACGCAGATTTTAAGCTTCCATGTGTAATTATATTATATTACATCCTGTATTTCTTATAAGTAAAAATGATGATGTGGAAATAAGCTAGAGGGTGAATTTGCTGAACACCAGGAGTTATTAATTCCCCATTCAGTCTCACTTTTGCACACTTTTGGGCTAACAGGAAACATTTCATCTGTCATGTGCTATCAGAATTCTGGTTGCTGTCCTTGTTATTCTGTGGGTTTTCATTACGGTCATGAGCGTACATAACTGCTGTGTTCCCAAAAGGATGTGTTATGGATCTATGAAATTTTTGTAAGGTGTGAACACTAAAAAGCTGTCCCAAGGCTCTGCTGTTAATTTGTTTTTATTGAAGGGAAGGCAAGAATGGGGCACATGTGTGCACAGTCCTCCTCACTGCTCCGTTTTCTCCAGTGTGTGTGGTGTTCTGAGATGCATGGGTGACATGTAAGTTACAGTTTGTAAGTCGAGACCAGAGAGGCTCTGGCCAAAGATCTTCCCAGGTCACCAGACTCTGAAGTTGTAAAATGACCGAGCAGCACATGGACTGCTACTTTCTGTTCAGTATGAAAACGTAAAAAAAAAAAAAAAAAAAAGAGGCACAGCATTCATGACTTTTGTTTAAGAATTCCTCATACAAAATCATTGGCACTTAATTGTATTATCTAGTTTTTGGAAATGGAATGTAAGGCATCTGAGAGTTCAATACCGTGAAGAATGAAAAGCATCTTCAAAGCATTCACAGAAGGGAGTTAGGAGAGATCTGCACCATTCCGAGCAGCTCCTGTGGACACAGAGGGTTCTCAACACTGAGAATCTAATGTTATCCAGTTTGGGATTCATTTTCTAGATCCACATCACCAACGGAACGGATGTTTCCCAGGATCCATAGGTGGGAGTGAGAATAGATTTCAAAATTAACTCACTACATGTACAATCAGACGTTTGTAAGATATTTTGCCTTCACATGTTACATTATCCAAGTCTCCCTCACACAAAGCTAGTGTCTCAGGCCAGGATATGTCTGAGGATGTCCAATTACTTCTCTCTAATACACTTGTTTGCTCTTTCATGCAAGTGATGTCTGCACCTCCTCCTACCATGTATCTGGGTGTGTGTATGTGTATGTGTTGTTGTTGTTGTTATTGTTGTTTTCTTCAAGCCACTTAATACTTTGACTTCTCAGAGGAAAGACTATGGATTTTTACAGTTATATGTGAAGCTCAAAGTATTTCTTGTTATTTATTTAGGAATGCCCCACCCCACCCCCACCAAAGGGAAAAAAATCTGATAGGAATTCATGCCTTTATTGGCTTGTTGAAGTTATTCAGCTAGCTGGTGTTTAAGCAGGTCAACAACAACAACAACAACGAAACTCTCACCTTAATTCTATATTCCTCATCTCTGGATGAGGGTTTCAAGCGGAAAATGTAACAAAGGATACAGAAAAGAAATCAAGAAACCCTGGTGTGGAGCCAACAGACCTCTAGCAAGTTAGTGGATTAGTAAGAAAGCAGCTTGCTGCTGTCAGAGTCAACATTACTCAGACACTCGCAGAGGCACTGAAGCCGTTGGATTTGTTTGCAATGAGAGATTTGTTGTGGATTTTTAACAAGGCTCCTGTGTGTGTGCCGTGCTTAGTAAATATTGGCCTTCAGGGTATTTTTCAGTCACGCTGAATGGACCGTTAGTTTCCCCAAACTACAAAGTGCAGAAAATCCATTTCCCTGATTCTGTGGCCACTGGAGTTGCATCATAGGCTCCTTGTGCAAGAACAAAAATAAAATCTGGCCTAAGCTTTTTCAGAGAACTGGAAAAGTGATCAGTAGAAATAATGATATTAATACCTGTCATTATATAAACAAGAGAGCCTAAAGGGGGTCCGTGAAATTAGCTAATCATTAAATTATTAGACAAAACTAAAACATTTCAACTTTTTAAAAAATTAACTAAATTGATCGTGGAATAATCATGACTTGAATAATCAACTAATTGTACTTTCTAATACAATAAATTCAATGCATTTTTAAAATTTTCTCAAATTGATTTTTGCAAAGTTATTAGGAAAGTAGATCATTTATGGTTGACCTCTCTGGTATAAAAATTTCAGTTTTGTCCTCGGATATTTAATTTTTTTGCTTTTATAGTCCACAGTGCTTTTCCTGTAGCAAATGACTGGGCAGTGACAGTTGTGTTGTAGATACTGATAACTTGAAAAAAGGTTGGGTATTTTTTAATTAGTATTTAACACTCTCCCTCAGAGGGTAATCAGTGATGTCCTTATATTTGGCCTAAGTTGTGGACTTTAAGTACACTTTATAACTATGTGGAGGGCAAACTAATTGTAGTACTCTGGGTGTTAAGAGTTTCATTAGCAGTGCTGCAAGGTAAAGCTATGCACAAAAATAACACCTTGCATAATTAGAATCCTTTTGGAGAATTTTGAAATCTTACAAGCATCACTTGAAATGCATGTCATAAACCCCAAAGCTGTGAAAAGGTGGTTGTGAGAGGAGCGTTTCAACAGTGTCATTTAAAGACACCTGCCTGAGCACTGATAACTCTGGCCTCCACCAAAAGCTTCAAGAACACAGAAAGGCGGGAAAGAGGGTACGTTTCCATATGTTGTCCATTTGGCTGTCAGCACTTGTTGTGACAGAAAAGAAAAGGAGTCTTGAGTGACTGCTAGTCTGTCTTAAAGTATGGTAATGGGGCTAATTAGGAGAGATGAGAGCTGAACTGCATTGGTGAGGGCAATTATCCCTGTAGCTTTTGTGCCACGTTGTATCTTTCTTGGATTCCTCTCTTCTAATTTTGTCCTTTCTCAAGCATCCCAAGACTAACGAGATCTTCTAACATAACACGAGTGACGTGGTCGGTAGCAAACGACACCGGACGCCAATGAAATTCCCTTTACCTGCCTTCTCTTTGGAATCTCCCTAAACAAAGATCTGGCCCATGGCTGCGGCAGTGTTTACTGGTATTGTTCGGCCTACATGAATGAAAATTAATTGTGCTTTATTATGATGAGCCCATATATCTTCTTTGGTAAATGAGCAGCATTTTTGCATGGCTCTTTCATGTTAGGCATCGTGGCAAGGCAGTAATTTAGCATACTTGAAAGGCAAAGACATCAGAGGCCTGCAAGGCAAGCATAAAATGTATTCCCTTTTATGTGATTTAGAAAGTTGAGACATTTTAGTTTCTGTTTTCAAAGGTTTAGTCCATTTTGACTTTGACAACAATTATGAAAGTAAACAGCGGGACTCAGATCTCTGCACATTGACTTCATAGTAGGTGACACTGAACATAAGTTTCTCTTTTGGGGGGTATTTAATCAGAAAAGCTAACAGTAAAATAACATATGTTTGTCTTAAAATCTGAATTACTTTTGAATGGCGCTGACATTTCTTCTGATATATGTAGAGTATGATGTATAAGAACACCAAACTTTCTGAAGAGTAATTTTAATTTTTCCCCTAAAAATATAGAAACATATAATATTAAAATAAAAGTTAAACTAGACTAGTTTATATCAGTAAGGACCTCCATGTGGGTCTAATTAGCAAATGTTTGTACTCACTGTTATACCTGGGCATAAACTTTTATTGCTTCTTACATATTTTATTATAATTTAAATTTCATCTGTCTTATCCTCAGAAGTTTATTATGTTGTTAGGTTTTTTAAAGGATAGGAATGAGATTAATGCAAAACTCAAATAAGCCAATCGAAACATACCAGGCAGAAAAACTCAGTTGCTAACCACTATTCCTACACATGGAGTCTATTCTTTCAACTGTATCCAGTAGCTGACTAGAGAAACTTTTCTGCATTATATTTCCGTGGCAGATTCCTGGAAATAAATTTGGGCAAAGATGCTGTTGGTTTGTTTGGTAAGAAACTAGTAGCGGGACTTAGAAAGTCACAGTCGAGCTGAAACTAAGAGGTTTGATGTGATTTTCATACCTCACCTGCCTGAGCAACTCTTGATCAAAATGAAGCTACCTGTATCAAAACCAATGACTCAGATTTGGTGTTTGATGGGAGTGAGATAAAACCCACATTTGAAGACAGAATTCCTGATGTTTCTAATGAGGGTAGTACTGAATCACTTTTTGAGAAACACTATTGTGGATCAAGAACTATGCCAAAACCAAGTATCAGATCAGAGCGATGCTGAGTGCTGAAGTCATGTGGAAAAACCAAACTCTAGGCTTTAAAAGAAGGCTAACTTAAGAGCAAAAGTAAAGACCAAAGTTTTGCCTTTAACAGAATACCGATAAGAGCTTTAGATTGAACTGTGAGCCTCAGAAACTAGATCTAATTAGGCTGAACTGTATACAATTAAACTACAGTGAACAGCCAGATAACTCCCAATCTATAATTCTAGTTCTTGGCTACAATATTTTGAAATACCCTTAGTGGTTTGTGATGGCCTTCAACAAACTCTTCGGTCAAGCATTTCGAGATTCCAGAACAGCCATGGCTAGACAAGGTAGCCAAGGGAGGATGATGGCAATAACAAGAAGGGGAAATGATGAGTGGTCAGAAAGTACACCAAGAACAAGGAATTCAGTTATTTTCACAGGAGAAAAATAAACAGGTTTTCAGTATCCCCCATTGAAGCAGCCTTTGCCTCCGGCCCTGGAATCTCTCCTGTTTGTTTGGAAACAGGAACCAATCTTGTTACAACTGGACAAGGTCCTGCAGGTGGAAGCAGGTGATTGGAAACAGCTGGGACAGGTGAAACTGGGGAAATGCATAGGAGTAACAGCATTTTGTTGTTCTTTTTTCTGCCTTATAGGAAAGGAAATCTTTCCCTGTGGCAGAAGCAGAGTAATAAATAAACAGAGGTAATTTCTTTTTGAGTTGAATGAAGTTTCTGAAATATCTTGAAAACAATTACTGGAGCATTTTAAACATTCCTGTGAAATACATTCTTACACTCTTAATGACCTGGATAAAGAGATGCTCTTCCAAGTCAAAACAAATTATAGATGCTGTAACATTTGTTTGGCAAGCCAGAAAGGTGCGTTTCACTGTAGTTTTATTCACATTCAGAATTTAAATGTTTTTTAAATGTGTTGGAAAAAAGAAAATATTTTTGCAGGAAAATAATTGAATTTGCTTATTAGGAAACACAATGATGTAGAACCCAAATGTTTATATATTTGTCTTTCGGGAATATAGCCACCTATGAAATTGTGGCTAATAGTATTATATTTTATGTTAAAGCCCTATAACTGAGATTTATAAATGTTACCTGTATTTATGGTGATACTACAGCAATAGATGCTTTTCAGTATTTTCTTCTAGTTATTTACTCTTTCATTATATCCTTCCTCCTGGCTTTTCATTAAACAATGTTTGGAAGAAAATTTTCTTTAGTTTTAGTGGATGTGTCTCTTTCTTAAATTTATAATTGATCCACAAACAATATTTTGCTGAGCAATTTAATGTCATGGTTTTCTGTTTGCTGGAGTTTGAAATCTCATAATGTAACAATACTCTTTTTTCCCCATTGCTTTTGCTTGTCTCCTTCATTTTTTAGAGGCATAAATTCAGTGTCATTTACTTTCCACATCCCTGGGCCAATTTAAAGAGGTCTAGACACAAATAAAATTGATAAGACTAAGGAAAAACCGGTCAGACTTAGGGAAGGGTGGCTTTCTGGGACCTTGAAGAAAGGCAGAAGCAGAAAGAGAAGCTAAGGTGTCTATTTAGTTGACAAAGTGGGCATGAACTTCATAGTAGAAATGAGCTAATTTACACAGGGCAGTCTGTGAAACAAACAGTCCTGCCTGGAAACAAAATGTTATCATGCAGGCCTTCACAGAGTCTGTGATCATGAGCTGGGCTTTGAAGTTTCTACTGGGCTCTGAAGGATGCAAGAGTCTCCAGTCATGAAGAGAAAAGAACAATATCTGAAGGACCTGAGATGGAGTTGATCCAGTGTGGGAAGTTAAGGGAATGTTGACTGGTACTGCCAGAGGACTCTAGACTGGAAGAACATTCTGGAGGTCAAAAGATTTTGGCTTTGTCCACTGAGTTGTAAAAAGATGAAATCTGTGAATAAGAAAATGGTGTAAGATTGTCTGCATAGATTTAACCTAGAAATGGCTCAATGGAACAGAATGCAAAGACCCAAGTGTAGAAGCCAATCCTAAGGAAATAAAATCATTGATCCTAATGAGACTGTAGGCCTGAGTGACTGAGGGGGCAGGATAGAGAAGTCCTTTAAGTTGGTGCCAGTTTTAGAGCACTGAGGCAAGGGTGAATGAGGAAAGAACCCAGTTATAGAAAAAAGATGATTTTCTTTATCCAGTGGTTTTCTTCTGAGATGATGAAGTATCTCTGAACTGAATACTTTAGTACTGCTGGTTTGAAGGCATTTTAGAAAATCAAAGAAAAAATGTAAAACATGTTTGCTTTTTTTTTTTTTTTAAATAAAGTCATAGTTTGGCTAAGGATAAAGCTGTGATCACAAACACTGTTGAAAGAGATAAACTGTGAAAAGGGTAAAAACTACCAACACCCCCCCCCAAAAAAAAAATCTACCACCAACAAATCCACAGTGGAACAAGAATATACAGAAGGAACAACAATACCCTAAAACATGAATAGATATAATTTAAATACTTTAAGCTAGCTCTAAGTAAAGCATGGGGAGCTCTTCAGTGGTGTGTGTATTTGCATTCATTCTGTGTTCAGCAAGTCGACTCAACACATGCTCTAAATAATGCACTGGGTTGCCTATTAGGCATTGTGATAAGAAATCACTCTTGTCATCAAAGATCATAAAAAACTGATCCCTTTTGTGAATTCAACAAGTGACCCCATATGATTTCAGCATTGGAGAATGAAGGAACTCATTAGGAAATATAATCATCAAGATAAGCTAGACACACAAATGAGAAGAAAAGAGAACATTTTGCTGTTTTCTGAATAATGGGAGCTTTAAGCAGTTGAAGGAAATGAAGTACAATATTGAAGATACTGTGAATTTATATTTAAAAAGCAAACCACTGTGAAATATTATTTACTGATATATTGGGCATAGGAATTCTTCCAGATTTCATCCACATGGTCCTATCAGACAGCTAGGGCAGATTTAAGGTTGCTGAGTTTGAGCCTGAGGTCTGAAATAGGAACTCCAATCACTGACCTCTATTGCCTGCTTAGTATGATCCAAACACTAAATTAATTCCTGTGCCGCTCACACCCTAAAGGTAACCACCATTATCTGCTTTTTCAGATGAAACAGTTGTATGGGGGAACAAATGAGGTAACTTACTCAAGTTTACTTACTCAGTGAGTTAGCTTCCATAGCAGGGATTTAACCCAGGACGAAGGGGTCCAGTAGGTCCAGGCCACCACAGCTGTGGAGACAGAAAAGGCTTGGGGTAGTTAGTATCAAAGGACCTGAAAATCTTGGTGTCACAATTAAGTGCTCATGGGAGCTACACAGGTTGTGTAAATGTCAAGGTTAAGATGTCTGCACTGTGGCAAATACATCTGAAAAGGACAGCCAATCTCTCTATCTAAGTCTTACTTAGAAAAGAAACCTGGCAATACTAGATTGTACAGCTAATACCAGAAAAAGCCTAGATTTTTATATGAGACTACCCCATTTTCAATGTTGACAAGTAGAGGTTTTTTTCCTGTATTGTGTAGTCCATCTAATGCATGCACGCACATATGTACACAAAAACCTGTAGGCTTTACCCTATGTTCACTGCTAGGAAAATATAATTCACAATACGAAGAACATTATCTCTTAATATATTTTGTAGCTATACTACTCAGACCCTATATTTTCTTTTACCATGGACAAAATTAGGAAAATTTCAGATATAGTATAAATCACTATGTAGTTCTAAATTTTATGTGAAATGTGAAATTTGTGTCCTAAGTTTCTCCTGATTTTTTTAGGCAAATATAAATTTAGATTTTTTTTTCCCTCTGAAAATCAATAGTGAACGTCTTTGTTTCTGCCCGCAGTGTGTCACTGAGTCAGAAGAGCTGACTGTTTATGTAATACCAATGAGGCCAAATGTGACATTTGAAGTCAGCCTCCATCTGCTTCCAAACAGCACATGCCCCACATCATGCAGACTAAATAATAAGCTTCACTGCTATCATTTCTACCCAGAAAAGTTAAAATATTAGTGAAATTGAGGCTCCATTCATTGGCTTGGTGAACCTCAGTATTTGTAAAAACAAAAAAAAAGTGCTTAAAGGAAAAAAATAACATCAGTAACTTGTGGATAAAAGCCACAGGATACCATCCACCTAACAAACAAACATGCACACATGCACACATACATGCAAACACATACACACACAAGGGTGAGGAGTACGTGTTTGGAATTCCTATCTTGGTAGAATAAAGCCAGGTTCACAAAAAAAGGGGGATAATAAGGTCATTTTTCATTATTTTCCCAGGGGATTTTAAAATAGTTACCTCATAAAATAAATAGTTTAAATTTCCACATTACATTTTGTCTTTAATCTGTGCCTCTGTTGCAAATGAATGCATGGAGATTTTTGTGCTCCTAATGCTAAGACAGCATCTTGTACAATACTGGGGTTCATGGAGGGAAAACCAAGTATGCAAAGGAATCTACAGGTCCAGTTATTTTCATGTTCTCCGCTCAGTTAGATGCTGCTCTGTACAGTTGTGTCTTTCCAGGCATGGGTTTTTCAGACATAAATGTAGTTTAAACAGGAATCTTTCAAAACTGCATGAGGGCTAGGCAAGCCCAGGAATACACATTTTGTATGTGAGACTCCCCAGCCAAGGCTGAACCCCAACTACTTTTGAGTTGAACATCAACAAGAACGGTTAAAGTGTTAAGGAGCGATGATAAGCTTTGATAAAACTAAAAACCCATGTGAAGAGATCATTTTTTGTCCTCATTTAAGGGCCAAGTGAATTAACTCAGCTCTGTGGCTAATAAACAGAAAGTCTACCTTGCTGAAGGTCTAATTACAGCTCTGGATGTTCAGTGCCTTTACAGCTTAAAACATCTGAGTGAGCCTGCCTCTTGAAAGCCATGTGAAGTTAGAGAGCCAGCCTAATTAAAACAAATCTTGGATAAACCACTTCACGGAGATAGAAGTTTGATGGTTCGCTATATCAAAAATTGTTAGCAGATGGTTGTTCCGAGCGAGGCCTTAATAGTTCAAAGATCAGGAGGGCTTTCTTTTTTCTTTTCTTTTTTAACAAAGCAAAAATATTCTAATTGAAGTTGTCAGCAGGAGTGAGAGTAATATGCCTGTATTTGATTAAATAATAGTTTATTTAACATTCAGTGTGAACCAAAATTGGCCAAGAGAAGTCAGAAAACATTTTAGCCAGAAGACTGAAAAAGGAAAACAGTACGAGCTGACAGCGCTATCTCATGGACTCTAGGCACTTTGGTTTGATAATGTCAGTTTTTATCTCACAGTCCACTCTTTCATTTATCTTATTGTATAGGCAAGAAAGACTTAGCCCTTTTCTTCTTTAATTTATATTATATTTACCTAAAAAGGAAGGGGAGAGACACAAACGCAGGGGAAGACTTATTGCTGGAACCTTGGAAAGGAAAGCCCCATGTCTTTTTCCATTATAAAAATGTAAACATCTATATTTTTAGGAGCTGTGTGTTTTATGCAAGCTGCTGCTGCGACGCTCATCGGGCTGTGAAGGTTTAGCTGTATAAAACAGAAGAATGTAAGACTAGCGTGGCCCTGTTACAACTTACAGGCACCTTTTCCTGCTTACACGATAGCAGCACGTAACTACTTCCTTCCCTTGGCTGCACAGCTGTGCGCTGCTCGCAGACAAAAGGCAGCCATTCCTTTTGAAGAACAAGGGCACTCACTTGGTCCACGCAGCCTGCCTATTGACCACAGCCCTCCTGTCCTTACGTCTTCAACTCCCTCGGCACACAACGATCCCTGAAGCAGTGGGATAGCTCTACCCTGATGGTTCCAGACTCTTACCTGACTTATTAGACAGAAAAGTTTTACAAACTTGCCCAGTTAGAATTAAAAAATAATAATAATGTTTAAACATTAAAAAAAAAATCAATAGTGGCCAATGCCTGAGCTATCATTCGCTCTCCATAAGTATAGAGAGGTCTGGATTTTTAAAGTAAATTGCAGCTTGCCCTGTGACAATTTTGCAAGGACAACGGCACTAGAGAGTCATTCATCATTTAAACATTCAAATAAAACTAAATGTTTCTTTTTAGATCTGAAGTGCAGCCCATAACACAAATGAAATAACATTAATAGGAGCAGGGAATGAAAAGACAGAAAGCAGCTGTTGCTCACTGCCAGCGTTCCGTGGGCCTCTCTAATCAGAGTGGGATACTGTATACAGTGAGGGAACGGATCCCTTTTGATTCGATCTGTTCTCTGCCGTGCTGAGCTTTCTCAGTTTCAAGGGAGTAGGGGGTGATGTTCTCACATGTCATAACACTGCATTTCTGGACGTTCAGCAGCGGAGAAGCGGGACTGCAGGGTTTGTTCTCACAGCTGTTGCTGAGCGGTGTTTAAAAATTGCTTGTTATCTGCAAAGTGGTGATATAACAGGCTACAATTGTCCCCCATGGCTAAACAGTGTTCTTAAGTCTAATATGTTACTATAGAAATAAATTTCAGTTTTACCTAAGTTGTGTTCAAAAATCCAACTTTGTATAGAGCTTGAAGAAGCCTGCCTGCACACGTCTCTCAATTTGTCCTTGAGATGGTAGGGTAAAGAACTCAGAAGCCCATTGAAAAACCAGTGACTACAAAAATACTCTGTTCTCTCTGCCTTGTCAACTAATTCAGATTCTGTCCGTTTAATCCTCTTTGCAATCCCTCAACTTTGTGTTCTGCTTTTTACCTTCATGTCCCTTCCACAAGTTCTAATGGACTTCATCATTTTAGTATCACTATAAATGGCAGTACTGGGATCATACTTCTCCATAAAAGAAGAATACATTATCTTGTTCTAGATAAGAATAATAGTACATGATGAATCTGTGGTAGAGTCTGTAACTCCAAACTCTCAGGTCCTACACTCATGACTGCGTCTCTCCAGGAAATAAAAAATTACAGCATTGTCCCACAGACACTTTACCTCTCCTGTGTATCCCAGGAATAAGACAGGTGAGCAAATATATTCCTAGTTTATAGAAAAATATGTGGTCAGTAAGATTCCAGGGTTTAAACCCTTTTCTCGGGCTTTTCTTTTCTGTCAAAGCTCAGCCGAACAAACAAACAAACAAACAAACAAACAAAACACCACAACAAATCCATGTATTTGAAACTATCGACTCCCAACAGCACTGAAAGACAAACCTAGACCATTGTACATCTTTTCATATGTGTCACAAGTGTATGATCAGAGATTTGAATTCACACCACTTCACGGCACCCCTTCAGCTAGTGACATTCGGATGGATCAGCCACTGGTCATTGTTTATTTCCCCCGTTTCTGTCACAGTAGAAAAAGTGAATCTTGGAGCAACTGCATTACTGTGATACATGCGTGTTGTTTTCCTTAAATTTCCAGGCTACTGTGGCTAGAACTTGGATAGCTTCTAAATGATAAGCGAAGAAAGATAAATGAAGAAGTGGGAACTAAGGGGTGGAGGAGGTACAGAGATGCATGACGGGGAGAAGTTTCAAAGCAAAAAAGAGAGAGCTCGACTACTGGCAGAGGCAGTGGAGCTGATTTGTTTTTCACTTTCTGCTCCTCTATGGTATCTGTAAATACATCCAGAGAAGAGAGAGAAACTAAGGTTCTGAACGCCCACTGTGAAACTGATGAAGCAATGGATTCTGTGTACATCACAATTGTGATGGTTCTAAACAGCTTGTCCATTGCTCTTCATCGTTTATTTAGAACAAAAACCCCAGAGCACTTATAAGCTGATGAAGTCTCTGTTTATGTGGATTCCCTGGGAATATGAACCTTACATTAAATCTTTACAGCTGAATGTTAAGTCTCTGCAGGTGGAATCTCCAGCATGGTGCTGGATACGACACATACTCAAGGGTATTTGAAACGAGTGACTGAATGGATAAATTACAGATAACTGCCACCTTTTAGTAGGGTTTCATGCTCTGCAATTGTATTATTCTGTATATAGTACCAGATATTGTACCAGACTCATATATTCTTTATGTTATAAGTGAATATTTTACTGTTTCCTGACCATTTACTTAACTCCTGTGTATCTTTTGGCTTAGGATATTAGCTAGTACTTGTTTGGATTTAGAAAAATATACTATGTTTTGGTATCTTAACCTTAGTAAGCTCAAAATTTTGCTTAAAGTTCATGTAGTAAATTATAGAATGCATGTAACCCATAGAAGAAAATGGAACCCAAAGATTGTTTCCTTGTTGGAGAAGTAACAGAGAAAGTACTCTCATGTTTTCTTTGACTGTGGTCTGTAACCAAAGCATACACATGCAGTGCAGTACATAATTCAAACAAAAGGGTGTACTGGCTTCTGTAGGATGTGAAGAGAGCCATAGTTGAAATTGATAGTTGTTAATCTAATATTTACTGAGTAAATATGATCTAGGATCAGACACAGAGCTAGGAAGGCTACTTACATTTCCCCTATCCTGTTTAGGTATATCATATAAAAGAAGGTCACCTTCTTTTTGTTCATTTAGATATGAAGCCTTTCTAGAGAATAAGGAGAGTACTTTTGTTGAAGTTTTAGTGTCCTAACATATATGCCAGTAGAGACAATATTTGGCCCATTAAATACTATTGATGTTTAACAAAGGACAGTAAACACATGCATTCAGATAACAAATCTGATGTTAGCATTGTGTCAAATGAAAATCTCCCTTGGCCTTTCAGTTTAGATAAACCTTCAAGGGAGTTCTCCTGTCAGCTGGCCACAGGGCTTTTATTGTGAACCTTCCAAACCTCCCCTGTGTGTTCATTGAGAACTGAGGAAATGACACTGATTGAATGTCAAAGAGTTGATCGTGGCACCTGTCTTCAGAGCAGCCCTGTTCATTGTGCCAGTGCCTTTCTGACAAGTTCTTCCAAACAGATTCTTCAACAGAATGGTGCACATTATGCTACTTCCTCCCCGTACAGCTTTTGTAGGAAAGAGAAAATGGTGTGGATCAGTGTTGTCCAAACAGTTACTTGAGAAGTGTAGATAATGATGGACTCTTTTAAGGATTATTCAAACTAAAGAGAGTACCAGCTGGCTTGGATAGAGTGTTCAAATGTGTTCCATGGTGCTATCAGATGCTTTATTTAGTGAAAGGCTCCTTTTTTAAAGAAAGATAGTGTATAAAAGATCACACACATATACATATAAATACATGCATATGTAGATATATAAAATATAAAAATTCAAATTAGACACATTGCAAACATTAACCTCATTTCATTTTTAATGTTTTACTTCTAGTAATAGTCTTTAATTTTCTATTGACAATCCATATATTTCTTATTTCCATTTAGTATAGTTCAAATGCAACTGATTTTATGCCATAGGTTCAGGGCCAAAATATGTGCCTTATAGTTTTATTCAAATAGAACCTATTAGAAATGGTATCCCATCCCAGACCTACTAAATAAGAATCATTACTTTAACAAGATCATCAGATAATTTGTTCTGTATATTACAGTCTGAACAGTGAATGTATACATTATGTCTACATTGCCATAGGGAGACATGGTTTAAGTTTGGCCAACAAGGCCTTATTTGAGAATATTGAGTTGGGCTAATGGAGATTGGACTTACCATTTCCCTGGAGATTTTTTACAATAAGTAGTGCATACATCATAAAAGGCACTAGAGGTTCAGCCCCCACCTTGTCTGTGTACAGGAAGCATATTCCAGAGGGACGGAAACTGATCTTAAGATACCACTGGAATCCTGGTTAAACTATGCTTCCAGTCAGAGTCTTTCCCAGATGTTCAATTGCATGAGTCAAAGGATTTCCTTCATGTGAATCCAGTTTGTGTTCTATTTTTGCCATAAGTGACTAAAAGAAAGTAAAGGATATAAAGGTGATTAATGATTAATTGCTTATTCAAGTCTCTTCACCTACGTGTATTGGGCTTCTTAGGAGAAGACATGCATGTGTGCTTTCCTTTCTCATTAATTATAGCATCTAGAAACATAAGAATCATTTAAAAAAATTCCTAGGATTGAGACATGTCTGCTCTCTTGCGTCGTTCCTTTTAATTGCTTCATGTGTATTTACCTTACCTCCCCTCAAAATTATAAACATTTCAAAAGTACTGGACTTTTCGTACATGAGGCGATAATTTAAAGTAATAAGACGTTTATAAATAAACACAGCAGAACTTACAGAAAGAGTGTAGACTTTCAAAACCACCACCCGATGAAGCTGCCAATTTATTCAGGTTTTGCTGACTTTGGAGAGAACATTGTTGTAACTCTTTAGAATAAGGATCAGCACCAGCAACTGAGCCCTGAGAGTCTATTGGTGTTTTCTTAGTCCCTTCTGATTTTGACTGAAAGTGATGTTGACACTGCTGGGTATAATATGCTGCTCAGGAGGAACGGCATCTCCCAACTGGTTCTCCTAAAGATCCTAGATGCCCCATTGCTAAGCTTCCTCCTGAAGAATCTCTGCAAGCTAACTTCATCCAGAGAGGAAGGCCTTGCTGATGTGTCAAGAATGCTGTTACTGTTCTGCAGCCAGCAGCACTCGGTTCTCTTGTCTTACCAGTGGTTTCATATTTTAATACTCTATCAAGGTAGCTGTTTTTCTTAATTGTTGTTTACATTATATATATATATATACACATATATGTATATAAAATGATCATATTCTTTCCCTTCCCCAACTCCTCCCAGATTCTCCCTACCTTTCTACCTACCCAATTTCAAGTTCTCTCTCTAAAAACAAACAAACAATAAATAAAGATAAAAACAAACCAAACAAAGTCAAGGCAAAAAGAAAAGCATACAAAAGAGCATGGAGTCTCTTTTGTGTTGGCCAACTACTCTTGGACATACATAGCCCCACAGTGGCGTATGGTTTATATACCCAGCGACACTCCATGGAGAAAAGAAATTTTACTTTCCATCAAGTACCAATTACAAATAGCTTTTTGGTTAAGTGTGAGATTTTGTGTCCACTTCCCTTTGTCGTGGCTGGGATTTTGTCTGGTTGAAATCTGTGTAGGTTTTTTTACATACTGTCACATCTCTGTGAATTCCTATGTGTATCAGCCCTGTTGTTTCTATAAGATGCCATTTCCTTGACATCATTCACTGCCTCTGATTCTTAAAATGTTCCCACCTCCTCCTCTCACTGAGCCATCAGGGAAGGGTTTAATGAAGACATTCCATTTCGGAATGAGTGTTTCAAAGTCTTCCACACTGTACAATGTCCAGTTGTTGGTCTCTGTTAATCACCACCTACTCTAAAACTGATCTGAGTCCCCAGCTACTGTAGTGGCTTTGAATACCTGGTAGAGAGCAGCTCTGAAGGTCTTTACAATCACAAAGTAAAGCAAGTTCTGTCTTCTACATCATTAGTTTTACACTCTGAGCACTTCATTCCAGAAATCTTATTGATTCCTCAAGAGAATGATGTTCTATCACAGATGGAATCAATTTAGTGCATATTCTCAAACATTTACCTTTGAGAAACTTTGTAAGTAAAAATATGAGTTTGAAAGGAGAGGCCTTGAGATGTTCCAATTCTTGATATTTTATTCCTGTTTGTTATCTTACAGTACTGGTATTGACCCTAGGGCTTCACACTTGTTTTCTCTGTACCACTAAGTGACATCCCACCCAGTGTTGTTTGTTTGCTTTTATTTGCAGACAAGATTTTCCTAAATTGTTCAGGCAGGCCTTCAACGTACAATCCTCTTGGTTTGGCTTCCTGAGTAGCTAGGATTACAGGGCTGTACCACAGGGCCCAGGCTTTGTAATACTGAGTAGCAGAACCTAATCCACAATTGTATTCAAAGACACTATATTAATAATTTATAATAAAGATCATGTCTCTTTTCTGTGTGTTATAATGACTCAAGAGTTTTGATTTGGTGGAAAGCTCTGTCTTTTCATTACTTTTTCTAAAATCCTCTGCTAACTGATTAAATAGCAAGCATTTAAGTTGTAAGTTTATAACTTTCCTGGCTGCCACTTTTGCAAGCCAAGAAGATTTCAACAGGTAATAAACATTCAAAGAAGTAAAGGGTGGAGAGGGCTCTGCATTGGTTGCTAAGGAAAATCTAAATCAACTGAGAAGGCAGGTGAAGGAAACCAGTGTTTATGATGAGGACCGAGATGCATTTTAATTGTAGTTCTAGTACAAAATTGCACCAATAGTATCATATTAAAAATTCCACTTTAGGAAAGCAAGTGCATCTAACACTTGGAACTTTGAACTCAGACGTGTTTTACAAAGATAGATTTTAGTTCATTTTATGAGCTTCGATTCAATGGGAAAAGTAATTTTCAACAAAAATATTAAGAACTTTTATGATATTTTATTGTGAAGTTGCTTTTTAAAGTGTAAAAGCAAAGTCTCTCTGCAAATAGAGATTATATTACCATAGTAGATTGCATTAAAAGTAAAAGAATGTATTTGTTTCCAGAAGTCTATTTTAAGTGAAAATTGTTTTCAGAATTTGTTTGAATATTAATTTCAAATCTATATGACTATCTTTTTAATAATGATTATGACACAGACTACCAATTCTACATTATATAAAATTTCTCTAGTGTTTTTAGTCTAAATAAGCCAGTAGACACACCCTTGTAAACAATGTGTTTATGTCCACAAGAAGATCAGTCTGAACACAGGTCCTCGGTTGATTGTCATTCAGTGTATGGACATTTACAGCAAAGCAAAGCAGTCTTGGTGGCATGCAATAATTATTTTTAAACAACCTGAAATCTACACAAGCTGAAAGGATTCTGGCAGCATGAGCTTGAAACAGCTGCCCTGAGCAAAACAGACCC
This sequence comes from Peromyscus maniculatus bairdii, assembly GCF_049852395.1. Lineage (NCBI taxonomy): Eukaryota > Metazoa > Chordata > Mammalia > Rodentia > Cricetidae > Peromyscus > Peromyscus maniculatus. The sequence continues at coordinate 12,930,430 of NC_134871.1, forward strand.
TGCTTGTTTTTAAGGTTGAAGAGAAAAATAGGTGACGATTATCCTCGGGACTCTAAAAGCAGAGTTGTCTGACTTTTCCCCCTCAAATGTTTCTACTTCCTGTGAAAAGCACAGTGCACATGCGGTGCTGGACAGTGGTGGACCTCTCAGCATCACCCAACATATAAGAAGATAATTAGTTTATTAATAGTGTAATTGAAATAAAGAATATCTTTCATATGTGCTTTTCATTCTCTGCTACAATTTATTACCTGACCGAACGCTATTTTGAATTATAGGTCAAGTTGCTATGTAGTGCCAAAGTAGGAAAATAATAGTTAAGCATAACCACCTCTACAAAATTAAATTTGTACACTGAATTAAGTAGAAATAGAAATAGAACTATTTAAAATTTATTGTCCTCCTTGATAATACATCTGTAAATCCACTATTGCTTCTTACCATTAAGAGAATTCTGAGTAAAACCAGAATTCAGATTAAGTTGAATTACTTATTTAATGCTACATTAAATATTATCTTCATTAGTTATTTTTATGATAAATAAAACTCTTATCACAGCTGCAAATTTTGTCCTGTATAAAACCTAGAGAACTACTCTGAAATTGTCTGCCTTATCCTGCTTTATATTTAGTTTTCAAATGTAACATCTTGGACTAACTGAACACAACACATTGCATGGTGAGCATCCAATAATATTCACTTGTGTTGGGAGCTTTGAAGAGTAGAACATTCCAGATGTGTTTTTTCCATTTCAACAATCAAACCTCTTTATATTAATAGACACAATTTGTGGAGATAATTTCAAATCCATTCTGCATCATTTCTTTAACTAGTCAAAATGTTCATAATTGCATGAGTGTCTTCCTTATATTTTAAAATGACACGTTCAGATAGAAACTCACATTATTTTTCCACATGTGATCCCTCCCTTTCCCCACTGTTACCAAGGAGTACAAATGCTTTAGTAAATCCTGACTATTTTCATCCTATAAAAAAAATGTCAAGTTCAAGGAAGTCTAGCACAGCTGCTCACAATGCCGTACCTTATAAAACAAATCTATTAAGGAGGTCAAATCCTAGAAGGGGTCAAGTTAATGATATAAGTGGAATAATTTGGTCATTTTCTGAAATTTGTAAAACTAGGCACATAAAAGCCCTCTGTTAGATTGACTAACTAGCCATACCTCTAGTAATTATTTTCCTTTTTAAATTTTTGACTTCTTTCTTTAAGAAATACTTCATTCGTTTTTTGAAAATGTGAATTACTTCAGATTTTAACCTATTACCAATCAGTTGGTCATGATTAACTTTTACTTCCTTCTTTGGAGTGGATTTAAAAGAAGATGGTCATTTCTTCTTTTATTTTGCCATATATATACATATATATATATATATATATATATATATATGTGTGTGTGTGTGTGTGTGTGTGTGTGTGTGTATACACTAAATTTGACTGTATATTAAATTTAATAAGTAAAGTTTTCTGTCTAAACTCATATGCCTATTCATGTTTCCAAATTGCAAAAAAAAAAAAATCTTAGATGTTAGGTAGAATAAAAGAGTGGCTTAAGCCATTTTAAAATCAGCAAGTATACAACTGTTTGGAACATAGAATATCTATAAATGTCTGTTGGTGTAATATAAATCACTGAGTCTCACATTCTAGCCTTACATTCTTCACTTTTTCATTAAAGAGATATTTTGTTTTCTAGGTCAGAAATAATCTTCTAAATTTGGAAACAAACAATTTAATTTTTAATATATATATTAAAAGGTAATGTCCTTGACCTTTAGAGAAGGCTTTCAAGCCACATTTTAAAAGTAACTATGGATATATGTGTATGAATTTAACTGTATATTAGTATGTATATATGTGTGTTTAATTGAGAATAGTGGTCAGATTACAAAACTATAAATTTGTAGCTATCACCTAAAATTATTTTACAAGATTTTCTAGGCATGAATCTACACAAATATAAGCTTATCAACTTTTTGTTTCCTGTGAGTTAAATATTTGTTGTTATTCTTCCTGTGTATTTTTTTCTGTAGCTTCATTGTATAAAAGAAACTTTCTGTAATTGTATATGAGTAACATAGGCATAAAGCAATGTGGTCCATAAGCCAATCCTTTATATTCTAGAAAATCCCAGAAGGCATTGATTCTTTCCACAAATTTCCACTTTTTTTTAAAATGTAAGAAATGTGTATCTTACTGGATGTGGTGGTGCATGCCGTTAATCCCAGCACTTGGGAAGCAGAGGTAAGCAGACCTCAGTGAGTTTGAGGCCAGCCTTGTTGCTCTACACAGGAAGTTCCAGGACAGCAAGGAGACCCTGTCTCAAAACAGACAAACAAAAATGAAATGTGTATCTTCAACAGGCTCATGGGTCTCATCACAGTGACTTTATTACCAAGGCAGATTTATCCACTGAAATCCTTAATATTTTTTTATATATACTGAAAAAAAAAAAAGACAGGGATGGGAAATAGAGATACTATAGGAGAAAATACAATCAAAACAGGAAAAGGGTATTCATACTTTAAAGTGTGTAATTAGTAATGGTAAACCTTTTTAAAGTAGTGACTTCTATGAAAGAGTCTTAGGTCACCATCCATATGTATTTTCTTATTATGAAAAAAATATGAATGAATTTGTTTTCTTGTGTAAGTCAGTACATGCCAATGAGCAAGTTGCCATAGTTTTTGAGCTATATCATATAGTCAAGCTATTCAAATATGCAAATATAGAAAAACTATTTCCACTTACTAAAATAAATCATCCTTAATCTGGAGTAAAATACACATTCTTAAATTCTCTATCATGCTCTTTTATATCTTTTATATACAAATTTAAGGTATATCATTAATTATTAAGTATTCTTGGGTGGCTATATTTATTTTTAACTCTTTAAAAAACCTATGGAACCTCTTAAGACCACCTTAGTACATGAGTCCCACTTATAAAATATGATATTTTTTAATGAAAATAAAATCAAGCTTTGTCATTTCACTCCAGGTTAGTGCTAAAAGTGTTCCAATGGATGGCTTTATTTATAACAGTGTATGTGCATGTACATATATGTTTGCTATATGCACACATATTCAAATGCATATGTCAACATGTGCAATTTTCATATGTTTTGTAAATTGTTTAGAGGCCTGAACCAATAAAACCTCTTCCTGATTGCAGAATATATGTACTATGAGTAAGGTGCAGAATTTTTGTTTGGAATTTCAGCAAACTGAAACTCTTTGTAAATCTGACGTTATCCTTTTCCATAAATGAGGCAATTTGTGTTTCATGAAAAAGCTACACACTTGAAGTATGTATGATTCTTCCACTCACATCTTTTGTTCATGGGCACACAGAAGTTTTAAAGGGATAACTGAAAGTCAACAATGTCTCTTTCGACAGAGTTCTTTTCAACTGAGTTGTCAGTAATTACATGTGTCTATTATATGCAATGCTACCACAATATGAATGTAGAAATAGATCCATCTTTCAGACTTCCCGAGGCCCTTAAGTTCAACTTTCAGAGACAATATTAGACCTCTGTTCTCTGTCTCTTACTCGAAATGCCCAGAATTTAAAACTATTTAGTGTTTTAAAACAATGTAGTATATAAAAAGCTGGGTAAAGTCAGTCAGCTGGCATTTCAAAATGCCCTAAGCACAAGAAGAATTGCATTTGAAGAATAGTTTCGATATATGTGTAGTAAATATTTTAAATGTAGAATACTCAAGATAGATAAGAAGTAGCTATTATTTGTTCTTTCGATTTTTATTTATATATTGGGCTTTGAATTTCAGCTTCTCAGTGAAATTTTTTCCAAATATTTTTCTTTTTAGAACATGATGTTTTTTTTTTCTTTTTTCTATTCTTTTTACAGTTCTTTTTTTTTCTTCACAATAGGGAGGCATGATTTTGTGGAGCGATTACTTGGAGAAATTGTAGGTAATTCCTAGTTATAGCTTATCTATGTCTTTGGCACATATTATGGGCAGTGTAGTAATGTATATATGGGAAAAAACTGATCGTTACAGAAAAAAATATAATCATGAGGGGAAGAAATAAAGTTTTCAAAAAGTTACTGTATTTTATTTTCAGAGCCCTTCTTATGAAATATACCTCACTTGGCTGGAATTTTTGTGCCTGCATTTGCACTGTCGGGTCTTGAGTTTGGTTTTCTGATATTATGCTTACTGTAGAAAATGTAAAAGTTGGAGAGGATATTAACTGTTCCTTCTGGTACTGATGACTGAGTGGATATCCTGAAAACCCATGGTGCAATGAGTAGTTCTTGCTGTGGTATGTGATATGGTATGATTCACAAAGTTCAGATCACAAAGATGGCCAGATACAAGAAAGGCTACGAGTGAAATATAAATATGTGTGTGTGGTACACACACACACACACACACACACACACACACACACACACACACACACACACATCAAAGCAGACAATCACTGCTTTCTTTTTGAGCAGCTGCAGCCAGCCACACTAATGGATGTGCAAAAGCAGAGAGGGACAGCCTAAGGTATGTGTTCGTTTTTACAGATGGTACTGCAGACAAGTTGGTAATTGAAAAGGAAGTAGTGTACGTGAGGTATTTGCTGGGGGGTGGGGTAGTCTATTATAGGACTTTTGTGTGTAATTTGCTGAGACAGTTATTGAAGAGGCAGTTTCCCATGAAAGATTTCAGTTATTACAAAATACATCATTATTGTTAAGGAAATTCCAAGTAGCCTTTTTAAAAATCGTGTTAATCAACCTTGACAAAACAGCTTTGAGTTCTCTGTCTGCATAGTGCTTTGATAATGAAGTTTTCTGCTGGTGTTCTGTTTACCTATAGTAGTCACAGAGTTCTCAATATAGACAGAGCTTCAGAATGACATAGTATACTAGGTATCCATCTTAGCCACTGGAATCATCTCTAAATAACTACCATTCATGTGTCCTTTAAGAAATACAAAGCTGCATAAAAACTTAAAAATAGCTTGAAGATTCAAAAATCTGAGTAAAATTAAACATTGTTTTCCTAGTTGTAGATAACACACATATGTACACATACATACACATGTTCACTAATGTTTTCCGAACTCACAGTTTGGACTAGATATCTGAGAGACTGTAATGTGTGTTTGATACCAACATTTCATCATGGACACAATTACAGTTTTTAAATATCACTGTGACTTTTTCTGGACTCCTATATACTTAATACTTGTATTCCCTCCAGAAGGTTGTGTGTGTGTGTGTATGTGTGTGTGAGAGAGAGAGAGAAAGAGAGAGACAGAGACAGAGACAGAGACAGAGGGACAGAGAAAGAATGGGTGTGTGTATGTGTTTGTGAGTATATGTATGTGTATGTTTGTGTGTATGTGTGTATTGGGGGTGTTCCTCTTGGTGTTTTAAATGGATAAAAACAATAGTTACCATCTTTGTGATAAGAGGAATCATGCTTTTTTTCAACATTTTATTTGTGTCATAATCTCTAGACTGGAGAAACTGCCAGGTGTTTAGAGTAGAGGGTATTTTCTCCTTGATTATATGGAAAGTATCTGACTTATGAAATCTATAAATGTATACTCCATCAATAGACAAAAGCATAAATATGTATATGCTAATGGGACAGGAGTGATGACAATTAATATTTTTAAATTACCTGCATCTTGAGAAATTTGGTTAAAAAAACTGTCCTGAATTTGGGCAGTAAATGATCTTTTGTACTAATGTCATCTAATATTGTGGAAGGTTTGTGCATATACATTTGTAAAGTAAAGTTAATAAATTGGTACCTGACGTATTTGTTTACATAACATGTCAAAATACCAGGATCACATTTTCTATCTCATCTCCAGCCCAGTCATATACAATATCAGAAATCGTAGTTTACAGTATCCTTTACATGTAGTAAGCATTATTAGGTAGGGTCTGTCACTCATATCACCAAATTTACTTGCAAGTAGAAACTTACTTTGTGGGAGTGGATACATCAGGATCAAAAAACATGTATTACATCCACCCCAGGCCCCCATCCCTGTCCCACATGAAGCCACATGCTCTGTTCCTCTTTCTGTCAACCTCAGAGAATGTTATTGGATTATCTGATCAAGGACGAGTCATTTCTTTCTGTTACCCTAAACTTAACAATCTCAATTGGCTACAATAGGAAGAAGAGATAAGAGTTTTTCGAAGCTACACTATGGTGAAATGCTTTTGATACAATTTCCTCAAGTCTCTTCCATAGTAATAAGACATAAAACTTCATTAGGGCCTGTGATTTTGAAGTGAGGCAGTCCCTCTTTTATCCTGTGCATATTAATTGATACTTGTGAAGTATGGCTGAGCCTCATCTTTCACATCCTTAAAGTGGATGAAAGGCTAATTACACATGCCTCTTAAGATCACTTTGAAGTTGTCAGGTGAGACAATGTCTGTAGTTTATTATCTTACACATATTGGGTACACAATGGTGAATACTAAGGAAGAGCTTAAAAGTAATCAAAGAAGCCTGTATCAGATAATTATTCAAAAATATTCTGTGGAAACTGATTGGGGCCTTTTTTTGCCTAGACTTTGAGACCAGGATGATTTGATGCAGTGTGTGTGTGTGTGTGTGTGTGTGTGTGTGTGTGTGTGTGTGTGTGTGTGTTGGGGGTGTATGTCTATGGTGTGTGAGAGTGTTTGGTTCACATGGGTGTGAACATGTTCATTCAGGGGTATATGCACATGTTGAAACCAGCAGTCAACAGTGGGTATGTTACTTAGTGGATCTCTAACTTAGTTTTTGAGACAGGATCTTTCACTGATTCTGGCACTTACCAATTCCTCTAAGCTGATCAGCTAGGGAATTCCATGGTTCTAGCTTTCTTTGATTCCACAGTGTTGAGACTCAAGATGCACACTACTGTATCTGGCTTTTTAAGAGCGTGGTGAGGACCTGAACTCAGGTTTTCACATTTGTATAGCAAGCATTTATACATGATGCCGTCACACCTGCTCTGAAATAAGTATTATTTTTATAGCATATAAGATGAAGAACTACTGTAAGTCCTTTGCTTTATTAAAAAAATGGAGGATAATACCTATTTATTCACTTCAAACCTAAACTAGAATAACATATATGATAATTATGACCCCTGGGATCCAGAGAGCTTTGAATCCTGTATACTCAATGGATTCATCTTGTAAAGGACAGCTTTTTGAACATTTTGAAGTTAATTGTAAATTATTTTGCATGATTATTACTTCCAGTGGAAAATATGGATTTTTTTCTTAATTTATAATTTCTAATAATGTCAGGAGTCATTTACCATTTATGCTTTAATAACTATCTTGAGGACAGTGGCTCTTTGGTCTAGTTGTTATCATCTGGGTTACTAATGTATAAAAATTATTGATGTTTTGTTTCTTTCTAAATCACAACCATCACTGTATGGGCAGATCAACAGTTAAGACTGTGGTTTGTTTCTCCATATAAATGCTGAGAAAATGAAAACTTTGTATTATAAACTTACTCTGGAGTAGGGCTCTGTCACTGAGATTTTATATTGTGAATCATTCTCATGATGAATGTGCTTATAAACTGCATAAATAAAATTGGAAATCATGAATTGATTCCATTAGTTTATTGTATATTTTATTTATGCAATTAGGCAGCAGTTTTATTAGAAGGTGCTAAATTGTTTAACAGTCCCTCCCAGAAGTCTTTTATTTTATATAATTTTTTCTTACAGTGTCAGATTTTGTCACTGACGTTGAAGAAAAGGTCCCTGTAAAACAACTGTCCGGTGATTGTAGCTGAAGGGAAGGTGAAAACAGTTTTGTGGTGGCAGAAATGTCAGCAGAGAGAAACTTCAGTAGATCTTTTGACAATAATGACTTTCACGTGGAATGAAAGACGGCAGTGCAGACATAAATTTTCAGCCATATTTTTAGCTGTCCAAATGCATACTTGCTGTGACAGCAGAGTGTTATTACAGAAACAGCATGGGCCAGAAGTCTAAAGATCTGGCCTTTTCCAGTTCTGATTCTGTGGCATAATTTGTATGTATTGTGGATAGCTGGTTAGCCCATTTGCCAAATATAGGGTATGCCAAAGAAAGGTGATGTCACCTTCAGACCTGTGAAAGAGGTTTTCTATCTATGCAATGAACTTCTAAAATATTCACGTTTGAAGTCTGTCTGGGTTGTCTGTGGGAGGCATGCATTGGAAAATCTTGATTTTCTGCGTGTTGCTGCTGGAGTTGCCTATTTCATAGTAGAGCAAATGTTTCAGTGTCCTTGCAATGACTGGTCCACTGTAGTTGGACATCATGGAAAAACATCCCGAGTACCATGTGTGATGACCAGAATGTGAATTGGCTCCTGTTCTAGAGCAGGAGTTGTACTTCTGGGATAGCTGTTCAGTTTCTACTTGTGTCCGCTGTCATCCCTGATAGGCTGAGTCTGTGCCTTGAATAAGCAGGGTAAATGGGTTTTCTTTCCAAGCTCTGAAATAGGTGATTGTAGAATGGGTGCTTGGCTGAACTTTACAGAGTCTCTTTGGTTTTCTGGCAAGAAATCTGAGGACAGCAAAGGCTGTTTTAAAGCAGGCGTAGTCATGTTGTACAGCCCATTTCAACTGATTCTTCATAATTTTATTTGGAACAAAAGTCAGCCAGAATATCGGTGACTGTTGCTTTCTCTTGGCAGAATTTTTGCCTTATTCTCATTAAATTATTGGCCAGCCTGTTCTTCTGGAATACTTCTGGCTGTTACTCTAAAGCTGATCACTGCAAGCCATCCACTATTTTTATTTTCTTCTACCTGCCTCACTCTTTTATTCTGGGTGTTCTGTATGGTCATGTACAATAGGACACTTGTATTTCTAGAGAAGAGTAATACAAGTATGACATTCTGTGTTTTGTTGTGGTAAATGAAAGTAATCATGCCTAAAAATAGTGTTCAATAGTTGTTCAACAATTGTTAAATGGATCTGATAGGTTCACATTATTAAGTTGTAGTTAGTTCTATCCATTTGGAGTTAAGGGTAGGATCTTCTTACTAATGGGCAAAAAGAAAATATTGACTTGTTTCTGAAATCCTAGACTATCACATATTTTTACAAAGGCAAACCAGTGTCTCTAAAATTGTTGTGTTTATGGGAAATGCTTTCAAAACCTTTCTATTTAATTTGCTTCCAGGACTCATGAATGGCCTAGGCACTTCAGCTGTGTGTCCACTAGAAAATCTGCAAGATTCCAGACCATGGGAAACTACGTATTGCTTATACCTCAGCTTGTAGCACAGTGCCGGGCACAAACTGGACACTCAATAATTATTCCCAGAACTGAATTGAATTAAACTTACCACTGAAATTTTATTACTGCAAAATTGAACCAGAAGGTTCTATCATAGCCATCTGTGTATTTCCCTAAAATGAAATTTGCAAAGAATTCTTGATATAATCAAATAAACACAGAAAATATTTAAAGAGTTAAAAAATATTTGAGGAACATCCAGGCTCACAGCATGTATATCAAATTTCAGATTGATTCGATTTAAAATAGCTAAGATATAAAACCATAAAAAATGTGAGTAAATACTCTCCCTATCAAGGCTTGTTATATAATTACATGGTCCCAGAATGGTTCTTATTCATAAAAAACTATTATAAAAGATCATTTTTGCAGAAATGTCTTTGCCAATGGAGACTTTTAGTATTTTAGAAATGAATAGTCATGTCTCTCAGTGTTAAGCCACTTGAATAAACATTTCAATCAAATTTTCTTTTTATTAATCAGGTAAATTCAGTTCTTCTTAATAATGAAACATGAAAACCCTAAAATTTTTGTTACTGAATGATTCTCAAGTAATAAAATAAAATAAGCAATAAAAGCAGCTGCAACAATTTAGGTTATTTTTTTTCCCTTGTCATATCTGGATTAACCAGCAGGTGTGCCAAATCTCAGCATAGAAAGATCCAGAGCTTACTGAGGAGGCAAATCCCTGTATGAACAAGCTTGATGGCATATTTGGAAAAACACTTAACTGTAATGACACTCCTACAGTAGTTTGGTGTGAACTTAAAGATCAAAGATGCGTCCCTTCCTTGAATTGTTGACTACATATGTTGGGTTGTTTCTTCTGTAGAACTTGATAGCTGAGTTGACTTTATGTAGGTTTGTGGTGAGAGGACAATCTCCCATCGCTGTAGCATCCAGCAAACTCAGTAGAGGCAGAAGATGTGCTTGGACTGAGACTACATCTTCTGTGTATGTCTTTAAGCAGCTAGCTTTCCTTCATTCAGAGAGAAAAGATTAGTACTAAATACATCCCTCCGGAATGGCAGGTGGTGTAATCCACTAGCTACTCTGTCTATCATTTCCCCCTCAGCACTGCCCTTATTGCCGCCCTGTAATTCTCCTCTCTCTACAGCACAAGGTCCAAGCAGCACATATTATTACTATCTCTTAAGAGCAGCTTGTAGGAAATGGTGAAACTTGTGATTTAAACCGCACTTGGACATGCAGAACCATCAGTAATGTATGGCTATGTATAATAATGGAAACGTTGGGCTTTGGCCTTGCCTGACCTAGTAACTCCAGCATCTACCATAAACTGGCATCACTACTTCCCAAAGAAAAGTGGGGAGAAAAGACTAGATAGCATATTATTTTCTTGATTTTATTCTTTATAGTATAATCTATGGTTTCTTCCTAACTCAGATTAATTCTGAAGGAAACATGCTTCTTCTTCTTTTTTTTTTGAAAAACAAATGTGAATATTATTGTTGAAAATAAAAATAAGCAGTGATGTTTCCAGCACTATCCTTGGTATCTACCATTTAAAATTATTCAATGACTGCTGGAAAACATGGTTTCTTTTTCTAAGAAGCTCACTGTAAAGGAGAAAACTTAAAATGTCTAAAATCTGGGTATGCAGGGTAGACTTTACATCAATTCATGGAAATTTTCTTTAAGTTAGGCCAAAGCTTGTTTTCAAAGTGAGGCAGAGAGACTTCCTTTACCCTCCTTTGGTAGCAGGTTGCTTCTCTGCCCCAGAATAAAGTCAGGGAATGCATACCTCAAGGAAATATCTTCCTGGATCCTGTCGTGGTTAGCATCTGTGCTGTGCTTTTGAGAGATGAGGTACTGTGGTTACTAAACTTGCATCACTGTCCAACTTTTCTGCCTTCTCTGCTGCTTCAATAAGTTTCAGTGCCTCCAAGATCGGGTTCTGCAAAAGTTTCCAAAGTGCTAAGTTTGTTGAGATAAGAGTTAACATTTTATGTGTGAAATACTTCTCACCTCCCTCCCACTCTCCACCCAAACACAAGCAGGCTCCTATTGAATTGGAGGTGTGAACACCTTAGGTATTCCACTCTGACTCAGCTTTCCATTCTCACGATCGATTAGAAATGTACAAGTGACGTGAAGTACAATTGATGATACATAACTGGATATGTTAAGCATGTCTTAAGTGCTCAATGATGACATTTAAGGTAATGAAAACAAAACTAAGAATTTTTCTCATAAAAATGTAGCCACAATCAAATTCCTTTGACCAATAGGTAGCCTCACTGAGCATTTTCTAGTCATCTTATTTCATCATTGTCATGTTTGAATAGCATCTGTTATATACTATGAATACACTGATTCTCTCATCAGCATACAGCTTACCCTGTAAAGCAAGGGGAGTTTTCATTGCTGAGAGATTCTGTAGCATTTCCCAGAGTAGCTTCTAGTAAATGACAAAAACAGGTTTAAATACTGTAGCCTCACTCTCAGTCTGACTTGTGACCTCCAAGGCCTCTTGATTTTGAGTTTGAGAATTTAAAGTAGACCTGATATATTTAGGAAAGATGGTTTATCCTAGAACACAGTGACCTTTATTGAACTACATGCAATGGCTATGTGCAAGGTACACCTATGGAAACCAGTGCTGTCACTTCAGAATCCCCCCCTCCTAATGCAGGGCAAGAGAATTAGGCATCAAATTGTGCAAGGATTGAAATGCTCACTGAAATCAGCATTACGCCCACTTTGGCATGCTGTGTCAGGCACCCAGGGCATAAGAAAAGGAAAGCAAGCTGTAGTGAATCATTTCACATTCAAAGCTGAGCAGCCTCAGCCATATATGTGGGTTGGTTTCCATACGGACATTGACACAGATTGTGTGGCTCATGTTGGGGTTGATTTACCGTTGAGTTATTTCGATCTGGGGAAACGACAGTATGCCAGGATGCAACTGAAACGTTAACAGTTTAAATCGAACCAGCCTCCACAGCTTACTTTGGATAAATGGTGTTGGGATTGTTTGACAAGTGCAACTTAGAATTGCTTGCTGGTTTCTGAGAGGCAGCAGGTTCCCTACTTCAGCAGCAGACCCCAGTCAGGACCTCCAGACCTCTGACTCCAGTGTTTGATGTTGCTGTTGTGGGGGATTTGGAAACTCGCATTGCATTCCTGGATCTGAGTGGGTTTGGGGAAGGCAGGAAAGGGGAGCTGGAGATTATCTTTAGGGAAAATCTAGCTTTTATTACATCACCTAAAGTGGCACAAACTGCTACACTAATGAAATCGTGTTCTTGGTTTAAAAGGGCAATTGTTAGCCTGACTTTTGTGCTCACTAAAAACATTCCCCCAATCTTGTTAAGTTATTGCTCTCATTTCGGATTTTTATAGCTGTGCAGCTTAGCAGCCTTCATTTCTTTACGTTTCATTCATTTTCCTTGTATTGATGATTAATGGAGGATGTCGAATGTTAGAGTGAGCAGGCATCAGCAATTGCAAGATCATAATTAGTTTAGCTGACGAGGGCCTCTGATAGCACTTGCATCTGGATGGAAAAATTACCCTATAGGGAGCTGGCTGCTCACCAGGTCTTTTTAGTGATAGATTGTGAAACACCCGATGAATCAAATGCCCTTTCAATGCCAAGAAAGTGTTCCAGTCTCGAAGCCAAAATTATGTCTGCAGAAAGCTTTCCATTTGAAATGTATCAGAGTACAATTATAACCATTGTGTTTTTTTGGCAGGCACACCACTCCTCTACAGTATAGACTCTAGTTAAATAAATTGCCTAAATTTTATGAATCCCTGAAATTTTGACTTATGGTGTTTGTAATATTTAATTTATAATAAAATTAGGTTACAGCAAGGCTTTTTCCACCCCTTATCCCGTATGCCTATTTTTATCATTAAAGGCTTTTGCTTCCTAGCAAAAAGGAGAGCTGAACCACAATTTGAGCATTTCTTAGGTTTTTTTTTTTTCAAGAGTATTCCATTTCCTGCCTGTTCCTATTTGTGCCTACACACAGCCTGACTTTTGTTTAAATGAGAAGTTCAGCAGAATCACTACTTGGTCACAAAAATGCAACCAACGGTACTAATTAAGCAACTTTTAAATATTCTTAGCTAATCTTTGAATTTGGTGATTGCACAATTCAGATCTCTAAAATCAACGCTGTATTGAACAAACCCTCTGGATTTCCAAATTTAAGGTCAGATTAAGTAAAGACCCAGTGATGGAACTGGGTTGTCTAGCTTCAGCAGACACCTCCTAAGGGTTGGAATTAGCAATATTGTACTTCTAGGCAGCAGTGTCTAAAGGTCCTCTCAGCTTTGGAGAATAGAAGGTGTTCTCTTTCTGACTTCATAACAGCAAGGGAAATACCAGAATGGGCTGTCTTCTATTATTCTCTTAATACTTCTGTTGTATGAATGACATACAAAAAGGCAACAATCTGGTGTAATGTTAAATGGTTTCCATGATGAATTGTTTTAACCTGTATTCGAAGGCTCAGGTAGCATATTCCAATTGACTTTAAGCATATTGCCATGTGTTGTCTTAAAAAAGACACTTTTGTTTTGACACTTTTAAAAGGTATGTTTTAGGGTTGAGCATTTAGGAGCCATCATTAAAGGCATGCAACTCAAAGTTCAAAAAGTTAAAGCTGTTTCTGTGGAAAGCCTTTGGTGTTCCCCACACCTCATCCATCACTGTAGGGTTAATTATAATGAAAATCAGGGGTGCCTATTAAACACAATTGAACCTGACCTCATTATGGGCAGTGTGGTTTTATACTGTCATTGTTGTGAGTCTAAAGACAAAACTCCTGGGTTGATTTGGTCTAACTCCCTGGATCATGTGACTCACCTCTGACCTTGGATTTCTTTTTTTTTTTCCCTCCTATTTCAGAGGCGAAGAGGCTCTGGTGTTTTTTGTGCCAATTGCCTGACCACAAAAACCTCTCTTTGGCGAAAGAATGCAAATGGCGGATATGTATGCAATGCATGTGGTCTCTACCAGAAACTTCACTCGGTAAGAACATACCCCAGCACTTCAAGAGATGCTTACACAGATGAGCTGGCCTTGCTTACGGTTAATATGTCCCTTTTCACAGTTTGTTCTATCTTTGCAGGGTTGTTTAATGCAGTCATTTTGAGTGTACATATGATTTGTTATTAAAAAAATAGCACTTTGATGTTACAGGGAGATATATTTGAAATGTTTAGTAATGTTTGTGCATCTTTGATTTAGAAGAGGAAAATGATTATTCCAGGAATGTCACATCACATAACAGCTAGTTGAACTAACAGTTAACCAAATTGACTGGAATTAATTTAATTAGGAAGAGAAACAGCAAAAACAGAAGTTCGAGAGAGAAATAGAAGCACTCTGGGTGTTCACTTTCCAGTTTACCTTCTGGAATTTAAAGAGCCATTTTGACTGTTTGAGAGCTGGCCAAGCACCAGCATAGGACAATGCCACATGAATGTGGGGCTCCTAGGCTGAGGTGTGTGACGTCCTGAGTGACAAGCACAGAGGCATGGGAGAAGGGACACAGGTACCCCATGTCTGCGATCTCCATCTGGTTTTGACTCATGAGGGTTATTTGAACTAATTTTATTCAAAATTTTACGTCTAACTATGTAATAGAATGCAACCTGACCAATCCCTCCATCTGAGCAGGAAATCTTACTTTCCTGGAGGACTTTTTCTACAGTTTAGACAGTACATATGCTAACAAGCACTGCCTTTGAAATGGCAGTGTCCCACTTAGTAAGTAGAAATCCTTTTCCCTGTGCCTGTTTTCATTTTATTTGGCACTGGACCACAGCTCTTAGCACAGGCTAGTGAAAAGACGAGAACTGCAGGGAATACATTTTGAGACAAAACATCTTCCTAAGTGGACACCGAAAATACTTTTGAAAAGCATGCCCACTGTCAGCGATGGTGTTAATTGAGAATACTGTACGGCCCCTAGCCAGTAGTATGGGGCTGGTAGAAAGACCCTTCCTAACACTTTATATAGTTGTTTTTTAAGCTCAGCAACAAGCCTCTGTTTAATGAGTGCTGACATTAATGGTTTTAATTGAACTTTAGCCAATCAACAGGCCAAGTAGTAATTAAATTGCTACTTAGCCAAATTATGAAAATTTAACCACTGTGAAATAATCCAAACTTTTCTAAAAATGATTTTAATGTTCATCCCTCCAGAGGCAAGATGATCTTGGCTTTGAGGTTCATTTTTTTTTCAATTTACCATAAATGATAATACATAAAAAATATGTGAACACAAAAAATTAGAGAACAATGATACAACTTTAAGAATTAATTCACTTCCGAGCTTCTTTGTAGTATATAGATTAAAAACTGTATTTTTATGATACGAACAGAAGTATTTATAAACTGGAACATTCTGTACAACATAAATGTTTGTGGCATATCCAGCCCAGGTAGGGCTTTCATCCTGAAGCTGATAACTGAATCACCAGTAACAAGTGTATTACTCTCTTTACTTCTGTCTACCCAGTGACAACAGAAATAGTCTCCCAAATGTTTCTTATTTGTATTGTTTTAATATCTAATACAAATAAATTTGTATCTAATACAAAAAAAATCCCTTTTGTACTGAAGTTTAAATATTTCAGGAATGATTCACAATTATGCAGAAATGATCGATTTTCTTTTGGAAAAAATCAGAACATTTGAACATTCTCCTAAAATTTAGTCTATAAATATGCATTGATTTATTATACTTCCTCATTTCGCTTTATGAATCAAAATTAGAACCCTTTAGTTTTTGTTATAATCTTATCTACAAATTTTAGTCATATAATATAAATACCTGTTGAACATGAACATGAGCACCAACCACATAATATCTAAGCTGAATAAAATACTTAGGCTGAATGGAAGTCAACATTCATTTTAAGTAGAATGAAATGACAGATCAGATATTTGAACGAAAACTGCAAAGAAATTTAGATTTCCAATATACAGTTAAGTGCTTCACTTGTGAACCAGTAAAGAATATATAGAGATCATTCAAACAGAAGAATCAAATTAAGGCTAAAAATTCCATGTGATAATTACCTGAATTTTTCCTTACCGTTTTGATAGCGTTTGTCTTTGATTATCTAGACTCTGATAGGAATATCATATACTACTTTTGCAATTCCTTAGGAAGATGTATATATTAGTCAGCTTAAAACATCATGACAGACTCCCAGATGCTGAGTGGGTGGCTGAAAGCGACAGGAACTAGTTTTCTTCTCGCAGTTTTGGAGGCTGGAAGTGCCAGGCTGATTGGAGTCCGGTGAGGGCTCCTCCCTAATTAGCCGCCTTCTTTGCTGTGTCTCCATGCTCTGAGGAGAGCTCACTTCTTCTTCTTCCATCTTAGGGAAGGAAAATACCAGAATGGGCTGTCTTCTCTATTATTCTCTTACTACTTCTATTATATGAATGACATACAAAAAGGCACCAGTCTGGAAATGGGTTCCATGATAAATTGTTTTAACCTGTTTTCGACGTCTTATTGTATTTAGGGCTGTACCTTTTTGGTTTTATTAAACCTTAATTTCCTCTTAAAGAGACAGTTATAGACATGATCAGGTTAGATCTTCTATAGAAGAACCAAGCCAGGGAAGAAACATGTTTTAGTAGCTAGTGTGTAGCAATGCATAATTTTTTTGTTTTATTTTTTATTACTGTTAATACTTACCTCCCAAATTACTTTTTTGACATATCTGTATATAACTCAAGAACTTATATTTTAGAAAAATCATTTCTTCAAATGATTTTTCTCCTCACAACTTTTTTTTATCAGTGGTGAAAGTCCTCGTCTTCTGAGTCAGAAAAAAAAAAAAGCTGCTTTCAAGCAAATTCAAGTTTTTCGTTTTCCCCACCCCACCCCTTCAAAGATGGACATTATTTACTGAGGTTAAAACACTGCATTTTGGTTACTTCCTCTGATCCTGCTTAGGGCAGAGAAGAGAATTTGTGAGTCTGTAGCATAAAAACTTTGAACTTAAGTGTGTGGTCTATAGTTGTGAGGAATTTTTAATGCATCGAATGCATTTTTTTAATGTTTCTCTTTTATGTATTGTGTGTGTGCTCCCTACAGACTCCCAGGCCTCTAAACATCATTAAACAAAACAACGGTGAGCAGATAATTAGGAGACGAACGAGAAAGCGCCTTAACCCAGAGGCACTTCAGGCTGAGCAGCTCAGCAAGCAGCAGAGGGGAAGTGGAGAGGAACAGGTCAACGGAAGCCCCTTAGAGAGGAGGTCCGAAGATCACTTAAATGAAAGTCACCAGAGAGAAATTCCACTTCCAAGCCTAAGTAAATATGAAGCCCAGGGTTCATTGACTAAAAGCCATCCTGCTCAGCAGCCAGTCCTGGTCAGCCAAACCCTGGATATTCACAAAAGGATGCAGCCTTTGCACATTCAGATAAAAAGTCCTCAGGAAAGTACTGGAGATCCAGGAAATAGTTCATCTGTATCTGAAGGGAAAGGAAGTTCTGAAAGAGGCAGTCCCATAGAAAAATACATGAGACCTGCAAAACACCCCAACTATTCTCCGCCAGGCAGCCCTATTGAAAAGTACCAGTACCCACTTTTTGGACTTCCTTTTGTACATAATGACTTCCAGAGTGAAGCTGATTGGCTACGGTTCTGGAGTAAATATAAGCTCTCTGTTCCTGGGAATCCACACTACTTGAGTCACGTGCCTGGCTTACCAAATCCTTGCCAAAACTATGTGCCTTATCCCACCTTCAATCTGCCTCCTCATTTTTCAGCTGTTGGATCAGACAATGACATTCCTCTAGATTTGGCGATCAAGCATTCCAGACCTGGGCCAACTGCAAATGGTGCCTCCAAGGAGAAAACAAAGGCACCAACAAATGTAAAAAATGAAGGTCCCTTGAATGTAGTTAAAACGGAGAAAGTTGACAGAAGCACTCAAGATGAACTTTCAACAAAATGTGTGCACTGTGGCATTGTCTTTCTGGATGAAGTGATGTATGCTTTGCATATGAGTTGCCATGGCGACAGCGGACCTTTCCAGTGCAGCATATGCCAGCATCTTTGCACGGACAAATATGACTTCACAACGCATATCCAGAGGGGCCTGCATAGGAACAATGCACAAATGGAAAAAAATGGAAAATCTAAAGAGTGAAACCTTAGCACTTAGCACAATTAAATAGAAATAGGTTTTCTTGATGGGAATTCAATAGCTTGTAATGTCTTATGAAGACCTATTAAAAATACTTCATAGAGCCTGCCTTATCCAACATGAAATTCCCTCTTTAAAAAAAAAATCTTTCTTTTGATGAGTAGGTTACCAAGGTTTTAAAATGAAACATATGGTCAGTGAGAAAGAATGGGAAATGATAAACATGAATTAAAAAAAAAAAAAGCCTAGTGAGTCAAAAATGTCTTGCCTAATGTATACTGGGGAATCTCCTTATAAAAGCCTGCCAAATTATAGCTGTTTTGTCAGTAAAGATACAAATGCTGTCTAGAATTTGAGTTTACATGCTGTCATATGAAAGCAGTGTTAGGCTGGCTATTGGCCCCTTCATTCAAAGGTCTGTAAGAGGTTGCCTAAATTTAAAGACATCATGAAATCCCAGCCAGATGAGGAGAAAATGAATCTCCAGGGCAATGGAAAACAACACCCTCTCAAATTAGTCTCCTCTCATTGACCATGTTTCAGATTTAGACCTCAAAATGTGAAGTGTGGTTAGGCTTGTTGAGAGAGCAGTAAGGATCGTGACAGTTGGTGGTACAAGGTTTTTCTGGCCAGCCCTGCCTGTACATACACATACACATCCTCTTTGATATTTTTTGTCCTTTAGACGTTCCAGTACTTGGTAGTCATTTTGTTTGCAGTTTAGACTCATTCTGTCCAAATATATCCATTCTTAAAAACAATGTCCTCAGTGCTTATGTAGTAATTTTATTTTAGCCAAATATTTCTTTCTTGTTTATGATGAACTGGTTTGGAATTTTTCAAGCCTCCTGTTGGTCACTAGTCTCACTTGGCACATTGTAACTAAAGGAATCCCCCCTCAATTCAAAGATTAGATAAACATGTCAGGCCATGGGTTTAATTTGTTCAGGACACATGGTATTTCTCCGCAAGGTAACCTGCTGTATTTATTTATTTTCTTTTGGTTAAATATGATTTCCAAACTTTGTGGTCAGGCAGCATGCAAGGTTACGTTACCACAGATTGACAGTTGGTGTATGTACCAATCAACCCCTTCATTAGATTTATACAGGTTTAGTTAAGTAGCATTAAATAGGATTCTTAGAAGTATGTCTTCATAGTACTTTTAATACTTAAGGCTTTGTAAAAAGAAAAAAAACAAACTATCCATGAAGGGAGAGCTCCTCAGCATAACTGCTCAGGGAAATAGGGCTAAATAATTGAACATTAAATAATTGGTATAAGGTGCTGTTAGTCGAGCATCAATGCTTGCTACAAGGATGTATGTACAAGGACTGACTTTAATAATTTGCATTATATTGTCCCAACCAGTAGTTTATTTTTTGCCACGGAGATGTAGAAGATATTACAAGCTACTGGATGCACTGTCAGATTAACTTATTTCATTAAAGAAGTTGGGAGAACAAATAGGAAAAAAAACTTATTTTTCTAGTAAATATTAATGTATTACATTTCAAATAATGGTGCCTGACATATTGAATAATTATTTTCTACAGTGTACGTATGCAACAAAGATATTCCATCACGCATTAGAGTCAGTTCTGGCTCTGCCTAGCTGTTTACATTTGCAAATGTAGCAAACAAGGTAATGAAGCAACTATTTCTATTGCAGTAGGTATCTTTAGTGTGTATGTGTGTGCGCGTGTGTGTATGTGTGTGTTCAAGTTGTAAACGGTAACATGAAACAAAGGAAGTTCTCAATGTAATGGTGTGGAAAACCAGAAGGAAATGAAAATATTTTTATGCCTACTTAGGATACAAGGGTAGCACTATTCATTCCAAGTACTTTTTTTTCCTTAATTTTAAGCTCTTAACTCCCATTGTTATGCTTAAGATGATAAACATATATCCTCTTTTTATTGCTTTGTCTGTGTTTCAGAGGAAACATTTCAGAAATTATTTTGATAAGTGTTGCTGAAATCTGCAGCACTGATGTTTTTATTGCATTCTGTAGTCGCATTTGCACTCCATTTTTACATTAATTCGCAGTGGCTTTGTATTGTTTTGTTCGTTGGGTTTGGCTTCTTTCTCACAATGCAGGAGTCTCATTTTTAGGGTTGGATGGCAGGTAGAGTTAACCAGTCCGTGACTGTTGTAGTGAATGAAGTTAAAAATACTTTTCTGATGTTGTGTTCTCATCTTCATTCTTGCATTTTTTTTGTTTGTTTTCATGTTTAAAAAAAAGAAAAAAAGGAAAAAAAAAGAAGATGGAGAGAAAGAAAATCAGGACTAAGTCCTCTGCTCTGGTTTCATTGTTAAAGGACCCTATTCTGATCTCACCTGTCTGTGGCATAGCTCTAATATTCACAAGAACTGAAATAAAGAGGTGGAATGAGGAGCTTTGACATTCAAATGACTTGATCTAATTTATCTTTCTTAGGAATTTTGGTGGATGCATCTCAGACTATAGTGTCATATCTGAGAGGTGACAAAGATCTAAAAAGGAGATTTCCCAAGCAACAATATTTAATTTCCTTAGTAAAAGAATATTGAAATGCACTGTACCAATCCTCAAGGCTCATTATATGTGGACTGCCCAAATCAGCAATATACCAGAAATTTGGTCAACTTGGGCAGTATTGCACATTACATCTTTGATATCCTTTATGCAATTTCGTCAGTGTGTTAGACACAAGTAGACTTTTCATTGTTGGCATGTATGCCCTTTGTTTTTCATTCCATGTTTTTTTTTTTCTCAGTCAGACATAGTAGCAATGACTAGCATTGGAAAATACATATCACTGTGCTTGGAATATCTATGGTCAGTCTCCTTTCAGTAGATTGTTTTTGGATAGCATCGGTATGTTAGATCTTACTCCGTATTCCTTTATTATGAATTATTTTATTTTCATGTTTGTTTATGTTATTCATATTTTGGTAGAGAAAAGGTGGGGCTTAAAAAAGATGGAACTTTATAATAACACTAAAATCCTCCTTATTTTTTTGATGACCTAAAGTTTTGATTCCATGTTTCTAAATGTATTAGAAAAATGGCTTTTATTTTTAAAGGCATTTGAATTGTTTTGTCTTAAATTGTGAAGGATTTTAAGTGAGCTATTTAGGTACTTAACCTTTTTTTGAAGGACTTTCAAGATGATTTTGGAACTTTTCTCTCTTGGAGAAGTCTTCATGGATATACCATCTAAAGCAGTATGCCATTTCAAACCTGCAATTCTTTTCAAATATTTGTCAATTCTAAATTGAGCATTGGCTCCAACATTGGGCCAGAACCAGTTCATGCACACTCTTCCTTTTCTTACATTTTTTTCTCATCTTCACTCACCCCTAAGAAAGTACTGTTGTTTGGGATATAAAACCATAAAGAGCCAGCCAGCCCACCTCAGAAGATTGTGGATTGAGAGAGACACTACATGCCTCTAAGTACATGAGAAAGGGATGGAGCTCATGGAGTTAACACTCTCGCTGTTGTTCAAATGGCAACGAGTTGCCCAGTTCTCTCTACATGTCATATTGAGATGTTTTTTGTTTTGTTTTGTTTTGTTAAATCCACTTTTAAGATAGTAATGTTCTGTTCTAAACTGTTCTCTTTTAGTAAAGGTAGATTTTAGGAAACAAGCATGGGGATTCTTTCCTAAGGTAATAGTGAGAAGAGGGAACCAGTGATTATCTTCAAGAGCTTTTTGTGGAAGCCTGTGGTAGCACATCTTGTTTATGATTGCACATGTGCACATAATCTGTTATGATTTAATGCAAATACAGCTCCAAAAACATTAAAATGTGTATATATATTTTTAAATGCCTGGGGAAATGTTTTTCTTAATAAATTGAAGATGATCCATATTGCTATCAAAATAATTATTACCCTCTTGCCACGTGGCTGCAAACATCACAAAGTGACCTGTCATGAGATTCATGTACTGCCTGCCTACTTAGTTAACAAATATTAACACCTTTCTAGAAAATGGAGATATCTGCCATCTGGAGGTGGAATCATGGAGTGAATGTGCTGGTGGTCAGGTGTCAATGCCGCATGCTGCCTCTGGGCCATATGCCAGCCTCTTGCCCATAGTTGAGATGGATTATACTGTCTGCCTTTGGGAGGAGGATCATGACAAAAAAATACCACATGGCACCTTTGGTTAGCTGGTAGGTGAAGGCTTGCTGACTTTGCTAGACAAGGAGAGCTGAGGAACTGTACACCATGAATATGAAACTAAATGTACTAACCAAGGGTAGGTACTGTTAGGTTGACCAGGCCATGATTAACTAACAGTGGTTAGAAATAGACCCATGGAGAGCAGCATTCTCATAGATTTCCCAAGGGCAAGATGTTAGCTTCTCTGTAGAGTGCTTACTTTTGGTTGTCAGTTGCTGGTTCATAGTGTTCTCATGTGTTTCTGATCACAGTGCAGCAGTTTCTAAAGCATTTCCACTTATTCAGAGTCGTTGGACCCTCTGGAGAATGCTAGGGCATAAATATGCCAAGGCAGGGATGAAGAAAATGTGAAAATCAACAGTCATCCACACACAGAAATGGATAAAGTATGCTCACATAATCTCTTGAAAAGCATGTTTCTTTTGAAAGAGAACTTAGTGTGGTTAAGGTTACACTGTCCTGCACCAGAGCAAAGCAAGAGTAACAACCATGAAAAGAATGTTCAGCCTTCCTCAGACCCACAAGTCCCAAAACTGGATCCTGGTTTTACCCCATTATTTCTTCAATACAATGACTGCGAAATATCATTCTTTCTTTCTGTGCCTCAGGTTCCTCAGCTGTAAAATGGAAAAGTATATTAATAATAATAATATTAATATTAAAAAATAATAATGGTAATGTAGTACTTGTTTGTAAAGCACTTTGAGATCCTTGGTTGGAGGGCACCATAGAGGTGTCAAGTATTATTATGTGGCCAAGGGGGTTATTTAAAACTCTGGTTCCCGAGGGCCAAGAAAGTTTGGCATCATTCTTATTAAAGATGAGCTGTAAATATCTTAACTAAGCAGCCTATAGTGTTGACTATGAAGAGGCAAGACTATAACAAGGCTGATAAGACCATAGTTTCTTAATGGCTACCAATAAGGCACGTGTCACAATAACAAATGCTGAATTCTTTAGGGTGTAATATTTGACAACATGATTGATCTGGGGGTGGGGGGTGGGGACGGAAAACATCTCAAAATGCCAATGTAAAACTAACAGCAATATTCACCAGCAGAAAATGTCTTTCATATGGAATGATTTCATGTTGATAAGAAAAAGCATTCAATTTGTAGTCCTGATTTGAAGATCAGACTGTGGGGTATAATAGTTCTGTTCTTACAACACGTGGAATTTTTTTTTCATTTTATTTTATTTTGTTTTCATAGTGCATGTTCATTTCTACTCACAACATGTTCTTGGTGTATTTCTTATGCAAACAATCTTCAGGCAGCAAAGATGTCTGTTACATCTAAACTTGAATAATAAAGTTTTACCACCAGTTATCCATGACGGCTTTGGTATGGTTTATATGGATTTACTTTCATCCATGAAGCAATAGGAGCTACAGGTCAAAGTAACATATAGATGGGCTCTGAACTTTAATAATGAAACTGAAACCTGGTCACCATTTAAAACAATATTACTAAGATTTATTAAATTAGATTCTTTCTACTTGTTTTTTCTTTAACCAATCTGTTATAAGTAGATTTTTCTGCTAAAAATAATTATACTAGATTTTTAGGAAGATGAATGATACTTTTTTGTTTATTTCAAAGACTTATTAAGTATCAGACATTGAGTGTTGAGTATTGATCTGCTAATAATTATCTTTCAGTATGTAAATACTCCTTTTAAAGAAATATAACTTTAATTCTATTCAGTATATCCATATGCATGTGATATGAAGATCCTGATAAATATCTCACAATTAAATTAATATTTTAAAAACATTGTTTGCTTACAGTAGTATTAATCAGAGAAAATTCCCTGAAGGACAATTTTGAAAGAGAGGAAAGGCAGGTGAAATCCAGATGAGGAAAGGATGTGGGAAGACTCACCTACATTTTTAATCAGAAGGAAAAATCATTACAAAGCAGGTCATAAAATAAATAAGCAACTAACTGCTTTGGGAAATGTGTTTCAAACATTCCAAAATAATTGGTATCTACCTTCCTTGTGCAATCCTCATTGCTCGTTTTGGTGGACTCAAATTAATGAACCAATCTTTCATTTATTTATTTGTTTCTTTTCTTTCATTCTTTCCCTTGTCTTTTGTTTTGGAAACAACAGTAGAGTCTCTTTGAGGGGCTTTCCTAAGGGTAACAGTTTGGTTCACAGCTATAGGCAGTGTTCTCTAGATGAGTGCAGAAACAGCACTTCATGCGATTTCTTCTCCTTATATGGAACTTGATTCTTCCATTAGGGAACACTTTTCAGATGAAGTTGAAAGCACTTGATTCTCACCAGGACTGTCAGAATCCCAGTGAAGAGAAATATGCCGGTCTTCAACATTGTTGGAATATAGAAAAGTAGGGGAGTCAATCCTGTCTCCCCTCTGTCACATCTAGTCTCCAGCCCCTGGATGGGGGTTGGGGGGGGGGTGGGTAAGGTTAAAAGGAGCAAAGAAAGAATTAGCCTGCTCTGATAAAGGCAGTGGCAGAAGGAGACTGTGAATGGGAGAGTGCCTTTCTGTGGGTAAAGGAACTCTTTTTTCCTGACTTATCATTGCCAAAGGAGAGTGCTAACTTGAGTTCCCAGATTTTCAGTATTTAAAGAAAAGGAAAACTGGACAACTCTAGGTTGCCAGAGTGAGATTTCTGGAGGCTGGACCACAGTGACCTCTGATAACAGGCAGGAATGAAGCTAGACAAAAAGTTGAGCAAGCTCTCTTCCAAGGGTGTGTCCGGGTACCAGTGAATCAGAAGCTCCACCGGGAAACTCAAAAAGATCTGTGGCTGCAGGCGCCTGCTGGACTGGCTGATGGGGGAAAATGCACAGAACACAAATAAATCCTGGGTTTTGAAGCATACTGCAGATCACTTTATAATTTTGCACTCTATCCTCCTGACTACCTGTCTGTGTTTAGCACAGTGGTATGAACACGTCTCCATTTTCATTTACGAAAGTGTCAAAAGTAGATAACCAAGTTATGCCTAGGGATGCCTAAAATGTTCTTGTACCCTTTCCATGTCAGATTTTAGAATGAAAGTCACAAGAGAGAGAAAACAAAGCCTGACAGCAAATGGGATATTTTATGTTATAATTTATCACATAAATAATTAAATTTGTTTTTATTTCTGAACCAAAGTACTTGTAGTGAAATCCCATTTACAGTTTTCCCAGTGTTCGATTGGGATATCTGTATTCAAAGATCATCATCAATAATTATATATAATATATATATATATATATATATATATACATATATATATATATATAAATTACATGAAGCAACAAATGGTTCTTCTGACTTCCTGTTTTTCTTCAGATAAGTAACAAAGCACAGGCTAGTATAGGTTCTAAAAAAAGAAAACAATAAAAGCTTCTAAAATTATTTTCATGCTCAGAAGGCTTAATATAAAAAACCTCCTGCTGCTGAGCAGTGGTAGTGTATGCCTTTAATCCCAGCATTCCTGAGGCAGAGGCATGCAGATCTCCAAGTTTGAGGCCAGCATGGTCTACAGGACAAGTTCCAGGACAGTCAGCTACACAGAAAAATCTGTCTCAAAAACCAATGAACCAACAAATAAACAAACAAACCAAATAACAAAACCAGCCCCAACAAACTTATTTTGATGACTTAGATGTGAATGTTATTTCTAATTCTTTTAATCATAATTTTTAATTAGTATTCACTTTTGTTATACCAATAAAAATAACAGGGAGTATAACAGATTTATTCTATCTTAATATATCTCATAAAAAAATGCACCACCCAGCCAGGCAGTGGTGGTGCATATATTTAATCGCAGCACTGGGGAGGCAGAGCCAGGCAGATCTCTGTGAGTTTGAGGCCAGCCTGGTCTACAGAGCGAGATCCAGGACAGGCATCAAAACTACACAGAGAAACCCTTTCTGAAAAACAAAAACAAAAAACAAAAAGCACCACCCAAATGCATGTTTCCATTATTTTTCTTACAGTTATGGTGAGGGATCGTTGGGTTTTGGTTTTTGATGTTTTTTGTTTGATGAGTCCTGACTATGAACTCAGAACTGACTACAAACTCAGTCCTGACTACGAACTCAGGAAAGGGGGCAGTAGAACACACGTGCGCGTGCGCACACACACACACACACATTAAGATGTGGCACATCTTCCATATTTCCACAGAGGTATAATTAAGTGTAAAATCTCTGCACTCTACGTTTGCACTTATATGTCCTGAAACTTTAACTTCATCATATCTTTTAATATTCTTGAACAACAAAAACAATCATCCTCATTCTTATAATGACATTTTATTGAAAATTTGGAATTACATGACTGTTAAGCCTTCTTAAATGAAAAAAAAAAGTGTTATATTAAATAGAAAGGTTTTGCTTTTGTTTAACAGTAGCAATAATCCCCAAGGAACACTGAAACAAGTCTTACCTCCCATAGTTAATAAAGTGCAGACAAAACTTGAAATTCTAAGGGATTTTCACAAAATTCACCCAAGTTTTAGAATAAAATTGCTGAGATCTTCATGTTATGCTTCTTAAAATTATACTTGCAGTATGAATGCAAACATTAAATTATGGAGAGTCTCAAAGCCAGCAACACATGTTTTCAATGACTGTAAAACACAATTGCAGTGGGTATTGTTACTCCAGTGCCCAGTGGTAGCAAATGAGGTTTTGGTGTTCTCAAATATAGTGGAAATTCTTTTTTTTTTCCTTTTTATGAATTGGTGCCAGCTGGCCTTGATTTCCATGACAGTCTCATTTTTTAAAAACTGCATGTAAGCTTTACCTTCAATTAATGTTGTCCACAAGGAAAACATAGGGATCCTGTGTCAAGTGATGTCTTTGGGCCCTAGGCCAGTTCATTCCCTTTCAAACACCTGACAACATTTTATGGTTCAAAAGGAAATGGGTTGTTATTTGGTTTTGAAGATATTTGATTCTTGCTAATGGAGTGTTTCAGAGAGGGTATTTTAAATACTGTTTTATTAAAATGTGTTGTAGGCATAACTTCCAAAAGCATACTGTTTACTACAAATCAGAGTCCTGAGAACAGGCATCAACTGTGGACTAAGTTGAAAATAGACTATTTTGTTCTTGCCAAGACAACTTCATGTCCACTTCTGTAACTCCACGCATGAGCTGAAGCCTAGAAGCCACTGAAACTTAATTTCCTTTGACATCCTTGTCTTGGTTAACTAAACAAGTTAACCTCAAAAACAAACACTAACATTATCTCACAATTCACAAGAACTGCACTTTTCATGACAAATGCCGATATGATGCTCTGTCAAACTCAGTTATAGGAGCCCATTTTCTTTTTTGTATTCTTTATAAGAATTTTTTTAGCCATTTTACATACCAACCACAGATCCCCTTCTCATCCCTCCTCCCACTCCCCCCTCCTCCAGCCTTCTCTCCCAACCCACCCACCCCTCATTCCTCTGAAAGGTAAGGCTATATGAGCCCGTTTTCACAAAAAATGTATACACCCAAGGAATGAGGGCTATTTGTACACAAAATTGTCCAGGATGGTTTCAAGAAATAAATCAATTAAAATTAAATAAATGAAAATCAGCATGATATAAACATTAAGATATTAGAATATGTTTTAGAGTTTTCTATTCTAAGGGAAAAACAAGGAAAAAATGAAAAGAATAGGGAAAGCCACAATCTTAAAAGTTGTTTTAATATGTTGGTTTCTAATTTGAAGAAAAGCCTTGTTGTTTCATACATATGTCTCATGACACATAATTGTGAGCACGACTAATGAATGCTTAGAATCCAATCAGCCACTAGAGAGGTTATTCATTTTCCTGTTTTTTGTTTGTTTGTTTGTTTGTTTTGCTTTGTTTTGGGGGTTCTTTTGTTTGTTTGTTTTTGTTTTTTTGTTTGGTTTGGTTTGGTTTGTGTAACAGCTCTAGCTGTCCTGGAACTTGCTCTGTAGACCAGACTAGCCTCATACTCACAGAGATCTGCTTGCCTCTGCCTCCCAAGTGCTGGGATTAAATGTATGAGCCACCACTGCCCAGCCTCATTTTCCTGTTTTAATCTTAACTTACTCCTTTAAAAGTCCTAATTTTATATAATATTATGAGAAATTAGCACATGGTGAGATTTTTCATTTTTACTAAGTAAGTCTACATGTTTTATCCCTGTACATTTTACTAAATATGCAGATTTTATAGTAAATGATACTATCTACATCTTCATACCATTAAGTTAAATATCCAAGTCTGAAAGACCGTAGCCCACATTGAGACTTAAGTACTTGAGTTGTGGGCCTTCCAGTGTCTTCCAGGATGGCTAAATCAACTGGCCTCAGCCATAGACATTTCTTCAGATTATATGGGCCATACATAATTTATCCAGATTTGGAATCCTTATGCATGGTTTACTATTACAATGGGCTTAGTATAATGGATTTAGTAGATTCAATCTCCTACCCCACAAAAAAAAAACCCTGAAATTATATCATTTAATTAGATACAACACACTTCATAGCCTACTAAACAATAATGAAAATGGTATTTTAGTTATTACATATATATAAACAATATATATATAAATAAACAATATATTTGCACAATATATGTTTGCACTTCTTTTAGGCAAACTACATTTTGTAACATATCAGAGTCCTCTGGGTAACTTCTTAACTATATAAAATGGTCATTATATTCTCTGGGCATATAGAGTGACCCTTAAAATAAAGTAAATCTTAGATCTTGCTTAGCAGGACACTAAAATTCGAACTCATCTTTTTTTGCATTTCTATATTTACTAATCATTTCTTAATAAAATGTAGAATCATGGATGAATCTGAAGCAAACGTTAAAGTGTTTTATCTTTCCACAGTATATACATTCTGAAAATGAAAGTTACTTCTATAAGTCCTGTTTGAGTTACTGATATAAAACAGCACCAATGTACTTTTTTATGGAACACAATGAGTGATTTTTGTTTTCCAGACTTACATTTGAAATCAAATTCACCACAATATAAATATCAAATAACTCAGGGAAGAAACCTACTTCCAGTTTGTACTGAGTAAGAAATGCCACAAAAGGAAAAACACAAAGATTAAACACTCGAGTACACAAAGTACATTTACGAGGAAAAATAAACATATCATTTTTACATTTCAAAATGAGTGATGTCTCCTGAAAGTCTCTAGAGCCCAAACAAAACCACTTCCACTTCCACTTAAGATTTTATGAATCATTATAGCTTCCTTCTTTCCCCAAACATGGAAGAACAAGTCAAAAATTGCCAGCAGGTGGGAGATCTTCATGAGATTTCTGTGTAGAGAAGCATAACAAAAGGACACTTCTACTCATCAGCACTTATATCTATCTTCCCAGCACTCACTGGACTTGTAACATTATAGAGGGAATATACAGATACAAATTGCAGATACCTTTATTCCCCAGCAGCATGCATGTTTCTAATTCACAGAACATTGATTTAAACATAAGAAACAGGCAGCAAAGGGAAGAGAATGTAAAATGTATATTGATGCAAATTTGTGATATTACATCAGGAAAGATGGCCCTTCCTTTTGTGTTTTAAATTTCTAACACTGTGTCCAGTTGTAATAGAAATTTCACAAATACCTTTTTGAATCAAAAAATTATTTGTTGATATCCCCTCCCCCCCAAAAAAACATGGAAGCAGCATCTGAGAATTATCTTAGGATATAGTTCTCTAGAATTTCAGTTTTCAATATTTAGTACTCATTGAAACCATTTTCTATCCACCAAATATTTATTGATTAGATCATGACGTCCAAATGGACAACATCTGGTACTACAATGTCTGTAGGAAAAAGTACCCAAACCAAGTTTGCTCATTCTTTATTTGTCACTTTTGTGACCTTCAAAATTTCTTTGCTGAAATCCTAGTCTGCAAGATGGAAGTATTAGATGGTCGGATGCTTGGGGCATGATTGGGTCCACCAGAGTTAAACCTACAAATGGGACCAGTTAGTTTATAAAAAAAAAGACCTGAGATACTATGCTGTGTCCTTTGCTCCGTGTGATGACACAGAAAACAGATATCTATGAACTAGGGAGTGAGTCCTTATCAGAAACTGAATTTGTCAGTTCCTTGGTATTTAACATCCTGCTGTCCAGAACTGTGAGCAATAACTGATTGTTGTTTGTAAGCTATAGCAACACAAAGACATGGGCCTATAAAATCAACAAATGGTCAGCTACAGGAATAATTTTTTAAACAAAGTCTCCTGTGATATATTCCCAGGGTTTGGATGTGGGCAGTAGCAAAAACTTGGGCAAATTTCCACCTTTATTAATTGGCAAATATTTTCTATTTGTCAATTTTCTATGATTGGTATCTAAAATTTATCGATTATTTATGTTATGAGAATTGTCTATTTTCCCTTGCAATATGCATACCCGTAGCTGACAGCCTCATGATAAAAACCTAGGCACTAAGGTACTGTTAGCCTTTCTACCAACCGCATGACCAGCCTTTGTATGATTCTTGTTCATTTCACCCCATATAAACGATGGAATCTGAAACCTACTATTATCCTTCCCTATGCTTGCCCTGGTTGTGGCATCTTTCCTCAGGAACAAGCCCATAACCTACAAATATGGCCTCCTGCTTGTCTATCATTGCCACACAATTGCTAACATACGAATGTAACCTCATTATTGACCTACATTAAGACTTTTGTGCTTTGTGATCAGTTTAAAGAATAGAATGGAAGTGGATTGCATTGTAAAGCTTCCAATAGCCATCCTGTAAACCTTCATGGCTGCCTCTTTCTTTCTTTCTTTCTTTCTTTCTTTCTTTCTTTCTTTCTTTCTTTCTTTCTTTCTTTCTTTCTTTCTTTCTTTCTTTCTCTCTCTCTCTCTCTCTCTCTCTCTCTCTCTCTCTCTTTCTTCCTTCCTTCCTTCCTTCCTTCCTTTCTTCCTCCTCCTCCTTCTTCTTCTCTTCCTCCTCCTCCTCCTTTTTCTTCTTCTTTCTCCTCCTCCACCTTCTTCTTTGTTTTTTGATTTTTTCATTTTTTATTTTATTTTTTTATTTCTTATTTTTTTTTTTTTAGGTAAGGCTTCTCTGTGTACCCCTGGCTGTCCTAGACCTCACTCTGTTACTAGGCTGGCCTCGAACATACAGAGATCTGCTTGCCTTTTGCCTTCTGAGTGCTGGGATTAAAGATGCATGCCACCAGCACCGAGCTCCTTGATAGTATCTTCTTCCTTTGTTAAAATTCAAACTGTTTCTAATATCACAAGCACATCTCCTCTCTCATTCATCTACCATTTCCCTTGATTTTGAATTTTTGCCCTTCCTACATCTATATCCCTATCTTTCCAATCACTGAACCATCAAGATTCATATCTGAAATTATCTCCTTGAATGACTTCTCTGAACAAAGGCCTGGAATTCCTCTTTTGTGGCCTTTCTCGAGCATGCTTACCTTGTTCACATCATTTTGGAATAGCCTCACTCCCTATATGAATGACAGGTGAAATGTGAGAGTAAGACTAGCTCTTCCCTTCCCTTCCCTTCCCTTCCCTTCCCTTCCCTTCCCTTCCCTTCCCTTCCCTTCCCTTCCCTTCCCTTCCCTTCCCTTCCCTTCCCTTCCCTTCCCTTCCCTTCCCTTCCCTTCGCTCCCCTCTCCTCCCCTCCCCTCCTCTTCCCTTCCCTTCTTTTGTCCTTTCTTCCCCTTTCCTTCCCTCTGCTCACTTCCTTGCCTCCTCCCTTCCTTTCCTCTCCCCTTCCCTCTCCTTCCCTCCTCTCTTTCTCTCCTTGCCTCCTTCCCTATTCCTTTCCCTCTCCTTGCCTCTTCACACTTCCCTTTCCTCTCTCCTTTACCCTCTCTGTCACTTTCCTTTACTTCTTTTCTTTACTTAAATCAAATAAACACATGCATCTAACTGCTAGGATGTCGGACAGCATAGGCCTAGCCTGTTCCTGAAAGGACTGACCTATCACATTGCTCTCCATACAGCATAAGTACACCCACCGACTTCTTACCATCACTTCTTGTCCTTTGACTCTATGGTTAGGAGCTCAGTATTTTAATCATAAACACATATATTTGGGTACATTGATGTTATGAACATTAAAAAGGTCATTGAAAAATATATTAGTTTTTTGTAATCTCTTAAATAATTTACTTTGGCAAACATACTAAAGTCACTTTACATTATAATAATAAGTCCTTGGCTCTGTATCCAGCTGAAACATGCTTCTCTCTATGGACCTTTTAAACCACTGTGAAAAATTGATTACACTTCATTTGATCTCAGGTTTACAGTATCAGAGTATTCATGTACTTCTGTGCTTTATTGGTGATTTTATGAAAGAAGAAGAAAGGAAAGGCTGTGCGTAATTTTCAAATTTCAACCTTAATTTCAGTATTTTTAAATTTATCTGACAGGGTAATTATCCCAGAAATTGTCTTAACTAAATGATTTGTGAAACTGTGATTGTCCCATTAAAATGACAGAGTACTCAATGAGGAGAGAAAAATGATTCTCTGAGGTTTGGCCCTATTAAACAGGTTCTTTATATTATTACCCAGTTCATATTTTGAACGTACACAGCTGTGTGTTTCTGTGTGTGAGCAAATGTGTCCCAGGCTGGAGACGGCTACCACCAGTACAGATAAGTGTAATAGCCTGCTGAGACTCCAGATTCTGTAGCAGGCTGACTGTTGCTTACTGGTGGGTGAAGATGGGTTCAGTTGCCTACATTTTACCCCATTTTCCTCATATCTAAATGAGGATGATAATTTGACCCATTCTATAGATCTTCATTAAGGCACAGTGAATACCTCCCAGTTCTAACTTTAGGAAGCAACAGATAATTTTTCTTAGTGACACTGCATGCTCATTCACAGCAGCCAGAGTCTTAGGTCCATACTCTTACTTGAGGACTTAAGCACTTTGGTAACTACATAGAATATTGCCAGTTGCCAGGCTTTGTGGTTGAAATGGGAAAAATTGGTAAAAGCTGCATGTTGAAGCTTTGGTCTAATATCTTTACACTATTGAGTAGTAATTTGAAAATGAGGATGTAACTTTATCAATGGATAATCATCCTTGAGTTCATGGTGAATGGGCTAAAAGGAGGTAAAATCTAGTTGGGGGGAGTAGGTTACATAAGACATAAATTTGAAGGCAGTTTCTCTCCCTTCGTCTTCCTTTCCTTCTCTGTCTCCCTCCATCTCCCTCCCTCTCCCTCCCTCTCTTTCTCTCTTCTTCCTATGTGCATGTGTGTGTCTTTCTGTTGGTCTGTCTGTCTGTTGTCTGTCTGTCTCTGTCTCTGTCTTCTCTCTTTTCTGTAAAGTGAAAAGCTATGTTCTGTGACACACATTACACACTTGTAATATAAATTCTCCTTTACCACAGGCCTAGAAGGCAAACAGAGTCAGGTGACCAGGAGTGAAACATCTGAAATCATGAGCCTGTGAAACTTCACCTTTATTTTCTTTCTGTTTCTCATATATTTTATGCCTGTGATTAATACATGACTTAAGAGGAGAAAGAACAATGCACCATCTCTCTTCACAACAAGTACTTACTTAAGCAAAAGTGACTATATCACTGACACTCACCAGTCACTCTTCAGATGGTGGTCCAAAGTCAAAAAATGCAGTCTTAGATAGTGGTCAAAAGGTGGACAATCGGAATTATTAAATCGCAAGCTTGTAGGAGCTTCTATAATAATTATACCAATCACCTTGATAGTTATTGTAGAGAAATGTCTTGGAACAGGGTAAATAGTAATATATCATTATTATTTAAGAAGAAAAATGTGACATGCATGGATCTTAAATAATTCCAATTTCATGTCAAGATAAAAGGTTTGGGGACTCTAAGTTTTCTAAGGCCAATTTATTTGAGAAGGGAAGAATACTAGTGAGGTGTGATAGATATTATGCTTATATTATAATTTATTCTTGCAGAATAATAGTCATCTATTGGTTTATTTGTACATTCAATAAATATTTATTAAGGATTTCTTATATAGAGAGAGACTGTACTATCTTCAGATATAGTATGTATTCTGAAAGATGCCTACTGCCTTTATGGATGTTTTAATGATGTTAAATGTATTGTCTGTTAATAGCCACTTATCATTGGGATAAATATCATAGAAAGGTGATGAGATTAATGATAAATATTGGTGTAGTTTATAAATTCTTAAAAATTTCATCTAAATACTCATCCATCATGCAGGCAGTAGGGTGAAAAATCTGTGACTTTTATGGTATAATCCTAGGTGATTTACAAGGAATACAGAAATTTGTGGGTACATTGCAATTCACTAGATGAACATAACTGATAGAATGGATATACAGTATGAAAGGAGATTTATTATACTGGTGTCTTAGGATTACTATTCCTGTGATGAAGCACCATGGCCAATAAGCAACTTGTTTGGCTTATACTTCCACATCACTGTTCATCATTGAAGGAAGTTAGGACAGGAACTCAAACAGTGTAATGAGTCTTTCTCTGTCCTACCATCCAGCTACCAAATAATGACATGGAGACATTTTATTATGAAAGCTCTGCCTACAGCTTAGGTTTGTTCCTAACTAGCTCTTATGACTTAAATTAACCCATGTGTATTAAGCTGTTCTATCACGTGGTGTTACTTCTCTTCCATTTTGTACCTCCTGTTTCTTCTCTGTTGTATCCTGGTGTTTCCTGCACTCCTAGTTCTTCCTCCTTTTCCTTTCTCTTCCTGGAAATCCCACTTATACTTCCTGCCTAGCTATTGACCATTCAGCTTTTTATTATACCAATACTGGTAATATATCTTCACACAGCATATAAATATCCCACAACAAACAGGGAAGGAACCTAAAGGCAGGAACTGGTGGAGAAGATATGGAGGGTGCTGCTTATTGGGTTTCTCTGCCTGCCCACCAACAGAACCGAAGACTACCACCTCAGAGATGGCACCACCTGTACATAATGGGTCTTCCCCCATCAACCACCAATCAAAAAATAAATTCTCACAGCCTTGCACACAGCTTTTGGAAGCCCTTTCTTAATTAAGGTTCCCTCTTCTCAGATGGCTTTAGTTTTGTATCAACTTAACATGAAACTATCCAG
The DNA here is from genome assembly GCF_049852395.1 of Peromyscus maniculatus bairdii. Taxonomy (NCBI): domain Eukaryota; kingdom Metazoa; phylum Chordata; class Mammalia; order Rodentia; family Cricetidae; genus Peromyscus; species Peromyscus maniculatus. Next base: position 12,966,163 of record NC_134871.1, read on the forward strand.
CAAAACTGGCTTGCATGGTAGGAACTGGGTTGTACCTCAGCGCCTTTCTGCATGCTGGATAAGCTGAGATCCTGGTAGCTGCTTAATCCATGAGATTGGATGCCTCAGAAGTGAAAATTTGGTACTATAGGCCTGGAAGACTCCTGGGGAGATATGGCCTTTTAGTCTATGTCGGAAGGCTAAGAAGTTTTGGTTTAAGTTCAGCAAAAAATGGTGGCAGCGGCAGAGACAACTACAGTAGAATAGTTGCACTCACTTGCAAGGGTGATTAGACAAAGCATCACTGTTCTCTGTAGCTAGAGTTTTCCTGCCTTGCCCACAGTCAGGACAAATCTTTGTCACCCACCAGTCCCACAGCTGCTCAGACCCAACCAAGTAAGCACAGAGACTTATATTGCTTACAAACTGTATGGCCGTGGCAGGCTTCTTGCTAACAGTTCTTTTATCTTAAATTAACCCATTTCTATAAATCTATACCTTGCCAAGTGGCTGGTGGCTTACCGGAGTCTTTACATGTTGCTTGTCCTGGCAGTGGCTGCAGTGTCTCTCCACCTTAGCCTTCCGCTTCCCCTAATTCTCCTCTCTCCTTGTCCCACCTACTTCCTGCCTGGCCATTGGCCAATCAGTGTTTTATTTATTGACCAATCAGAGCAATTTGACATACAGACGATCCCACAGCACTTCCCCTTTTCTTTTTTTAAAAAAGGAAGGTTTCAACTTTTACACATCTCTAAAGCCAGTTTGGTATATTTGGGAATTTGGGCGTAGCTTCTCTTACTACTTCCTGCTGGAGGGGGGCACTGTATCTTATGGGGACACAAAGAAAATTTTAGGATCATGGAGTAGTCTGTGAGGCTGTATCATCTGAGCCAGTTGCCTTGAAATGATTCTGGATGTTGGATCATCTGGGCCATGGTGTCATCAGAGACCTTTCAGGTGGTCTTGACTAGTCAAACCTGATGTGTCTTAATCTGGAACAAAACCACAGCCTCTGGCTTTCTGTAGAAACAAAAGCAGAGCCTCCTTTCCAAAGCAACATATCCTTACATACAAAATTTGAAGTTAAGGTACCTTTAAAATATACATTTTGGCATAACTCAACAGCTTTTGCAATCAAATGTTTTTCTTCAGTTACGAATATCAAAGAGAACATAATCCAGATTCTCTGTGTGGTAGCCATCTTTACATGGCTTATTTTTTATATCACCTTGAGCCTATTGCTTTAAACTGCAGCCTTTTAATCCTGCAGACTCCACCCACTTCAGCTTTCCAACATGGCGGTGGTACGTTTTCTGCCAGCTCTGGGAGCCATCAATTCTCAGAAATAGTGGGTCTATGTTTCTATCAAAGCAGCATGTAGCCCAGAAACCTCTTTGTTTTGTTTTGTTTTGTTTTGTTTTGTATTAGCAAAGGCTAAATCCACCATGCAGCTTAATGTGCCACTTGCAGAGGCCTCATTCCTGCCATACTACAGGTCGAGCACACACGCCAGAAACCCGCCATAGTAGCTCAAACACGCAGGCTGCCGCTAACTTGAGAGAAACAACTAGGAACTGTTTTTAGCTCCGTTTTAGAATCTTTTTTCTCAGATTTTAGGTGGAAACTCTTGCCCCACATTGGGCGCCAGATATTGGAGGAATTATTTTGGCCACTCCACGTAGTTAAAAGGATATTTATTTAATGGCATAACTCACAAATTAAGTGAAAGGTAGGTCCCAGGGTCTGGGGAAGGTGTATCGCAGTCCAGTGGTGTTCTCTGGAGCTCTGCACAATTCAGAGTCCCAGTACAGAGAGAGCGCACAGAGAGAGCGCTGGCCAATCCAGCTCTCGGGTCTCCAGGCGCCTCCCCTCGCCCCACCTTGTAGGTGTGACAGTTGCCAGAGTCTCAGTAGGGGTTGGAACTTCCAGATCCAAGCTGGAATGGCTACCCACTACAGTTCTCCCTCCTTATATCTAGTCTACTCTCACTCACATCAACTGATAATTCTTATTGGAAATGTCCTCATAGATGTGCCCTGAATTATGCCTTCCTTGGTTTCAGATCCAATCAAGATTATCTATTATATGAGCCTAATATCTTCTTCAGAGAACTCTAGTCTTCTATTATTTTCTTTTCTTTATAAACATCGTGTTAATAATTTACAATAAATGCTGTGCTTTGTACAAATGGAGGACTGACATCAAGTGCCTATTTGATATTGGGGAAGTTAAATGCTTTCTGAAAGAGTATCAAATCAGGTTGGGCAAATCAGTCAGTATTAACTAGAGAAAGCAGTAAAAACAACAGCAAAAAATACTCCAACTGGAAAAGTCACAAAGATGTGAAGCTAAGTTACTATTTCATAGATGTAGACTTACGGGTGATTAAGAAGTTTAGTGATTCTGGTAGGCCAAGTCAAGAAAGACTCAATGTAATACTCAGTAAAGTGATACTGACAAAAATCTTAAGCAAAAGCTGTGACTGAATCACATTTATATTTTATAACAATGAGTGAGACATGAGAGTGTGAGGAATCCAGTTGAGGATCTATTGTAATAAAACCCAAGGAAGATGTATTTCAGAAATGCAAGGGTAAATCACTATACAAAAACAGGCCTATGTAATGTACTAGGGCAACAGACTAGGGCAAGAGCTGTATGACAAATAGATAGCAAAAATAGCATTTGACAAGATTTTAACATTTCTTAAGAATGAAAACACCCAGCAAACTGAGAAAAATAACTAGCAATCTCATGGTGGACATCTATAAAAAAAATCGCAGCTACTATTGTACCTAATGATTTTTAAGTATATTTATACTTGCCCCTCTCCCTCCATCTTTTCCTTCATTTATTCCTTCCTCTTTTGCCCCTTGGTGTCATTCTCTTTCTTTTCTCCCTCCTCTCTCTCTCTCTCTCTCTCTCTCTCTCTCTCTCTCTCTCTCTCTCTCTCTCTCTCACACACACACACACACACACACACACACACACATATACATATACACACACTTCTCCATTTTAGTTTTTGAAACAGATCTTTATTATGTAGCTAAGATTGGCTTTGAACTTGTGACTCTCCCCTATTCCAAATGGGAGTCTGGGTGGTTTCCTTCTCATATCAAGAACAAGATAATGATATCCACTCATGGTACTTTTATTCATCTTTGTACTTAAGTTTAAGCAAGGTCAATTATAAGTAAAGCAAAGCATTCTCACTGAAATGGATGTACTACCTTGTATATAGAAAATCATGAAGAATAATGAAATCATCATAATGAATGCATATTATAAAATAATTGTGAAACTATAAAGTGTAAAGTCAGTTGCCTTCAAACATTAGTAATGATCTATAAAAAACTATTCCATTTAAAATATATCAAATAGGACATCTATAAAAAAGTTAATAATAAAAGCACAATTTTTCCTGTGAAGTTAAAATTCATTATCAAAGAAAATAAAGACATAAATAGATTGAAAAAAAATCAGTTTATGGTGTTTATGTGAAAGACTTAATACTGTTATGATGACAATATTTATAAGTTTGATCTATAATTCAGTGTAATGCCTAGCAAAATGCAAGCTGAAATCTTTGAAGAAAATCACAGACTGATCCTAAAGTTCATATACCAATGTATAATAAAAACAATCACTAAAAAGAAGTATTGAAGACCGACATTTCTAATTTTGAAACTTATTGCAAAGCTAGAGAGTAAGGTAGTAGCATGCTGCCATAAGGATAGACAATGGTAGGCCTGGATAGACAAGACAAAGGAAAGTATGGACAAAACCCTTACACTAATGATCAACTGATATTCAACAATAGTGCCACAATAATTGATATTCTTTGCAATAAATAATGATGGAATAAGTGGACAGTTTCACACAAATAAATTAAATTGGCTGTTACTTCGAAAAATACTTTTTAAAAGTAACTGGCCAGCCATAATCACATGCTTGTAATCATAGCATTGGATAGGGCAGAGTGGGGGTGAGCACACGTTCTAGGCAAGTCACAACTACATAATAGAGATCTGTTTTTAAAATTGAAATTGAGAAATGGAGGGAGGAGAGAGAAAGGGAGAGAGAGAATGAAACAAGGGAAGGAATGAATGAAGGAAGAAATTGAGGGAGAGGGGAAATAATAAGTATTGCGAGGGCGACTCCAAGTCATCCTACAGTAATGAAAATATTTGTGATCATGAATCTTGATTGTTTTTTTTTTTTTGTACTGGATTTAAACCTCTTTAGGATACTTTTATATGACAAAGCCACAGAGACCAACATTTAACATAATTACTAGTTTTCTCCCAATCTCAGCAACTCCCAACCCAATATTAACCATAATTCATTTGATTGACAACAGTCATTCATCATGTTCTGGACATTCTCCAAGCAATGGATAATGTAGTGAAGAAGACAGACAGGGTTCCAGATCTTATGGAGTTTCTATTCTAGTGAACAAATCAGAATTAAATGTACAGCAGCCAAATAATTTCAGACTGACACACAGTAGGATAGTAGAAGAAATGGAATTATGGGAAAACAAAACTATTTGTAGATGGGAGTATCTATATCCCACTGAGAGACCATAAGAGAATGGAATAGATGAATCTAACTAAACTTTTACACCTAGTTTCCAATTTGGAATTTAAACTATACCAAAACAAAACAGAAAAATCCAGAAAAACAAAGGCATGTTAATACAAACCAACTTGCCTGGAGTCTTTTGAGAGTTATTGTTGTTGATTATAAAAGGATTAATAATTTCCTTGTTACTGCCCCCAAATTCCTGGCATATCTGACTGAAGGAATAAAGGGTTTATTCTGCATCGCTGTTGAAGTGTACCCAACAGACATCACGGTGGCAGGGCAAATAATGGTGATAGGAGCTTGAAGCAGCAGTCTTATCTGCAGTAAGAAAACAGAAAGAGTTGCACGTTGCTGTTCGGTTTGCATTCTCTATTTTATTCATTCAGGTATCCCCCAGATCGCAGAATGGTGCTGTCCACATTGAGAGTGGCTCCTTGCCGGGCGGTGGTGGCGCACGCCTTTAATCCCAGCACTCGGGAGGCAGAGCCAGGCGGATCTCTGTGAGTTCGAGGCCAGCCTGGGCTACCAAGTGAGTTCCAGGAAAGGCGCAAAGCTACACAGAGAAACCCTGTCTCGAAAAACCAAAAAAAAAAAAAAAAAAAAAAAAAAAAAAAAAAAAAAAGAGTGGCTCCTAACTCAATTAATTAGCCTAATCTCTAAAATCCTCACCGACGTGGCAGAGAGAGATGAGCTGTTTTCTTACTTGTTATTTACTTAAATGAATTGAAAACACAAGTCCAAACGAAATATTTATTTGGATATATTTAGCAAATGTATTATTAATCATAAACACCCTTAAGTAATCAAGATGCCCTTCTTTAGCATGTGGATGAACTCTGGTACCTCCAGACAATGAAATATTGTTTCTAAAAAGGAACAATATTACTGAAAAAATGAGCCATCAAGACATGAAAGCATATGGAGGAATTTTACATTCTTATACGAAGTTAAAAAAAAAAACAACTGAGCTTCAAAGGCTACATACTGCATGATCCCAACTACAGGACACTCTGAAAAAGCCAAATCACTGAGACAGTAAAGAAAAACTCAGTATTCAGGGGCTAGAAGGTGGATATGGACAAACAGGTAGAACACAGGATTTTTAGGGCATGACTGAGTATACTGACAGATATAGCCTGTCATAGACATATATGTCCAAATTTATAGAGTGTGCAACATTGAGTAAATCCTAACATTAACTATTAGCCCTGGATAGTAATGATCAATGCATCCATTATGACAAATGTGTCGCAAGATGGAGGATGATGTACACATATTTATATGGAAAGGAAATTGATGGATCTGAGTTGTCGGCTTAGTGTTTCTATATACCTAAATGCACATTAAAAATAAGCTTTCAAAAAAGATTCAGAGAATATAGGTAACAAATATTTGTGGTAAATACACATAGATTATAGGTGTTAGAGATGGTACTAACTCAGACATGCCCAAACTTTGTAGTCTGACATGCCATATATCAGGCATTATTAGAGTATTGTTACATCAAAGTAAAGCAGTTGCTCATTAAATTATTCTCCAAGAAATTTAATACCTATGTATTTAAAATGTTTAGAAACATTCCAAAATTTAAAATGTTTATAAAATGTTTTCGTTCTTCACGAACCATTAGTACTACTAAGTGAGACGGCTGCATAAATATAGCTTTTAAAACAGTGGACTCAGACATCAACAGCCTCATTTTCTGTCTCAGCTTAATCATTCAAGTTATTTGCTTGTTATCAAAGGAACTACACCACAACCACTTTAGATAGGAATCCTGAAAAAAATGTTTATCTGTTGATGTGTACATGGTAGAATTGCCAGATCACAAAGAATCTCGTAGGTGCCGTGTATCCCTACATTTCTCCAGCAATTTGACAATATCTTATAGGCCCTGTGAATTTTCTGTTGTTTCTTGAGCACTTTGAGACATACTTCAGGAAATGCTCTATTATAACTCAACATAAACTGTTTTAGATGGGAAGGTGTTATTGTAATTATGTAGGAGATGAGGCTTTTAGAGAATAGAGATGGATGAGGACAAGGTTATTGTTATACTAGCCCAAGTAGAAATCAGGCAATTTATCTGGGTTCCTTATTTAAGGATTACTTAGCGAGTTTTCACTATTTTGGCTTTCTAGCCATGATATTTTTATGTATGCTCTCAGGCTAATCTTTCTTCTCATCTAAGGAATGTTATTTAGCCTTTCGCTGTTCTTTTTCTTCTGAATCTACTGCTGTTTCAGCCAATAATTGTGGCTCTGCAGTTACGGGTCCACTTCTTGGGTAGTGGCCCTGTGGGACTTCTATGTCCCACTGGTCCACTCCTGCTCCTGCCACCAAAGGTCATTTTAACTAAATTTCTATCATTCTATCAGGGATCAAAGGCTGGGGTTAAAACCTGCTACCTAAGAGAGGTTGAGGAGCAACTAGCTGACCTTCCCTCTTCACCAGAGTCTTCAAAGAGAACTTCCTTCCACTCCACCAACCAAAAAAACAGACTGCCACACTCAAATTCCCTCCCTACTACTTCCTGTGTGTCGCTCTGTTTTCTAGTTGCCCTCTAACTCTCCATGATCACTTTCTTTCAACTAGTTACTACCTCCATCTCCTGGCCCAAGGTTGATTTTATTTAATTAATACCAACACAAATTTAGGGTTCACAGATTTCTTCAGGGTTCCCCCCTCTTTTTCTAAATAAGAAGGAAAGGTTCTAACTCTAACATACTAAAACTATATACAGTAAGAACAATTATCAAGTAATAATTATATTCCCAATGTCCAGTCTATCTCTATTTGACAACTTTGAGGAATGTATTCTATTGTCTATACTACCTTGGTGATTCCAAAGTTTTGTACATAAATCACTTTCTATCAACTTGTGCTACCATCCTAAAAACATCTTTTTAGACCTCAAAACATTTTCTTAGAGTAAACAACTTAACCTTTTATGTCTCTCAACTTTGATAAACTTTACATCTTTTTTGTGAGTTTCCTTTTAGACTTTTGTCCATCTTCTCTGCAGTAGATGGATTCTGACAGGAGCAGATGTATCTTACTGTCATGAAAATTCATATTTTATTAAAACATCTTAAATGTCATGTTCTGTAGATTTCTGGTGGTCTTAAAGTCTTTTAGAGATCTACAGAATATGACCTTGAAAATATACCTATCATGACTACAAATTTGATTGTAATAGATGACTTGCTACAAACCAGCATTTCTTAATTATCCTAAATAATTTGTAATAATAGTTTTCAAGGACTAGAACTTTACATTACATTTTTAAATGAACTACATAGGTACAATAACTTAAATGAGTAGAAACTTATATACAGTATGTTATAATAAAATAACCTTAAATTTGTATCAATATACAAAAATCCATACCAATGTAAAATATTTGAGGCTAGTAGTTATATTTTAGTTTAAAAGTAGATTCCCTAATCTATTCTTTTAAGGAATCAGGCTTTTAGAGAATTAAGAAGGATAAGGACAAGGTCACCATTGTACTGTCTCCCGTGGAAATGAAATAATTCTTCTGGGTTCCTTACTTCAGAATCCCAATATATAAAACTGTACTCAGCTATGTTAAGCACTTATACCACACAAATCCTCTGTACATTCTATTCATGGATTTTTCATAGCCTGAAACTGCAAAGGTTTTGAAAACTATGCCTAGCTACCAATTGATCTGGCCTTGATGTTTTCACTTTTTAAATCTGTAACTGAGGCCAGTGTGAGCATCTCATTTATCAGTATGTCTTTTCTTAGAGAGGGGTAATTTTTTCTGTTTTCAAAATGATCTCAATTCATCTGGTTGTCTAACAGTCCTCCATGACTATGGGCAAATAGGTTATTTATTGCCAAGTTAACTTTCTCTTTGCACAGGAAATCACTGGGAAGGTTGGTTGGAAGCTGAGCTGCCCCATCCTCTGGATCATTAAAGACCATGCAATATTTTATGGCTGTCAGCCTTTAGGCTTCTATCATGGTGGAAAGAACATCCTTAGGGAGAAACATAACGATTCCAGAAAGTTGGATGACAGTGTCTTGACCTGTGCTTTTATAATGTTCAATTAATCAGTCTCCTTTGAAAGAATTGACCATGGGACTCTTAAAGCATTTGAAATCTTTGGATAAAAGCTCAAAGACAGGTTCTTCCTGCTTTCATTAATTTCATAATCAATGATGTCAATTTGTCACAGTTAATAATGCTCCCCCTGTCACTTTCCCCAGACTTTTCTGAACTTAAAAGCTTCTAGAAAAACTCATCCTGCTCCTCCTTTTTATTTCTGGTCTTAGTTTTCTTCATTCTCCTGATGATATGCAAATTTCTTCAATTGTCCCAAGTCATGAAAAACGAATTTAAGTTCTTAGAAAAAAACACAGTATAGTTTACAATACCCAGTCTAAGGTGAAATTTTTGAAAGCTGGCAACCTGAATTATGAATGCCTGTTTTTAACTTGCTACATTTACTTGTATGTTTTAGCTTTAACTCTTTTTAGATTTTTCTGCAAAAACAGCATGTGTTTATTTTTCAATTTTTTTTAGAAATTCTTCTTAAAGTAGCCCAGGTATCTGCAACCCTATTTATATGTTATTCATTACACCTCACTAAAACAAACATCTTAGAATTTTTGCCTTTATGAACATATTATTATTTTATTCAAAATTTGAATTTTTCAATTGGCCTAAATGTAGATGGTGATTCACTGCAATCTGACATGGAGGTGCCTGTGCCAGAATACTTCTTTGCCTCTGTAAATTTGTGCTCATTATTTTACCTCTCAAGGTTATTGTCTCCTTAAGTTTGAATTGTTTGATCAGGAACTCTGGAAATGAACTACAGTTAGAGGAATTGAATTTAAGCAGAGAGACTGGAAAACAGGAAAATGTTTTCCATGGAAAGGAAGATATGAACTTATGCGTGCTGGTCAGCAGTACCTCAGGGACATCTTGCTTATTCTGTATTTGTTTCACTACTTCAAAAAAATGAAAAAATAACATTAATCACAATACTCAATTTAGGGGTATTAAAGACAAGTGTTGTCTGATATTTTGATTGTGTTCTGAGAAATAAAACTTGCTTGGAGTCAGAGGGCAGAGCTAGTCACTAGCTGACTATAGAGGTTTAGAGGACTGTAGACAGGGAGAAGACAAAAAGTGGTAAGGTGGGGCTGAGAGAGGATGTTGGCCAATTTGGATGGAGGAATGGGAGAGGTAGGAAGCAGCTGTGGCTGCTCCCCTGCTTCTCTGATCTTTCACGTTTTTACCCTTATATCTGACTCCAGATTATTTATTGGTAAGATTAATTAGATTAATGCTTCATTCGATGCCCAATGTGTGGCAAGAATTTATGAAATAGGTGCTCGCCAGTGGATTTGCAGCCACTGGCATTCCACCAGAGCTACATGTGGGAGCTGCATCCACCAGTCACCACACCATAGGCTGGCTTTTCCTTTCCTTCCCTAAGCCCTCTGCTCAAGTCTAGACTTTTCCTGTTGTAGTCTCTCTACAGCAATCTTCACAAGCCCCAAACTCCACAAGTTCTTGGGCTCCAAACACTACTGTAGTTAGCCCTTCACCCCAAGCCAGCTCTGCCTTCAGGCAGCTCTGATTTCACTCCCTGCCTGTCACACGTGCTGCTTTCATGTGTTTTCTGTGTCTGCCTTTCAGACAGCTGGCTCTTTGGCTCATTTTCCATGTGGGTTGTGGGCTTTTTGTGGACCTCCTCCTCAGGCTGCTGATAGACAATAAGTGGCAGCTGTCCTCAGCAAGGTTGTGTACCACCTCTATTCTTTGCTCAGATGTGCTATGAAGCCACGGACAGCCTCAAACTTCACCATCATTGTCACCAGATTTGGTGAGACAATTGGGTCTATTTAAAAGTGGGAATTAATTTTAAAAAAAGAGAGAGAAAGAATTTTTTCCCCACATTAAAAAATGGGTAACATTATTATGATGGAGGGAGTTAGGTCTCTGTATGATTCCACAATGGATGATTTAAAAATAGAACAATTAAATGAGGGGAATAATTAACTTAGCTGTGATTTACATAATGTTAATTATAATCATCACTGGTTTGGTAATTCTTGTTTTATCACTTTAAATTTGGTTGATATCAATTCCAAATATGAGAAATATACTAATAATATGCAAGCCCTATAACTAATTATTAAAGAAAATAATGAAATTTTGACTGATAAGTTAGAAGCATTAGAAAAAGTTATTAAAACAGGTAATAGAGATATTCAAAGATGGAGGAACGTAAGGGAGAACCAACCTCATCATTACATCATCATTATAAAAGAACAAAAACAAAAACAAACCTACCTTAATTTATCCAGTCACCATAAAGGAACAACTGCCAAATGACAGGTATCCCCATGGCTATGTAGGAGTTGATAGGATTCCCATGGGAATGTTAGATTCAGAGGATTTAAGAAAGCAATAGACTCCTATGGTATGCATTCACCTTTTGTGAGGCATTAAATTCATGGTCAACTACTAACAGAATTATCCCACAAGACTGGAAAGACTTGGTTACTGCAGTATTGGAATGTGGTCCTCAGTTACAGTGGAGTATCTGGATAGATGAGGCTAAGACTAATGAACAATGGAGTAATGCTAGAGATATGGAAATTTCCCAAGAACAAATTCTTGGAGAGGGAGGTTATGCTGTTGTACAAAGACAGTCTGTTTACAATGACAACAACTTGGTTGTTGTCTATGCCATGCATCAGCTTTGAAAGCTTGGGAGAGAGTTAAAGAAGTTGGAAAGATAATTAAAGTTATACATGTCCCAAAAGAAACCATCACTGTTTTTTTTTTATAAAGGTCAACTACAGCTATAAATAGAATGATACCAAATCCAGAATCTAGATAAATAATAATTGAATCTTTGGCTTTTGAAAATGCAAATTCACAATACAAAAGGGTAATTTGGCTTTAAAGGCAAGATCAGCACCTATAGAGGAATGAGTATGAGATACAGTCAATATTGAACATCAAAACCATGATGATGCTTGGATAGGAGAAGTGATTCCAAAGTCTTAAAGAAAAATTAAAATGTCAGCTTTTTTAACTGTGGCAAACAAAGTCACCGAAGAAGGGATTGTAGGCAATGAATTCCTAGAAACATTTTTTTTCTAGGAATAATTCAAAGAGTAGGACCTCTCCTTCTAGAGTATACAGAAGGTATGGAAAAAGCTGACAGTGAACCAATGAATGCAGATAAACATGGGACAGATACAGTAACCCTTTATAATTGGGAAACACCTTGTGGGGCCCATTGCAGGCTCCATAACCACATTTGGTTCAATCATTTCCTGACACTATGGGGGAAATTCCTCCCCAGAGCAAGTAAAGAACCTAAGGCCTACTGTAAAAAAAAAAAAAAAAAAAAAACCAACCACTAATATGGATGATAGAACACTATTAGAACATGAAACAAAAATTTCAGGAGAAACCATAAAGCAAATATTTTGAGAAACTTCTAAGAAGATCAAAGACCAAAGTTAAAAATATGAGTAAATGGCATTTTAATTGAGGGTTTTATAGAAACAGGGGCAGATGTAACATTAATTGTACCAGAATCTTGGCATCCAAATTGGCCCCTTCAGGAGTAAATGTTCAGCTTTTAGGGATTGGAACTTTATCACAGGTAAACAAAGCACAAGATGGGTGGAGTGTATATGGCCAGAAGGACAGAGAGGAAAATTAAAGCCATATATGGCTAGCATACCAATTAATTTAGGGGGATATGATTTGTTATGGCAATGGAATACCCAGATTTACATTTATCCAATCTCAGAAACTAACCATAAACTAATGTATGTTTCTGGGAAAAATATTAAAAGGTATATAAAGAATAGTCACAAACCATCCAGATTGTACATAAACAGGGACCAACAGCTACTGATTTTTCAAAGTTACCAACAGAACTACATTTAAAATGATTAACTGACAAACATGTATGGGTGGAACAGTGATATCAGAAAAAATTACAAGCTTTAGAACAGCTGGCACAAGAGTAGTAGCTAGATGCTCAACATATTGAAGAATTGACCAGTCCTTGGAATTCTCCTATATTTGTCATTAAAAAGAAATCTGGGCCTGGCTATGGTGGCACATGCCTTTAATCCTAGCACTCAGGAAACAGAGGCTGATGGATTTCTGTGAGTTCAAGGCCAGTCTGGTCTATAGAGCGAGTTCCAGGATAGGCTCAAAAAGCCACACAGAGAAACCTCGTATCAAAAAACAACAACAACAAAAAAAAAAAAAAAAACAAATTTAAAAAAAAGAAAAGAAAGAGAAATCTGGAAAATGATAACAGATCTAAGAGTTATTAATAAGGTAATTCAGCCAATGGATTCTTTATAGCCTGGAATCCCCTTGCCTTCTATTATCTAAAGGATGGTCTATTACAGTGATTGATTTAGAAGATTATTTCTTCACTATACCTTTACAAGAAGAAGCTACAGAATAATTTGCCTTTACAGTGCCTATTTATAAGAATTCTCAGCCTGTTAGAAGGTATCAGTGGAAAGTTCTCCCATAAAGGTTGTTAAACAGTACCACACTCTACCATCATTTTGTACAACAGCCATTGAAAATTATTAGTAATCAGTTTCACCAATCTATAATTTACCATTATATGGATAATATCTTACTAGCTGATTCAACTGTAGATACCTTAGAGAAAATGTTTGAAGACTTAAAGGAAACTTTGCCTTGTTGGTGATTACAAATTGTTCCAGAAAAAAAATACAAAGAGGAGACTTTATTAATTACCTAGTATATAAAACAGGTTTACAAAAAATATAACCCCGAAAGGTACAAATCAGGTGAGATCAATTGTGAAGGATTTTCAAAAATTGCAGTGAATATTAACTAGCTATGGCCCACAACTGGATGGACAACTCAAGAACTAAGTAATTTATTTTAAACCTTATAGGGTGATAAGAACTTAAATAGTTCAAGAAAATTATTAGGTGAGACTGAGAGAGCATTGGCTTTGGTAGAAAAGAAATTACAGGATGCACATGTAGATTGTTTGGATCCAGAGCTTAATTGTATTCTGGTTATTTTACCTTCTATGCATTCCCTTTTAGGGATTTTAATGCAGAGAGAAGATAATACCTTAGGATGGATATTTTTTTACCACACAAACAGAGTAAAAAACAAAAAACTTAAAGACCCATGTGGAAAAGGGTTCTGAGTTGATTTTAAAAGGAAATTGAGACTTCTTCAATTAGAAATAGACCCAGCAGAAATTATAGTACCCTTTACTAATGCTGAGATTTCTTCTTTATGGGAAGAAAATGAACATTGACAAAGCGTTTGCAGTAAATTTTTTGGGAGAGATTAACAACAAATATCTCAAAAGCAAGAGAATTCAGTTTATAAAGAGAATGAACTGGATCCTTCCTCACATTGTATGAGGAACACCAATTTCTGGAGCCCCTACATTCTATGCTGATGCAAACAAAACAGGAAAGGCAAGTTGTAAGTCAGAAAATTTAAATAATGTGGCTCACAGCCTTTCTGGTTCTGTTCAAAGTCAGAATTATATTGTATTCTCCTGGTATTATTAGATTTTCCAGAACCCCTTAATATAGTTACTGACTCTCAATATGCAGGAAGAGTTGTTTTACATATTGAAACTGCTGAACTTATTCAAGATAATTTAGAGTTGACTTTGTTATTTATTCAATTATAAGAAAAAAACAGAACTAGGAATCATTCCTTATATATAATGCATATCAGATTCCCTATGGGTCTACCAGGCACTCTAGTATAAAACAAAAATGAAATTGGTCAACTATTGGTAGGAAATGTGCTAGAAGCCTCAGGTTTTCATTGGAAACTGCATGTCGATAGCAAGTTTGAAAAATGATTTTTCCATCACTTAGCAACAAACCAAGGAAATTATAAGAAAATGTTCTATTTGTTCTTTGTATAACGAAACTCTACTATGTGCAGGAAGTAACCCAATTCCTCAAAGAAATAAAATTTGACAAATGGAAGTGTTTCATTTTGCAGTGTTTCGAAATTTAAAATATATACAAAATACTATAGATACATATTCAGGAATTCAATGGGTAACTGCTTTGAGTTCTGAAAAGGTTGATTCTGTAATCATACATTTGTTAGAAGTTATGGCCATCATGGAGATACTGTACAAATTAAGACTGACAATGTTCTAGCCTATGTCTCCAGTAAAAAAAACAGTTTTTTTTTCATATTGCAACATAAATAATATTACAGGTATACTGAAAACCCTACAGGACAAGCAGTTATACAAAGATCTACTCAAACTCTAAAAAATATATTTAATAAACAGAAAAGGTTAATAAAGACCCCCAACAGACAGACTGTACAATGCTTTAATAACTGTAAATTTTCTGAATGCTAATGAGAAAGGAACATCAGCAAAGAGACATTAGATAATAGAAAAAACTGCTGAATTAAATTAGCCTGTATACTTTAAAGATATGTTGACCTCAAAGTGGAAACCAGGATATTGGGGAAGAGGTTTTGCTTTAATTTCCAAAGGAGAAGAAAAGCTATTGATACCATCAAAACTGATAAAGACTTGATTTGAACAAGAGAGATTTATTGATTAGAAGAGGAGATAGTTCATCAAACAGTATAACCATTCAATCTAAACTACCTTATAAGATTAACAAATGCTTTCCATTTGATCAGATATATCTTGCCAAAATGGAAACTCCCCAAAGTTAGGGTTGAGGAAGAGTTTTTGTTTGTTTGTTTGTTTGTTTTGAATTCTTTCCAGGAGAATGAAGGCATTCAACTGAGGAATCTGAAGACCACTAGACAAATGAAACATCTGAAGAAAAGGGATAAATCATCCAAAACCAATGTCCCAAGAAAAAGAATAAATTTGCCTATTGCTATATCCCATTTCCAACAGGTTAAACTTGCATAAATCTTCGCAAATGTTTGTTTCTGCTGTTCTCTACAAACTTATAATGCAAATGTTCTTTTTTTTTGTAGTCCCAGTTCAATTAAAAATTAAAGTTGGTATTGGAGTTGGAGTATTGTTGCAGAATATTATTTTAAAATGTGTTACATTTGTTTATGCTCTGGAACATTTGTTTAATGCTTCAAAGATGTGTTGCATTCTTTTATGTTGCATTTGTTTAACTCTGTGGAGCTGTGTAACTGTGCCTGTCTAAAACACCTGATGGTCTAGTAAAGAGCTGAATGACCAATAGCCAGGCATGAGAAAGGATAGGTGGAGCTGGCAGGCAGAGGGAATAAATAGCAGGAGAAATCTGGGGAAAAAAAACAAAGAATTAGCAAGAGAACAAGGACATGAAGACATCAGAGGCCAGCCACCCAGCCAAACAGCAAGTCATGGAATAAGAATGAAAATAAGATGTATAGAAATAAGAAAAGGGAAAAGCCCAGAGGCCAAAGATAAACTGGATAATAAAAGTTAAGAAAAGTTGGCGAGAAACAGGCCAAGCTAAGGCTTGGAATTTATAGTTAAGAATAAGCCTCCATGTGGGATTTATTTAGGAGCTGGATGGCAGGATCCCAAAGAGAGAAAAAAATGAGCCAACAAGAGAGCATGGCTCTTTCTCTAAACCTAAGCATGCTTGTTAAAGGAAAATTCAAAATCTCTGTCTCATGTCAGAAAAGCCACCTGATATGAGACAGAATAAAAACCAAAATTAAGAGACTATTATATTACCTCTAATCTCATAATCCTTTGGTTTTACTTTGATTCTTTAATACCTTTCTGAATGTAAAAATGTTATCTCAAAATTTGTAACATATATATATATATTAAACTTTTGTCATGATATTAATGGCCATATAGAGTACTAATTCTAGAAAAAGGATTCATCTAGCTTCCTGTACATGATTTCTGGTTTGAGTCTCTATCAGGTAACAAGGAATTAAGTTTGTTCCTCTGGATGTACATAACAAAATATGATCCTTTAACCTCTTCAAGATCTGCTGGCTATGACATTTAAAATGTTTTAAGTTTTCTGTAGTGAACCATGACCATGCCCAACAATGACCTTTGAAGTCTCCAAAAGGAGGATGGAGCCCCACAACAATGATTATACTGGGACTATGGTAACACCTCTAAGCAACAAATACCACCCAAAGATCAGCTCTGGACTACAAACTGCTCAGAACAATTTCTTTTCTTTTCTTTTTTTTCCCTCTTGGCTTATTATTTTTTTCTTCATTTCTCTTTATTAAGAAATTTTCTAGTCACTCCGCATACCACCCACAGACCTCCCTCCTCTCTCCTCCCATCCCCCATCCCTCTCTCTCAAGCCACCCTGCATCCCCACATCCCCCAAATCAAGGTCTCCCATGGGGAGTCAGCAGAGCCCAGCACACTGAGCCTAGGCAGGTCCAAGCCCCTTCCTACCGCACCAAGGCTGTGCAAGGTGTCACACCACAGGCACCAGATTCCCAGAAGCCTGCCCATTCACTAACGACAGATCCCAATCCCCCTGCCTGGGTGCTCCTCATACAGTTCAAGCCAAAGAACCATCTTCCGTATCCAGAGGGCCTACTAGCTGATCCAGCATCTCAGACTACTCTAGCCAGGACTTGAGATAAGCCTTATACTTTCCCATTATACAGACTGGAAACAAATGAAACGACCAGTTCTCCTGGGATTTGACAATTATCCCAATTTTTTTTTTCAGGATCCCCTAAAGATCCATTACCCTCAGACAACAGGAAGTAATTTTAAGTACAAAATGCCCACATTCCCCAGAGGTAGGGTGGGTGATTTTTGATCATTCAGTGGGTTATGAATATTTACCATTTTAGGCAGAAGTTTCTGTTCTGCCAACAACTCTCACATACCCAGTAGCTACTTCTTAAATAATTGACTCTGAGGCTTAATATTACTCATAAATGCTCAGCTTGTAGGTCAGGCTTATTATTGATTAGCTCTTACACTTAAATTAACCCATAATTCTTATTTATGTTTAGCTACATAACTTTTTGTCAAAACTGAATTCTCATCTGGCTTCCCCTGCATCTGTCTGGCAAATCCTGACTCTACCCTTTGTCTTCCCAGAATTCTCCCAGTCTGCTTGTCCCACCTATACTTCCTGCCTGGCTACTGGCCAATCAGTGTTTTATTAAAACAATTCAAGTGACAAATTTTTATAGTGTACAAGAACCTTATCCCACAGCATTTCCCCCTTTTTGTCTAATTAAAAGGAAGGATTTAACCTTAGTATAGTAAAAGTATACACAACAAAAATAGTTAAGAATTACAGTAAAAATATCCAATACATTTGCATTTGACAAAATTAGAGAAAATACTTATCTATCTTATACTGGTGAATTTTTGTATCTTATTTAATTTCTATTATAACTAAGGAAAATTGTAATCATAGCTATTTATTCTTCAACTCTATGAAAGACCCCAGAAGGGTGAAATGTTATAGATGACTATTAATCTTTGTTTCTTAATTATATATTACATTTTTAAATGAGCTACATGAACATAATACCCAAAACAAGAGTAGAAATATACATACAGTGTAACAAAATTAACTTTAAATTTGTGTCATTAAGCTATAATCTATACTGGTGTAAAAATATGTAACATTAACAATTTTTTTGGATAAAAAGATTGATTATGACCAACAACAATTTGTAACCAAACCCCATAAACAAACAATCATAGTCCATTTTTTTGGGGAATGTGGGCATAATTTTCTAGGCTACTTCCTGCTGATTGGGGGCACTGTTAATCTTAGGGGGACCCTGAGAAAATTTAGGATTATGGCCAAGTCCTGACTAAAGTAGTCTTTGAGGCTGGATCATCTCAGCCAGCAGCCTGGAAGCCTTTCTGGATGCAGAACTCAGAGGAAACTTCAATAGAGGCACTCTGAAATGTTGGATCATCTGGGCTATCTGTTCCCATTGGAGATTTTTCAGGGGGTCTTTCTTCATCAAATTTGATTTTTCTTAGCACAGAATGAATCCATAGCCTCTCATTTCCTGTGGAAATAAAAACATAACCTCTTCTCCAAACTAACATATCTTTTGACTTAAATTTTGATGTCAAGGCATTTTCAAAATATATAGGTTGGATTAATCCATCAACATTTATAATCAAATGTCTCTTAGCAGCTGTTGCTCCTTCCTCAGCTGTCAAACAATTCAAAGACCACACAATAACATACAGTATCCAGGTTCTCTGTGTATTTTCTATCTTTACATTGCTTTTTTTATATTACTTTATTCCCTTTTTAAGACTTTAGTATTTTAAAGCTATGTATTTCCTTTTTATGACTATCTATACCTTCTCTTTTCTCTCCCATTCCTACATATATTTTTAAACACACTGTGAACTGTTTAGAGGGTTTTTTTGGGGGGGGTCTTTTGGTCTGAATCTGTCTTTATTGCATATTTCTATCTTTTTCTGACTATATGAACATTTAATCTGCTAATTATGTGTGGCTAGGATTAAAGCTGCGGTTTTGGCAGCTGACTCCGACCCAATCTTTGGTCCCTTGAGAAGCTAGTTTCATGGTGAAGGCATGTTTACTGTCAGCTCTGAAAGCCATGTTTACTGCTCCAACTCTTAGTAGTTTTTGCATTCATGCTGCCACTGAGTAGTGTTACCACCTTCTGCTCATAAACTCCATGTAAGTGTTTGGCAGCAGGGCCTCTTAGATGAGCTGTGTGGTTTTTGCTGCTAATGCTGAGTCAGAAAACCATCTCTTAAAGGAGCTGTGCCTCTGCTTGCCACAAACAAACAGAGCCCACCAGAGAAAAGGTAGTTATCAAGAAGCAGCATTTGACTCTAATTTACGTGTTTATGATCCTTTCCCAAGCTCTGTGAGATTTTATGTGGATATAGTTGTCAAATGTTATGAGCCATTTGTAGGCAGAAGTTTCTATTCTGACAGCAACTCCCTAATACACACCAGCCACTTCTTAAATAATAGACTCTGAGGCTTAATACTTATAAATGATCATCCAGTAGCTCAGGCTTAATACTAATTTAACCCATAATTCTTATCTATGTTTCAACATGTGGCTTGGTTCCTTTTCTCAAAACAATATTCTCATCTTCCTTCCTCTGCATCTGGATGGCAACTCCTGACTCTGCCTTTTGTCTTCCCATAATTCTCCTAGTTTGCTTGCCCTGCCTATACTTCATGCCTAGGTACTGGCCAATGAGCATTTTATTAAACCAATTCAAGTGACAAATCTTTAGAGCATACAAGAACATTATCTCATAGCAGTCAGGGGGGGGGGTAGGTTGGTTACAAGTGGTTATTGGAAATAGTCAGGATAAAAGCTGAACAAAAGAGATTAAATTCAAGGATCTTGTTCTGAAAAGAAAAAGGGAGGATATAGAAATAATAAGATAAAAGGTAGATTACTAAATCTACTTTTAAACCAAAAGAGCAACTACTAGTCTTAAAATTTTTACTTTGGTATGGATTTTCATATATTGATCCAAATTTGAGGGTTTTTTTGTTATACTACATTTATATTTCTACTCCTATTTAAAATAATTTTGTATATTGATATATATTTAAAGTTATTTGTGTTAGAACATACTGTACATATGCTTCTACTCTTGTTAAGGTATTATACCTATAGAGCTCACTTAACAAGGAAATATAAATTTCTAGTCCTTGAAAATTATTATTAAAAACTATTTATGATGATAAAGAAATGCAGGTCAAACTTTTAGTCATGTTAGGTATGCTTTCAATGTCAAACAGAGATATATTTTAGATAGACCGATGGTCTTCGAACACTTCAGAGATCTACAGAATATGGCATTTAAGATGTTTTAATGGCATAAGGTTATTGGTTTGTTTGTTTGTTTTATGAAAATGAGACATGTCTTATCCTGACAGCACCAACCATAGAAGATGATGGGTACTGTAGAACCTCCATATGGAGTTTATATTCTTTGTGGCAAAAGCTAGTGTTGCTTTGATTCTAACAGCTCCCTCAGGGGAGGGGGTAGGAAGGCAAGGTATAAACAACACAGTCATTGGGAGTCCATTGAAAGCAAATAATGAACTTATTTATTCAATAACAGGGAAGGCCTTATATACCCTCCTCCAAGCACCCAGTCTGTGTGGTTGTCCTGTCCCTCATTGGCTGGGCACAATAAGGAACTCTGACAGGGACTGTTATTAGGTTCTCAGGCAGACTTGGCATGATCAGGAACTCTGACAGCAACTGTTGCTAGGCCCTCAGGCAGACAGACTCCAGGTTGGCTCTCAAAGAGTACATTATGGCATGCCTTGGCTACTGATCTGAGCCAATTTCCTTGACCCTATGGGCCTGTCCTACTACAAGTTAGCCTCTGAGTGAGAAACAGTCCTTACCTTGTCTGCTGACAGTTGCTGTCCAATTGGGTTAGCAGGACACAAAAGAACGTGACTGCCAATCTTTGCCAAGATAAGGAGGGAGAATCCTTCAAAATTCCTGTTTCACAGAAAAGACTGTCAAATATTCTAGGCCTGTAGGCCAAAAATAAATAATCCAACATTACAGAGGAACCCTTGGTGGCTATCTAGGCAGCCAAATATTTCTGTCATTTCTTGGTTTTGGAAGTTGTGTACTCTGTACTTCCTATTTACTCAGGTAACATTATATCTTTCTCAGGTCTCTAATGAAGTTGAAGTCTAGATAGTTATAGTTATAATTTTCCTTGTTACCAATTCAGAAAAGACACTCATCGATCCCTGGGCACCAGCCACTCCAGGGAAGACCTGCCCAACTTGGCCCCAGGTTCTGGCCACCCGGTAGGTTCCCTTCTAGCCCCACCGGGAAGGATCCCTTTCTCCAAGACCTGCGGCAGACCCTGCAATCTCCATGCCCTGCCCCTCCACGCCCTGCCCCCACACCCATCCACTCGAGACCCCAGCCACTTCCTGAGACTTAGAGACCGGCCCCCAGCTCCCATCCTGCCCCAGACTTCCCTTCTGGACCAGAGAGAGAGAGAGAGCTCCCATCCTGCCCTGGACTTCCCTTCTGGACCAGAGAGGGCTCCCATCCTGCCCTGGTCTTCCCTTCTGGACAAGAGCACCCACCCTGCCCCGGACTTCCTGTCTGGACAAGAGCTCCCATTCTGCCCTGGAGTTCCCATTTGGACAAGAGAGTTCCCATCTGGACAAGAGAAAGAGACTTCCTGAATCTGTCAGCTCTGTCTGAACCAAGTGCGCTGATAAGAAGGAACCACAAGGAGATGGGCAGATGTCAAGGCAGAAGTACATACAACAAAATGAAGAGCACTACAGCATCACCAGAACCTAGCCTGCCTCCAACATCTAGACATGAACATCAAAAATTGGAAGAAGCAGAAGAAAACAGCCTTATGAATAACATCATGAAGAAGGTAGAGGCTTGTATAGAGGAAAAGACAAAAAAATGGGAAGAACGCTATAAACAACTAGAGGAAAGGGCAAACAAATTAGAAGAAAACAATAAAGTCCTGGAAGAAAACAATAAAGTACTGAAAGAGAATCATGAAAAAGCAATGAAACAAATAAAGAAAACAGTCCAAGCCCTGAAAAGGGAAATAGAAAAAATGAAGAAGACGCAAACAGAGGGAATGCTGGAAATAGAAAATCTGAGTAAATGATTGGGAACTTCAGATGCAAGTATAACCAACAGAATGCAAGAGATGGAAGAGAAGATCTCTGGCATTGAAGATACAGTAGAAGAAATAGATTCATCAGTCAAAGAAAACACTAAAGCCAACAAAGTCATGAACCAAAATGTCCAAGAAATTTGGGACACCATGAAAAGACCAAACCTACAAATAATAGGGATAGAAGGAGAAGATATATAGAAAATATATTCAACAAAATCACAGAAGAAAACTTTCCCAACTTAAAGAAGTATATGCCTATGAAGATACAAGAAGCATATAGAACACCAAACAGACTAGACCCCCCTAAAAGTCCCCTCACCACATAATAATTAAACAACTAAACGTACAGAATTGTAGCAGGAATCTTAAAAGTTCTTATTAATAAAATCAAACCTGAGGCGAGTTATTGGGCTCCATGCTGGTAGATCAGAGAGACAGAACAAGCCACAGCTATCTCACCTGGTCAACTTCTCAGCTGGTCTTGTTTCCTCCGACTGGAATCTTCTGTGTCCTCATCCCAATGGCTCTCAGCTGAACTGCTGCTGGAAAGCCTGAAGCTTAACCAGCCACATGCTTAACCAGCCAAAAGCTTAACCAGCCAAATGCTTCTAGCTTCTGGTCCTCACGCCTTATATATCTTTCTGCTTTCTACCACCACTCCCTGGGATTAAAGGCTGGCTTTCTGGGATTAAAGGTGTGTGTCACCATGCTTGGCTATTTCCAATGTGGCCTTGAACTCACAGAGATCCAGAGGGATTTCTGTCTCTGGAATGCTAGGATTAAAGGCGTGTGCTATCACTGCCTAACTAGTGGCTTGTCTGTTCTCTGACCCCAGGTAAGTTTATTAAGGTACACAATATTTTGGGGAACACAATACCACCACATCTCCTCTCTTTTTGTCTAAAATTAAAAAAGCTTATAACTAATACAAGAAAAAGTATCCAATAAGCATATACAATATATACAGCCAAAAATTACATTAATGATGTCTAGTCCATTAACATTTGACACATTCAGATAAAAACTCCATTATATATATTAACAATGTCCAGCCCAGTAACATCTGATAAACCCAGACCAAAAAATTTTCATTACTTATCTTATTTAAAACAAGTAGTTCCTTTTTAAAAGTAGATTCCATAATCTCCTTTTTTATCTTATCATATCCATATTTTCTCTTTTTTCTTTTCATAATAGATTCAGTAGTCTACCTTTTGTCATTTTTATATCTTCCCCCTTTTCTTCAGTGTAGATTCAATGATCTACCTATTTATCCTATTATTTCTTTATCTTTTCTCTCAGAGTAGATTCGATGATCTATCTCATATCTATATTCTCTTTTCCTTTTTGCTTTCTAGGGGTAAAGATATCTTTAGGGAATCTTGAAAATTTTGGGGTTAATCATCAAGTCCTGTATCGTTTGTCCAGTCTCTGCATAATAGGAAAGTTCAGGGCTTGTTTCAAGTCCTTGTTTGAGTAGTCTGTCAGGCTGGATCATCTCAACTAGTCTTCTCGAAATTGTCCTGATCAGTTTGTAGTCCAAAGTCGATTTTTCCATGGTGTTAATCGGCTTAATGGCTTTATCATAGTCCTTGTGGAATCATTGTTGTAGGATCCTATCATCTTTTTGAAGATTTCAAAGTCACTGTTAGGCATGGTCATGGTTTCCTGCAGCCCCCCCCCCCTTTTTTTTCCTCCTCTGTGGTTTGGAGCAATCATAGTCTGATAAATGTCTGTCTCTCAGAACCATAAAATTCTTCCCTAGAACAGAAAATCTTCACAACAATTTCTCCCCACCATTTGTCTTGCCAAACTTTTCCAAACTGACCTTTGCCGATGCTTTCTTGTAACACGATGGTCCTGGCAATTCTTCTCTGAACCAGCAGCATCACCACAGTCACCAACATGATGAGAAGGAGCTGGCAACGTGGAGCAGTAGCCACTGCTTCCATGGTCCCACCACAGTTTGTGGCTCAGTCCAGGCCAAAGCTTCTCCCAAGCCTCCTAGGCTGGCCTCAAACTCGGGAACCTACTGCCTCTGCCTCCTTCAGCAAATCCTACCAGCATGTGCCACCACAACCGCCTGAGTGTAGCTTGGGCCTGAGCTGGGGCTCACAAGGCCACAGGCAAACAGCTTTTTCATGAATTCGTAACACGAACGTTGGGCGACAGATGTAGCAGGAATGTTAAAAGTTCTTATTAATAAAATCAGACCCGAGGTGAGTTATTGGGGTGCATGCTGGTAGATCAGAGAGACAGAACAAGCCACAGCTATCTCACCTCGCCGGATCCTCAGCTGGTCTTGTCTCCTCAGACTGGAGGCCTCTGAGTCCTTATCCAGAATGAATCTCAGCTGAACTGTGTTGCTCCAAAGCCTGAAAGCTTAACCAGCCAAATGCTTAACCAGCCAAAAGCTTAACCAGCCAAATGCTTCTAGCTTCTGGTCCTCACGCCTTATATATCTTTCTGCTTTCTACCACCACTCCCTGGGATTAAAGGCTGGCTTTCTGGGATTAAAGGTGTGTGTCACCATGCTTGGCTATTTCCAATGTGGCCTTGAACTCACAGAGATCCAGAGGGATTTCTGTCTCTGGAATGCTAGGATTAAAGGCGTGTGCTATTACTGCCTAACTAGTGGCTTGTCTGTTCTCTGACCCCAGGTAAGTTTATTAAGGTACACAATATTTTGGGGAACACAATACCACCACACAGAATAAAGAAAGAATATTAAGAGCAGCAAAAGAAAAATGCCAAGTGACCTATAAAGGCAAACCCATCAGAATAACATGACCCAAATGGACCTAATAGATATCTACAGAACATTCCACCCTAACAAGAAAGAATATACCTTCTTCTCAGCACCCCATGGAACTTTCTCTAAAACTGACCACATACTTGGCCACAAAGCAAATCTCAACAGATACAAAACAATTGGAATAACCCCCTGTGTTCTATCAGACCACCATGGTTTAAAGTTAGATTTCAGCAACAACAAAAACTACAGAAAACCTACAATCTCATGGAAACTGAATAATGCTCAACTGAATCACCAATGGGTTAAGGAAGAAGTAAAGAAAGAAATTAAAGGCTTCTTAGAGATCAACGAAAATGAAGACACCACATACCCAAACTTATGGGACACTATGAAAGCAGTGCTAAGAGGGAAATTCAAAGCACTAAATGCCCACATAAAGAAGTTGGAGAAATCTCACACTAGTGACTTAACAGCATACCTGAAAGCTCTAGAACAAGAAGAAGCAAAGTCTCCCAGGAAGAATAGACGCCAGGAAATTATCAAAGTGAGAGGTGAAATCAATAAAATAGAAACTAAGAGAACAATACAAAAAATTAATGAAAGAAAGAGTTGGTTCTTTGAGAAAATCAACAAGATAGACAAGCCCTTATCCAAACTAACCAAAAGACAGAGAGAGAGAGAGAATCCAAATCAACAAAATCAGAAATGAAAAGGGGGACATAACAACAGACATCGAGGAAATCCAGAGAATTATCAGATCATATTTCAAAAACCTCTACTTCACAAAACTGGAAAACCTAAAAGAAATGGACAATTTTCTGGATAGGTACCACATACCTAAGTTAAATCAAGACCAGATAAACTACTTAAATATTCCAATAACCCCTAAAGAAATAGAAATAGTTATTAAAAATCTCCCAACCAAAAAAAAAAAAAAAAAAAAAAAAAAGCCCAGGACCAGACGGTTTCAGTGCAGAATTCTACCAGATCTTCAAAGAAGAGTTAATACCAATACTCTCTAAATTGTTCCACACAATAGAAACAGAAGGAACATTACCAAACTCCTTCTATGAGGCTACAATTACCCTGATTCCTAAACCAAACAAGGATACAACAAAGAAAGAACTACAGACCGATCTCCCTCATGAACATTGATGCAAAAAATACTCAACAAAATACTGGCAAACAGACTCTAAGAACACATCAAATCAATTATCCACCATCATCAAGTAGGCTTCATCCCAGGAATGCAAGGGTGGTTCAACATACGAAAGTCCGTCAATGTAATACACCATATAAACAAACTCAAAGAATAAAACCACATGATCATCTCACTAGATGCAGAAAAGGCATTTGACAAAATCCAACACCCCTTCATGATAAAAGTCTTGGAGTGATCAAGAAAACAGGAAACATGCCTAAACATAATAAAGGCAATTTACAGCAAGCCAACAGCCAACATCAAATTAAATGGAGAGAAACTCAAAGCAATTCCACTAAAATCAGGAACGAGGCAAGGCTGTCCACTCTCCCCATACTTATTCAATATAGTACTTGAAGTTCTAGCTAGAACAATAAGACAACATAAGGAGATTAAGGGGATACAAATTGGAAAGGAAGAAGTCAAGCTTTCCCTATTTGCAGATGACATGATAGTGTACTTGAGTGACCCCAAAGATTCCACCAAGGAACTGAAAAAGCCTATAAACACCTCCAGCAACATAGCAGGATACAAGATCAATTAAAAAAATCAGTAGTCCTCCTATATACAATGGACAAAGAAGCTGAGAAGGAAATCAGAGATATATCACCATTTACAATAGCCACAAATGACATAAAATACCTTGGGGTAACACTAACCAAGCAAGTGAAGGACCTATATGACAAGAACTTTAAGTCCCTGAAGAAAGAAATTGAAGAAGATGTCAGAAAATGGAAAGATCTCCCATGTTCATGGATAGGCAGGACCAACATAGTAAAAATGGCAATTTTACCAAAAGCAATCTACAGATTCAATGCAATCCCCATCAAAATACCAACACAATTCTTCACAGACCTGGAAAGAATAATACTCAACTTCATATGGAAAAACAAAAAACCCAGGATAGCCAAAAGAATCCTGTACAATAAAACAACCTCTGGAGGCATCATGAACCCTGACTTCAAGCTCTACTATAGAGCTACATTAATTAAAACAGCTTGGTATTGGCATAAAAACTGACATGTGGGCCAATGGAATCGAACTGAAGACCCTGACATTAACCCCCACACCTATGAACATATAATTTTTGACAAAGAAGCCAAAAGTGTACAATGGAAAAAAGAAAGCATCTTCAACAAATGGTGCTGGCATAACTGGATATTAAAGTGTAAAAGGCTACAAATAGATCCCTATCTGTCACTGTGCACAAAACTTAAGTCCAAGTAAATCAAGGACCTCAAAATAAATCCAGCTACTTTGAACCTGCTAGAAAAGAAAGTAGGAAGTAGTCTTGAATGCATTGGCATAGGAGATCACTTCCTAAATATAACACCAGTAGCATAGACACTGAGAGAAACAATCATTCAATGGGACCTCTTGAAACTGAGAAGCTTTTGTAGAGCAAATAATATGGTCAACAAGGCAAAGCGACAGCCTACAGAATGGGAAAAGATCTTTACCAACCCCACAGCTGACAGAGGACTGATATCCAGAATATATAAGGAACTCAAGAAATTAGACATCAAAACAACCAACAGCCCAATTAAGAAATGGGCTATAGAACTAAACAGAGAATTCTCAATAGAGAAAACTCAAATGGCTGAAAGACATTTAAGGAATTGCTCAACATCCCTAATCATCAGGGAAATGCAAATCAAAACAACTCTGAGATACCACCTTATGCCTGTCAGAATGGCTAAGATCAAAAACACTGAAGACACTTTATGTTAGAGAGGATGTGGAACTAGAGGAACTCTCCTCCACTGCTGGTGGGAATGCAAGCTTGTACAACCACTTTGGAAATCAATATGGTGCTTTCTTAGAAAATTGGGAATCAATCTCCCCCAAGATCCAGCTATACCACTCTTGGGCATATACCCAAGAAATGCTCAATCATACCACAAGAGCACTTGCTCAGCTATGTTCATATCAGCATTGTTTGTAATAGCCAAAACCTGGAAACAACCTAGATGCCCTTCAATTGAAGAATGGATAAATAAATTGTGGCACATATACACAATGGAATACTACTCAACAGAGAAAAACAATGACATCATGAGGTTTGCAGGCAAATGGATGGATCTAGAAAAAATCATCCTGAGTGAGGTAACCCAGACTCAGAAAGACAAATATGGTATGTACTCACTCATAGGAGGATACTAGAGGTGGAACAAGGATGACTGGACTGCTACTCACATCACCAGGGACGCTACCTGGAAAACAGGACCCCAAGAAAGACATGAGGATCACCCAGTGATGGAGAAATGGCTGAGATCTACATGAACAACCTGGGCACAAGTGGGAGTAATGAAGGGAGAGGGTCGAGGGAAAGAGAGCCTGTGGGAGCGGGAGATCCCAGCTGGATCAAGAACAGAGAGGGAGAACAAGGAATAGGAAACCATGGTAAATGAAAACCACATGAGAAAAGGAAGAAACAAAGTGCTAGAGAGGCCCACAGAAATCCACAAAGATACTCCCACAATAGACTGCTGGCAATGGTCAGAGAGACAGCCCAAACTGACCTACTCTGGTGATGGGATGGCCAAACACCCTAATAGTCATGCCAGAAACCCCATCCAAGGACTGGGGAATATGAATGCAGAGATACATGGCTAGGCCCTGGGTAGAGCTCCGGGAGTCCAATTAGCAAGAAAGAGAAGGGTTTATATGGGTGAGAATTGTTGAAACCAAGGTTGGATAAAGCACAGGGACAAATAGACAAATGAATGGAAACACATGAACTATGAACCAAAGGCTGAGGGGCCCCCAACTGGATCAGGCCCTCTGAATAGATCTCTGAATTATTCGAAGGCCACCTGGCCAAACATCCTAATTGTCATGCTAGAAACCCCATCCAATGACTGAGGGAACCAGATGCAGAGATCCAGGGTCAGGCCCCAGGTGGAGCTCCAGGAGTCCAATTGGTGAGAAAGAGGAGGGTTTGTATGAGCGAGAACTGTTGAGACTATGGTTGGAAAAAGCACAGGGACAAATATACAAACGAAAGGAAACATATGAATTATGAACCAATAGCTGAGGAGCCCCCAACTGGATCAGGCCCTCTGGATAAATAAGACAGTTGATTAGCTTGATCTGCTTGGGAGGCATCCAGACAGTGGGACCGGGTCCTGTCCTCAGTGCATGAACTGGCAGTTTGGAACCTGGGCCTTTTACAGGGACGCTTGGTTCAGCTTGGGAGGAGGGGACTGGACCTGCCTGGACTGAATCTACCAGGTTGAACTCAATCCTCAGGGGAGTCTTTGCCCTGGAGGAGATGGGAATGGGGGGTGGGCTGGAGGGAAGGCTGGGGTGGGCTGGGAGGGGGGAGAACAAGGGAATCCGTGGCTGATATATAAAATTAAATTTAAAAAATGAAAAAAAAAGACACTCATAAAGGAGATATAAAGTGTATAAGGTTAAGAGACATAAAAAGGTAGTTTGGGGTTGGTAATACAAATTTGTATAGAAAGTGAATTAGATACAAAACTTTGGATTTACCAAGATATGATAGATAATGGAGCATTTTCTCTGAATTGGTCAAATGCAAATGGACTGAACATTGTTAATGCAATTATTCCTGGTATATACTTTTATATAGTTATTACACTTATTGTATATAGTTTTACTATGCTAGCTAAAATCTTCACTTTTATTTAGACAAAAAAGGGAAAATGTTGTATGATATTTTGATTGTGTCCTGACAAATAAATCTTGCTTGAAGTTAGAGGAAGTATTAAACTACTAGCTGACCATACAAGTTTGGAGTACTGTAGACAGAGAGGAGAAGTGGTAAGGTGAGGCTGAGACAGGATCTAGGCCTTTTGGGTCGGAGGAACAGGAGGGATAGGAAGTGATTGTGGCTGCTCCCATGCTCCTCTGACCTTTCAGTTTTTATTCTGATATCTGACTCCTGATTTTTTATTGATAGGATTAGTTAGATTAATTAGTCAGACAAGTGTGTAGAAAATACCAAGTATGCTTTTTATCACTTAGCGTGTAGAAATTCATTCCTAAAATCTTTTCCACTCTGCACTGACAAAACCAATGTCAAGTTTTACCTTGGCCTTCCTGTCTTTTCACATAATCTATGAAAGTCTACTAGTGTCTGCTGTGGCACTTCTTAATTTTTATATTTAATTTTATTTCATTTATTATTATGTGTGTGCATGCATGTACACGCCACAGTATAGGTGTAGATACCAGAAATCCACTCTGTCGACTTGGTGGTCTCCTTATATTTTATAGTTGTCTCTGGGAATAAACTTAATTGAACTTGAGTCATCAGGCTTATACATCAAGCACTTTACACATTGAGCTGTCTCCTTAGCTGTTGTGAGATATTTGTACACTGTGTGTAGATACTTTGCTGTGATTGGTTTAATAAAGAGCTGAATGGCCAATAGC
This sequence comes from Peromyscus maniculatus bairdii, assembly GCF_049852395.1. Taxonomy (NCBI): domain Eukaryota; kingdom Metazoa; phylum Chordata; class Mammalia; order Rodentia; family Cricetidae; genus Peromyscus; species Peromyscus maniculatus. The sequence goes on from NC_134871.1 coordinate 12,996,743, forward strand.
TGGGCAGGAGGTGTAGGCAGGACTTCTAGGCAGAGAGAAAAAGAAGAAGAGAAATCTAAGCACTGAGGAGAAGTGAGATGCATGGAAGAAGCAGGGTGGGTAGTACAGATATAATGCAAAAAACCACAAGGCAAAATGTAGATTAATATAAATGGGTTAATTTAAGTTATAAGAGCTAGTGGGACAAGTCTAAGCTAAGGCTGAGCTTTTACAATTAATAAGTCTCTCTGTCATTATTTGGGAGCCAGCTGGAGGGACAGAGAAAGACTTCCTACACTTAGCCCCTCTATACTCTTTCATTCATGCTTCTTTTTCTTTATGTAAAATAATTTCATTTTATAGGTTATCTTTAATGTATTATACCACACTCATCATTCAATACTATTAACAGTCAGTCAATGAGTCTCCAGGATATAATATTAACTTCTTTAGAAGAGAGAAGGACAGATAGATGATTTATTTTGAACATCAACCCAGTTTTTCCTCTCAATATTATAGTGACATGTGCTATATTATTGTTTTTGTGAGGTGGCTTTTACATATTCCTGTTAGAGGTGAGGACATTCCTCAGTGGCTTTAGGTCTGCAAGTCAGTACTAAAAGGAGGCTTAGTATTACTAAGGATCTCAACTTAGTATTGCTTAGTATTACTGAAGGATCTCAACCGCAGACTTGATCTGAAATACTACTACACATAAAATTCCCATCTAGAGCTAGGAGAAAGTGTGAGTGCACTTGTGTAGGTCTAAAGCTGATACTGGTACATGAGAACTGCATGCTTTAGAGACTGTAGGTCAGCTACATCAGGATTAAACTGAGGCACTGAGCACATAACTCATTTGTAAAGCTTGGGTCAACTTTCTTTCTCTTCATAGTGATTAATATCCTGCATTCATTGAAACAGTGGTATTCCACAGGGTTATTTTTTATCAGGCACTAAGTGTGTTTATGAGACACTAAGATATTGTAGGTTCCTTTTTATTTAATTAGTAATTATTTACAAAGGATTAAAAAGGCTACATATTGACCTTCACTCTGCCAAATCACACTCATGATCTCTAACTTAACCCTAACTTGGGCCTTTTCCAAGATGTACTGTCTCAAGAAATGCCATATGCTCCAGCCCAGCTGTGTAAGCCAGGAAGCAGCTAATATTGACTCTACAATTAACTAACAGGTCATTTAGCCTCTCTATAAGGTCAGCCATGCTTTTCCTATGTCACACACCGACATAAGCATACCATTTAAACACAGATGAAATGCTAGTTATTCAACAATGTTCCCAGCAAGTGTTGTTGTTGTCTTGTTTTGGTTTTGGTTTTCCCTAATCATGGTTCTATATTTTCAAAGAAACTATGGACCTATATGCGAAATTATTTCATCTAATTGTTTAAAAATATCCTTTACATTAGCATCCTATTAGGTTGAGTCATCCCACATATATTGTCCAATCCCGTTTCTAAACATTATTGTTTATCACTGTTTATCTTTGGTAGCCAGCAGAGTGCCTACCCAAGTTAGACAACTAGTTAAGAAACACATCATATCAAAATTTCTTACCACCAAATATGTTTCAATAAACAACCAAGAATTACTTGATTTCCTTGCATTCACTCCTTGGCAATTTTGGCTTCTTTGACAAGCTTCAGGATGTTCTTTTGCTGCCAGTTTGCTTCTCTTGGAATGCCTAACTGATTTATTTGTTACATTTAAACTTACCTACCCATGGAGAACTTCTCTGACTCTCCTAGACAGGACAGTGTGTCCATCCATGTATTCTATGAACATTCAATAAATCCTTCTGTATAATAAATGTATCCCTAGTTGATAAGGTTAAAATTCTTAGTTATTTTTTTTTATTCTCCTCCTTCCCAGCTTTCTTCACTTCTTCACTTATTTCTATCTTCTTGCCCCTGGCTTTCTCTTGACATGGTCCACTCTGTAGTTAGGGCAGGTCTGGAACCTACTATGTAGACAAGGATAGCCTTGAACTTGCACAGCAAGTTTCCTTTCTCCATCTCCCAAATGCTGGGATTATTCCTAGCAATCTTAGCTCTTCTTTGACTCCATATTTTTTAAAGTCAACATGAAATTCACCAAAGACCCTTCTTATATTGTTCTTAAAACATCTCCACATTCCAAAGCTAACTATATCTCACTCCAACCTCCCAATCCCTCCTCTCTATATAGATTGCCTTCCTGCTGATAATGTTGTCACAGCTTCTGAACTGACATCCTGGCTTCCTTTTTTTTTCTCAGCTCAGCAGCCACTGTGATGCTTTAAGAACTTAAGTCACACTAATATCATGCTAATAACCTTCTAATAATCACCTTTCCAATCCAGAAGAAATCCAAACACCCTTTTGGAAGAGTGTGTACAATCCATTCCTACACGTTTCTTCTTCTCTGTTGTGTGTGTGATCTTGTATAATTTCCTCCTACATCAAACAGGACTTATAGATCTAGAACAGTGTAGTAATGACAGCATGTGACTCTTGAGGCAGGTTATAAAAGACAACGGCTTGTGCCTTGTTCCTTCTTAACTCCCTCCTTTTCTCTGGGGAAGTCAACTTCCAGGTTGTGAGACCATTCAAGCATCTTTATGGAAAGGTCCATTTAGTAAGAACCTGAGGGCTCTTGAGAGGAATTTCCATAAAGTACCTAGGCATATAAGTGACCCACTTGGAAATGTATCCTCTAGTTCCAGTCAAGCCTCCAAATGACTGTAGTTATAGCCAACATCTGATAATAAACTCCTGTGAGAATTGGAAATAAGGCATCCACTGATGGATCATAGATTTCTGATCCACAGAACATTCATAAGAAGCACTTTTAATAAAGGTTTCTAAATTTATGGATGCTTTGTTACGCAGCAATAAATAAATTACACTTAGCATCACCAAAAAGCCTGTTCAATATAATCTTCTAATTCCTCACTGGCTTCATGTTTTGCCATGCACTTCTTCACTCCACCCATATAATCCTCATCTTTAAACAATAGATACTTCTGCTTCTGGCTCTTAACATCTCCCTGTCCATCTCAGGCTTTTATTCCAAAGGGACACATTCAGTGTTCTTCTTGACACCATAACCTCTGCTCCCTTCCTTATATTTTGTTTTTCTCTGTGAAATTTATTCATATTTGAAATAAGGTATGCTTTGCTTTGTTTGTTTTGTTATTGTAATTGTCACATGGGAAGAGAGACCCGCAAATAGGAATTGCCCCCACCATGTTTTCTTCTGGGCAACTTTATGGGGACAGTTTTTGGTTAATGATTGATGTGAGGAGAGCCCAGCTCACTGTGGGTGGTGTCACCCCTGGGCAAGTGGTTGTAAGTCATGTTAGAATGCAAGCTGAGCAACCCATGGAGAGAAAGCCTGTAAAGAGCATTTCTCCCTGGTTTCTTTTTCAATTTCTGCCTCCAGGGTCCTGCATGAGTTCCTGCTTTGGCTTCCCTCCATTATGGACTATAGTCTGTTAGCTGAAATAAACCCTTACTTTCTTGAGTTGCATTTGGTGATGCCATTCATCACAGTGATAGAAAGCAAACTTGGATACCATACATAGAGATGTCTGGTCCCTGAAGATGGATTTCTTTAGCACTTGGGCGTTCAGTGAATATTTGTCACATGATTTGATGTTGTAGAATCCAGGCTTCAGGTATTATTGTTTTATCATATTTCAACACTAATTATATATTGCTTAAAGTCAGTCTCATTATGCTTCTATTTAAGGCACACATGCAGTCATATGTGTGTAATAGCAGGGTCATTTGCTAAAGTAGTAAAAGAGACCTAGATTATTTTAGAAGGTTATATGTGGTGATATTTTCTTCATGCTGAAACGTGGTGATATTTTCTTTGTGCTTTAATAAATAAAGCTTGCCTGGAGATCAGAGGAAAAAGACTAGCCATTATAAGTAAACAAAGAAGTCAGGCAATGGTAGCACATGACTTTAATCCTATCACTTAGCAGGCAAGGACCTGTCTGAATCTCTGTGAGTTCAAGGCCACACTGGAAACAGAGCCAGATGTGGTGGTACACGCCTTAAATTCTAACACTAGTTAACCATGGAGGTCTGGAGGTCTGTATAGACAGACAGGAAGTGACAGAGCTGGGCAGGAAGAGGAAGTGATATAGCTGGACAGATGGCAGAACAGCAGGGCATATAGGCGTGGGTAAAGAGGAAGTATCTTGCATTTGGAAGCTGCAGAGTTAGTGAGATAAAGTTAGCTGTGGCTTTCCTTATTTCCCTGATCTCTCAGGTTTTCACCCCTGTTTCTAGCTCTGTATTTTTTTATTTCATAAGACCATTTAGAAATTCATCTACAGTTATACAACAAAGAATATTTTTTTAAAGTTATGAAATTAGAAATATTTGATTTATTGGTCTTGTGTAATTTAACAGATTACTTAAAAATAATTTAATAGCACAAGAATTTGAATTTAAAAGAACCCATGTTGATGCATTGTATAGTTTTAAAACCAACTATATAACATTTCAATAATATATTAAGCACAAAACTTATATTTTCAATGTTTTAATTGTCATTGAGAATTCTTTATCACTTGATCAGTTTGAATATATCATTTGTAGTTGAAATTGCTAAATGGGTAAATTAGAAGATATGTAAAATTTTTGAACTCTTTAATGTGTAGTTTTGAGAAAATTTCATAAAATTTTTAGAGAAAATTTTCAACTTTAAAAATATTTCTTTAAACATACTTTTTGCCTTCAAATAGTCTAAAAATCACGGTAAGTTATATACGTTCAATTTTTCTTCTTTTTTTAGTATTTATTATTATAAGTTTTGCATTGGGGCTAATAAATCAGAGAGAGATAGAATCTACTAATCTGTTTCTTTCTATAGTAACTTACAGAATATTCTACTGTTTCCAAAGAGCTGCTGCATCAGAGTGAACAAGTCAGAGCAGCTTAGAGTTTAGTTGACTTACCCAAAGTCAAACATGTAGTTAGAAGCAGATCAAGAACTACAACTCAGCTGCGTGAACCCCTAGTTAATGGCTTTGCTCACTATGCTATTTTGCTTCCTGAAGTGTTAAGGAATGCTGTTTAGAGGGGTATCACTCCTCTGGGAGTTGTGCTTGCCATTATGTGAAACAACGCATTAGTAAGAAAGTAATTGAGGAAAGGTCTGAGAAAGATGTGGAAGAAAGGAAATTATGCACATGTTTAAAATAAATTCTGCTGTGTTAAGATGCAAAATTCGTAAGTCTTCTTTGTTGTTAGCATTCCAAAGCAGCTCAAGGCTGGGAGTCAGAAACAGTGGTGAGCTGGTATGAGAGGTTATTCTCTCTTTCTCTCTCTCCTCTCTCTCTCCCTCCCCCCTCTTTCTTTCTTATCTATCATCTATCTATCTATCTATCTATCTATCTATCTATCTATCTATCTATCTATCTATCTATCTATCATCTATCTATCTATCTATCTATCTATCTATCTATCTATCTATCTTCTATCTATTTATTCTTTCTGTTTTTCACATCATGTATCTTGATCCCATTCTCATCACTTCGCATCCACCTTCTGTCCCTTCACTCCTTCTCACCCCACATGAATAAAACAAAATCCAAGAGAACAAAAGAAAAAAATAAAGTGAGAAAAAAGGGAATAAATTAAATATCTCATTATGGAAGCTGCAGTGTGACCCAAGAAGTCATGCTGTATACTCCTTTGTCTATACATCTCTACTCGCAAGTGTTCTCTTTAGAGAAAGACATGTATGTAAAGAGCCGATTTCTCTGCAGAAGTCAGGTTGGGGATAGTGAACATAGGTAATACTAACTAAAATTTGTTATTATATACTATAACTCCATATATATCTTATGAGAAATTATAGCAAATAAATACAACAGGTAGTAGAAATCAAAATTCTACCAATAAGGACAAGAATTACTTGGTTTTTAATTCTACTTCTTTATGCTTTTGGAGTAACATAGTTCAAATACAAATCCATTTACTAGCTCAGTAGCCGGGATAATATTGTTTGGCATTTTGTTTTCATTTATATTACAGCCTAAGTATACTGGGGACAAAATCTTGTACATGGTATTTTATTTGAGAGTATGAATTGAGAGAGAGAGTAGTCATGGAAAAGAATGAAAAATGAAAAGGAAGGCAAATCAAATAAAATACAATGTATTGAGTAGCCTGCGGTATACTGCTTAACGCTTGTTTCTTCAATTCTTCAATAGAGCCTTGTGCAATGCATGTCTGACCCATATCCTCTGGGGAGTGGAAAGAGGCAGTGTTTACTTACCAGCCCCTTTTCTACACGGTCTGCCAGGTGTGACCATAAGGACATGGATTCCATGTGCATATGGGATGCCATAATATGAACACAATTGGTTCTGGTTGGTCCTATTGCAGCCCTCGAGGAGCTCAGAAGTTAAGAGGCCTGAAAGGAGATGGTGGATAAAGCTGGTTGATGCTTTCCTAGAAATGGGCACTCTAGAGAGAAGGGAGAAGGAGAAGAAATATGGAGACTGGGGGGGATATGTGGTAGAAATGAGATGGGAGAAGATTTGGAATTGTTCAATAAAAATCTGATACACTCTATGATTTCAACATCCTCAGGTGAAAAATAGATCAAAGATAATCTGCTATGAAGGGTCACTGAATATTTTAAAACATTTGGCAGCCAGTAAGTATTTAGTATTGTTGGCCTGGATTACTTTTTTTTTTTTTTTTTTTTTTTTGTTGTTGTTGTTGTTGTTGTTTTCGAGACAGGGTTTCTCTGTGTAGCTTTGAGCCTTTCCTGGGACTCACTTGGTAGTCCAGGCTGGCCTCGAACTCACAGAGATCCACCTGGCTCTGGATTACTTTTTAACGCAATTAAAATTAGAAAAGAAAAGGTCTTTATAGTCAGAGAATGCTTATCTGAGTTAGAGACTAACAATGTTTCAGATTTGTAATTTCATTGGGGTTTGGAATATTTCTGCACACGTAGTGAGATAGCTTGGGAGTGGGAATCAAGTCTTATCATGAAATTCTGGTATGTAAATATATACCTATACTTTTAGCCTGAAAACACTTTTATACGAAAATTTTAAGTGTGTCTCTACTTTGCCTATGAGCAGCCACTGTGAACTCAGAATTGGAATTTTCCTCTTGTGTCAGGTCAGCTCCTAAAAAGCTTTGGAATTGTGAGTGGAGGCTGTTTCTTCTCTATCTGCACCGCTACTATATATTCCATCACCTTACTGGTGAGCACAAATTTTACTCTAGGTGTGTCCACTGAGCAGGCTTTACTAAAATAGTTAAGATTTAATTTCTAATCTAGGAACAATGCGTCTTATAATTAGAAAATGGCTGAAGAGATCAATACTTAATATCAACTATTAAAGTTGTAGTATCTGTGATTTTGAAAACATACTTTCTACATTATGTCATTTTAGATTCCATATTCTCAATGTTAGAGTGAAGAGTTTATTTTAAGCCAATTTGACAATTGTTCATGAATGGAAAAAAATCATTCAATTACAGTTTTCCTTATTCCTCAGATAAACCCACTACTTATGCATTTGCTATGAAATCATAATTGGAAACTTCTCTAAATTATCATCGTTCAGTTAAACTCATTTTACTAGGCAAAATTCATCTCAACAGAAATAAATGTAAGTGTGTATCTGAAGGCCAAGAACATGATTTTATAAATTGATGTCATCATTAGTTTCATGATGACATTTCCATTCAACTATCTAACATACTTTGATCACATCTCCCTATCCCCTGCTATGTCTACTTCTTCATTGTGAATACCCCTTCTACTTTTAGCATGTGAACACACACACACACACACACACACACACACACACACACACACACACACACACTCCACAGTGATCACAGATCTGAAAAGGAAGGAGTAAAGTTTTGTCAATTGATAATTAAGAAAATACACTTCTGGAATCAGTGATTTCACCCAGAATTTCATACTCTCTATAGGTACAAGTACAATTGTTGACCACAATGGTTTTGAGTAGACTTGTCAGAAAAAATACTGTAAACGTGTTTGGATTTTCAACAAAAACATTTATGAGAAATATTAGATTATTGGAATCTATCTGAAATTCAGATTGAATCAGGAATTATGCAGTTCTGTTTGTTCAACCTTGCATTCCTATCTTTATGTGTTAGTAAAGTGAACACTGCTATTACCTGCATTTTTAAAACATTACTTAGGAAGCCTTCCATCTGAAACAGTTGAACACAGGCCTCATCTTTATAGCAGTTGTGGCAAATTGGGGCTGTAGTTTGAGCTAGACTTATCAGTAGAAGTGAAGCTCTAACTCAACTAATTAATGCATGAAATAGAAAGTATACAGTTTTCAAATAAGACTAATGATGATCTAGCATCTACAGGGGATTTTCTTGTTGAATACAGTGGGGTGGGAGATGATGGGGTCTTTGGATGACAGTAGTTAAACTGAGCTCAGTGAGAATTGTCTTTATAATCAGTTTCATTGAAGTGAGTATTTTCATTATTATTGTGAAGGTTTGTGAGAAAGGTTTAAATTAATCTGCAGTGTAGTACCAGACACTGAGAGACCTTATCTTTCATAAATATAAATATTGCATATATAACCATTTCTCTTTTAAGTAGCAAAACTGAGCCATTTTCATGGAGTGAATTCCATGAAGACTCCACTTCTCAACTTTTAATTCAGATGTCTGGGAGTCACCAGAGTATTTGCAAATCTTTAGCACCTGCACCTCAATCTTTCATCTTCCAAATCTTATTTTTACTTAAGAGTAGCATGTATGACCAAGAACAACAGTTTACAGTGTTGAGTTGATTAAACAAAAACATTCGTGGAATTCAAGTGGTTCCATCTGAACCAGACAGTTTAGACTGATGCCGTGTGGAAAGGATGTGGGATCACTGAAGAATTAATGTGAAGTATATGATTTTGGCAGTGGAAAGGCCCTTTGAATACCATCAATTTGAGATTTTTTTTTAAAGTATCTAAATGTGTTTACACAGCTGGATATTCCATTTCAGCTTGATCTCTTTTCTTCATGTTTCCAGGTTATTTACAAATGTGTTTCTCTCTGCTTTTTCCTCTATGCATTTTATTTTCCTGAGTTTGTGTTTTAAAAACCTCAGATAGCAACAAAAATATTGTGAAACTTGCTTCTGGAATGGTGTGTGTGTGTGTGTGTGTGTGTGTGTGTGTGTGATTGGTATTATGAGAAAAAGAGCTATCCAGAAGGTAAACATTTAAAAATATGGTTCAGCAGCCCCATCTAATCAAAGAAAACAAAAATTAATTGTATAAACACATATCTAAGGGGATGATTGACTTCTTTTTTGCAAGCTCAGATTAGTGTTGACAACATTCAAATTTTAACAATATTCTAAAACAAATCCCATATAATGTTTATATTATCCTCTTTTATATCTTTTTGTTTCAGTCAGAATTCTTTAAACTTAATCTAAAGTCTGTGAGAACGTGATATGAATTTTAAAGATCTTTGCCCTTGTCCCAGACTGCTGGCTGTTTGATTTAGAGAAGTTATTTAACCTCTGCCTGCCCCAGCTTTCTCTCTTGTGAAATGGAGAGTTATTTCTCAACTGCCTTCTTCATTTAGTATCAGGATATCTAATGAGATAATGTGCCAGAATCATTCTCCTGGATCATCATTTTGGGGAGAATGTAAGCTCACAGGCACAAAGGCCCACCCATGTGTGCTGGATTCGGGCCTTTCTTTTCCATACACTTACATATAGGATGAAGCATCCTGTCAAATATTTCGACCAAAAACCCACAAGGGTGCACATATATCCAGAGCAGAAAAGGGTTTTTAAAGCCCCAGGAAACCCCAGAAGGGAAAGTGGTAAAGTGGAGGAGGAGGAAAGTGAACAGAAAACCTCAGAGGTCTGTATTAAAACACATTACTTATCAACTATAGTAATGTGTGTTTTGGTCACTGAAGAATTTGTTAGAGCAGTCCCTGGCACATCTCAGGAGCTCAATAAATATTTTTGGATGAATGAGTTACTGTGAGTTTATGTCTCCTGGTGCATGAGAATTTGGTTGATGATAGGCAGTGTACGTTCTGTTATCTTTAGGCCTATTATTTCTTTATACTTTCAAGGACTCAAGCACACCATAGCATTCATATACAGTGTGTGTATTTTACTGTATTTTTGTGCAAAATGGATTCCTTATATTTTTGTATTGTTTGTCGTTCACAGTATATTTTATATCCCATTTCAATTGGGATGTATCCTCTATAACATCACCCTGCTATATTCTTTACAATATTTCCCCAGTCATAAACAGTATGAAAGTGTAGCTTAACAATAACAATGAATCTTTAGCCAGGAGGCAAACTGTGTTCCTTGCAGCTGGAGCTGGCTTCTTCCCTATGGCTGAGAATAAATCTGTTGGAGAGGAGGTGGCTGTGGATGGATCTGAAAAAAAAAAGTCTCTCTTTTGGCCCCTAAGGACACATGTATTCTCTGGCACAAAAAAGAAAAAGAAAATGGGCCCATTCTTCTACCTGAGATGAGGATATTTTCCCTCCAGATTTGTGGCTCGAAATCTTTTGGGGCTTGAATCCCACCAAGGCCCTCCTTTGCTTCAATGTCCTTTTACTAGAATTCCCATGGTAGCTGCTGTTCTAACTTTTAAAAAGCATTCTCTCCTAAAGAGAGCCTTAGTTAATAAATGTGTAAACTGGCTTTTTCTCAGAACCATGTTTCCAACTTACAGAGCACATCTCTTCCAGATGATAGTAACCTCAGGGAATTCACTGCTTTCTGTGACTCCTTGCTCCCCACCCCCAAGACCCATTTCCTTGAACCACATTGAAATGTACCTGTCCTTTTCTATATCAATTTTGCAAGTTCATTTTTTCTTGAGATTTGTGTATCGTGTCTCTGATGGGTGGCAAAGAAGAAAAATCACAAATCATGGGTCAAAGACTTCTGTTCCTGGCATTACAGAGGGCCAGATACCCTCTATAACGAAACCACTTTTAGTGTAGCACCCCCACACCTGAAACCTGCTGAATTCAATACTTATGTATATTAAAAGCATGAGACAAGTAGTAAAGGAATGGAAATGATCAATGGCCAGAAATGTTCAAATGAAGATGTGTATGCAAGTGCTACCTCTGGGACACACTCGATTGCAACCCCAAAGACTGAATATTTAGATTATGAATTGTAATAGGTTTACATTTTCAGTATACAGAACAGAGCGTCCAATGGAGAGGGAGCTAACAAGGCAAATTTTCTTAAAACTTGGGCACCAAAGACTAATATCCTCTCAAGGGAAAATATCTTCACATACTAGGTCTGTGCTTATAGTCACTTATCAAGGTCATCTGTCTCAGTACTTGCCTCTTGGTAGGTACACGGGATATGGTACCTGTTGACGCCTCCTAACAACAGGTTTTCATACAAACAGATTTCAGCTGAAATCTTGGCTTGTAAGTGACTTCCACCTCTCCCCCTCCCCCTCCCTGCCTTATAAACTAGCTTCTGGTGGCCCTGTACTGATTGATGCTGAGCATTCCATGTGTCCTGGATGTCTGCCATTTTACTGGGTCCATGGAAGGATGGATTGTACCAGGGGAGAGCCAAGGCCAACAGGTAAGCACATCCCTCTGTGGTCTAAAGGCTGTTGCTATCTCCCAACTAATGCTGCTGTCTTTTAGCTTTTTAAAGAGTGGCATGGGGAGATTAGCTTTAGCCTGTCCGTGGACCATTCTCAATCTTAGGTTCCCCCTTCTTTCAGGCCTAGACAGGGGCTATAAAACAATGTCTGTGAAAACACTTTGTGCAAAAACAAGTAGCAATCAACGCAGGTCCAGGTTTTTACAATTTTGCCTCAGTGTTACCAAGTAACGCTTTACGGTCTGAAATAAGGTAGTTTCCCAAGGTGCCTAACATGGAGGTTTCCTATGATTTTTTTCACATCTTCACTGCTATTGGGTAAAGGGCATTTGCCGTTGAAGGAAATGTGGTGAAAGATTGTCTGTAAGTATACATCGGGGAGAAATTTCATGAAAGCATAACTCCTTTCTTTTGGAACAAAGCTCGCCCAAGTGCTTAAAACTGGGCATGAATGCGGGAGGTGTTAATCAGGAAGGTGACAAGCATAATGGTGACAGTCTCGGGGGCACTTTGCTGAAGAGGTGCCAATGCCGTAAAGAGCAGCTGCGAAGGCCCATAGCTAAAAGTTGCTGAAAAGGGGTGGTGAGCTGGACAGGGAGGCGGGGCTGCTCTTCTCACAAAAGGAAGCAGAAAGATCAAAGGGGAGATGTTTAAGATCATTAAAGGAAGTGATACCAGGGAAAAGGTTAAACTTTAAACCAAGGGACAAAAGACTCCTAGACTTCCCCCACTTGCCCATGGGCTGAACACTACCTTTTATATTAAGAGAGTAAAATAACGTCTCCTCTTTAAACTGGTAGCTTTTTGTTTCCTTTTGTTCTGGGAAGTGGAGTCTGGGTCACCGACGGGGGTCATCCAGGGTGAGGAATTAAGTAGGCAGTGACTGAGCGGGTCAATAAAAGGAAGACCTCCACTGAGGCGGAATGTAAGGTGAATAATGGCATAGGTCAGCTGGTGAACCAGCTCTCACCCCTCTGGCACAGGCCTAACGCCTCCAGAATTTCCAAACAGAAGTGTCCGTCCTAGGAAAGCTGTGGAGTGGACATGCATCTTGCGGGAAGGGGACGGTGGCAGAGAACTTCTCATTTTGGTCACAAAGACTAGATTTCTACATTAAAGTCACACCAGAGGTTGGTGGAAAAGATGAGAGAACTTCCTGTCTCCTCCTCTGTCACCATTCTCTGCCACCAGTGGTTAGAGAAGTTGGGAAGAATAAAACAGGCTTGATTAGGAGTGTCTCTCTCTGAAGCAGGGCTGCTTCTCCTCACAGACCTGTTTTTCATGCATTGCCTTCTTGCTTCTGAAGTCCTTTGGCTCAGAACCTCACCGCCAATTTTTTTTTCATTCTGTAAATGAACAATCATGACGTAGTCGCCCTACTAGAATAACAAGATAATTTATAGTGAGCTAAAAACCAAGGGAGGAATGATATACCTTTCCTCTTGGTTACAGAGTACAACATAGAAACATGCGGATGAAGTCTATTATTGGACTTCACACTTGGAGATGCATCCTACCTATTCTGTTTCTGTGCTGTGTGATCTTGTGGCCCATTTTAAGACCACACAGTGCCTTCACTGTCTCAGCTGTTACATACTGGTTAGAGCCTCTGATAGGCAACCTGTTTATTCCTTTGTTCCTAAACATCTCAAGATTAAGGTATCCATATGACAGTGGTGAGAAGTCTGTTTCTTCTTTTTTAAACCTTTAGACTTGAAGGCAGGAAGACAGTATGGAATTAGTATGGTTTCCTCTCTACTTGCGATGGGTCAGCTGTTTTCCACCAACATCCATCCCATTTTGTTGCTCTGTAATCGAATCAAGTCTAAGAGTGGATCACGATGCTCAAACGTGCCAAGCACACTCATTCAGGAGTTTTCATCACATTTGCAACAGTTTGTCTCGTGTCTGTTTAAGTGTAAGCTTGCTGAGAGCAAAATATAAGTACATACTATTCATTTATTGTCACGCTTTCCTAACGTATTATAGTTACACTGCACCCACTGAACAGATGAATGAATAAGTGAATTTATATGTAAAGAGATGAAAACCTGATGTTCAAAAGGGATTAATAATCTAGGTTTAAAGTTAAATAAAAGTTGACATTGGCTGCTTTTATTATTTACAGAGCATTAGAAATAATTACTCTATTCAACTAGCAGGAACAGGGCTCAGAGTGCTTCAGAAAATCTTAAAGAGATAAGGGAATATTTATCTCAGTACTGTTAACTTTCACCGATTACTGATCTCTGTGGATCTTTGGTGTCATTTAAAGTTCAGAACATTGTCTACATCTGATTATCCCTCTGTTACCTAAAGGCCAACTTGGTGGCATCTCTAGCATCCTATTGCCCCAGGTACAATTTTATGGAGGTCCCAGTTCAATTACTAATAACCTTAATGATTCAAAGTTAATTTATCTTCATGACCTATTTATGTCAACGGATGTCATTAACTCTCCTTTGTGACAAGGCTAGGGTTGATAATGAGACATCTATCTGACATATGAGCTATCTAAGGAAGGGTATTAACTAATTTTCTATGCCCAGGAAATGTTTTCAAGTGACTATAGTATTTGGTTTTAAAGAATTAGTGATCATTCAGCTTTTTAGTACATATAATCATTTTAACTGTACTCTGATCGGCGGGATGCTTCTATGCATTGCTTCCTTGAGAACCTGTTAAGCCGAGCTATGTTTATAGTACCATTGGAACACAGGAACCATCTCGTAGTTCTAAACCTCATTATTCTGCTCTTGAGTGCAGCTCGCAGTTGTTAGCCAACTGGGGATATAACAGTGTCTATGGATGTTATGCTAAGGAGGACTACCCCATAATCCTCTGAAGAATACATGGTAAGATGAGCAACTAGACAATTCTCAGAAAGAGGAGCAAGGGAGATTTTGCTTCTTGGCATTTTTTTTTTTTTTTGTGGAGTTCGTTCATTTGTTTTTTTGTTTACAACATACTTTCAGAAAGTTAGATTCTGGAGAAATCATGAATAATCTTTGAAAAATGAAAGTTTTTGTAAATGGAGTTACAGTGAACTTCCTACAACACATTGGCTATGGAATGAAATTTCATATATAGAGTGTATAGAGTGCTATTTATTTACACAGAGGTAATTGTAGGACTATTTATCTAGGCTATTAAACAATTAACCAAACTCAATTTTTTTTATAAATGTACACAGCTATTTGCTACAATCTTGGAGTAGTGTTATAACAAACATAACTTATTATTTTCCAATTGACTTGCATATCCTATGTAAAGGTACCTTAAATAGGGATAGACCCAGATTTTATGTACTACAATATATTGAAAACTCAGATTCCTCATAAAATACCTTTCTACAAACTATCATAGAATATGAAAAAGGAAAGCAGGACATTAAAACATTTGTAGCAGAATGGTTAAATTTGTGTATGCATTTTCACAAGACTGTAATTTTTATATGATTACAATAATTATCTAGGCAAAAAGTAAAAAGAAGGAATAATATTGTTAGCAAAAGTAATTGAAAACGGCTTCATTGATTGATCCTTAACTCAGCAATTATTTGTTATGCAAACAAATGCCGGACAGTGCACTGTCCTGCAGGTAAGAGAAACAGAATTAATTTATATTTTTAGAGTCTTCATTCTGTGTAAAATATTGTCAATAAGAACCATGTAAGAGATGGGACATCCAAACCTAGTTTTCAGTAATTAACATTGCTGAAATATTTGCTATTATTTGAAGCCACTATCTTCAAATAACATGAAAACTACTTTAAAATATGTGATCTGAAGAGAGTTTTTTTTTTTTTTAAAGAATGCTTTGTGTTAAAGATGGTTTGGATTTATTATTCTGAGATGCAACTTAGGTACATAAAAAATATCCATGTGAAATTCTTCATGCTGATACATTTCTTAAAAAAAAAAAGTTCTACCCTGGAACTTCAGATTTGGTTAGCAAGTAATTCAATGTCCTCCTGTAATTTTTTATTGTTGGAGAGCTAAACAATTTCACCAGGAAACAGTTGGGACTAAATGCAATTTCTCTCTATGTCATATACCAAGTTCATCAAATTAGTTTTAAAAATGGCAGTGTAACAGTTCAAGACAGGACACGAGGAGAATTTCAACCACCTTCAGTTCATAGAGAAATAGTCACATCAGGGTACATTCCTGTGCCTTTCTCTCCTTACAGAGTTGCCAAACTTTGAGTATGTGAAATAAAATGTATGAAAATAAAATCTCTTTTTTATTTGATAAATCATCTTCCATGTAAGAGGGAATCAAAATGTTTGTAAATTACAGTTAGCCTGTACATAATTAATGGGAAAATCTGTTGTTTATATGGCAGAAGGATAAATTCTATTTATCCCATTTCTCATCTCTAGGCTGACAGACAGGAAGGCTGTCAGAAAATAAGGTCTCAAAATTTAAACTAAGAAGAAAAAGAACAAAGGCCAATAGCTCATATTATAGTGAGTTTCTAGCCGAAAATATATTAATATGTGTTTACAATTATTTTTCACTTATATGAGGCCATTCTTATGACTTGGAGAATAACTATGAGAATATGTGTCATTTGTAAATAGCTATGAAATAACACAGTCTACTCTGCATTAGGTACTGGACACAACCCTGAAATGAAAAGATGAGTATGCTGATAATTTTAAGGGATAATGTAGCAAAATTTTACCACTTAGAACATATTATTTACAAAAATTTAGTAATTTAGTAAACAACTTGGAACCTAATGAAAGACTTAATGCAGGAAGAGACTGAAGAAAAGAACAGACTGACTGTGGAGCTCTTGGTTTTGGAGAAAGTCTGTAAGACAAGAATAACAAGATTAATTATTTAGGGTGTTAGGGAGGATATTAAAAACTATCAAAAAAGAAATTAAGAATGAGTAACTGGTAATTTAAGAACCATGGATATCTAACGTGAAAATCTTTTAGAGTTCTGTTGTGAGAGGAAATTGTTTTCTGTAGTTCCTAAATATTTTCCTGCCAAATAGTTGTTTAGGGCTTAGTATGTTGTGGAATCAGGATCTGGGCTGGTTATCAGTCAAAGTTGTAAATTAGGTTAAAATTTAGATATTAATTAGAAGTAATACCTTGTCCATTGAGGTCCTCTAACTCTGGATTTTACACAAATTTCTTTATTCACTTTCTTGTTCAAAAATTTGTCAGTGGCTATTCATAATCCATAGCAGAGATTTTTCAAGTCAGTTGGAAAGGAGAAGATGCTATATCAATCATCTGTGACATTTTTCAAAACACATGTGGTAACCACGTGTATTTGGAAAAGGTTGCCATGTGATTCTTATGTTTTCTCCACTGAGTCTTTGTACGTTTATGAATGCCTGGTTTACAGAGTAAGCTCAAAACAGAGTATGGAAAGCTGTAAAAGTGTGCTTCATGCTTTTCTTTTTCTGTTTACCTATTTCTGCTCCAAACTTTATGCTGCAGAAATAGTAAACAGATTACATGTTGCTTTCTATTTGCAATGCCTCAGTCCATTTTGGAGCATTCATTCTTCTCTTCTACATTTCTAAGTTATTATCTTTGATCTTGTAACCATTAGATGCTTGCTCTTATAATATGTTGTATGAAAGTATCTATTCAAATTATTTTCGTCTAGGTTAAGAGATATTTCAAGATAGGGGCAATATCATTCTTTACTCCCGAGGCACATTATAAGGTCTAGTACATAGTAAGTTGTAAATAAGTATTTGTTAATACTGAATAAAGAAAATAAAGAATAGAGATAATGGTTTATAAGTTGTATATGTTGTTCATTCTGTTTCCAGTAATGCTTCAGAAATAAAATTCATGAACATTTTTTAACTCAAACCAGATTTTAAAGAATTATGCCATAAATCTGTGTGGAATAAATTTAATCATTTAATACCAAAAGTTATATATATATATATATATATATATATACACACACACATATGTATGTGTGTGTGTGTGAACATATATGTACATTGTGTGATGTGTGTGATATACTATAAATATATATAAAAGTGATATATGTTATAATATATATAGGATAATAAAACATGTTACAATTTATCTGGATTTTTTTGTCTTTTAATAAGAAGACAAAATTCTTATTATGATGGTAACCATATAAACATATACAATTACTAATGTTTATCTCAATCCTTCTTAGAGAAGACTTTGCTTTGCACTGTCTCAACTATAACTCTTAGGCTAACAAGAAGAATGAATGACTTGAAATATAAATGGAAGGGGAATTAAGGTAAATAGAAGACAAATAACTGAAATATTGTATTTGCATTTTTTATAGAAAATCTATATGGAATAAAAAATAAGGGGGCAAGAAAGGGTCACACAAAAGCATAGGAATGTCATCTTGAACTATGTGAGTGGAGAAAAAGAAATAACAAGGTATATGTAAGGAAGGAGAATTGGCACACAAATAATGATGGCCAGTGACTAACCCTAAAAACTAACTCACTGTGAACAGATGCTACTTCAGCAATGTCATAAACTTGAAATTAGGACCCGGCCTATCACAACTGCACTGACCTTGTGAACAGAACTTGAAATAAACTGGAAGGACTTTGTATTAACTACTTAAGTTAGGGAGGATTTACTATGGCCCACACTGTGAGGGATACAGTTCATTATGGCAGGAAAATCATAATAGAAATCATAGTAGCAGGGATTTGTAGCCTCATACCTTGGCAGCTCAACAAGCAGAAAGTAGACCAGAAATAGGGCTGGACTATAAGCCTTAAGGCTTACCTATGATGAATCACTTCTTCAATGGGGCTCTACCTCCTAAAGATGCCCAAACTCTTGAAGAAAGTATCACCAGCTAAGTACAAGTGGCCACACACATGAGCAATGCTGCACATATGGGACTAATTTTATATTTAAACCATAACATTCTGTCATTGGTCCCATGGACTCATTGCATATATATATATATATATATATATATATATATAATGTGTGTGTGTAAAAGTATTCAGTACAACATATAATGTTTGTTTATGTATGTATAAAATTCTCTCTCTCTCTCTCCACACACAGACACAGACAGACACCGACACACACACACACACACACACACACACACACACACACACACACTTACTTTCCAAAGTCTCTGTGATCTTAAAGTTCTTGTGGATCAAATGTCCAAACTCCAAAGTTTCTTTTGAGTTCAATCCAAAGTCTTCACTATAAGCTCATATAAATAAAACCAAGTTATGTATTTCCCACATACTATGACACAGAGTAAACATTCCCATTCCTAAAAGAATAGCAGAATTATAGTAAGGAAAAGCTGATTGTAGCAAAGCCAACAACCTTCAGGGCAAACAGGAATCCCTGCCTGTCTGTGTCCCGCATCCAGAGCTCATGGTGACATCATCTGGGTTCCAATGGACTTTGACAGCCCTCTCCAACTCTGTGGCCTATAACATACATTTTCTTTCTCTTGGACCATCTCTACTCAGTGCCTTCCTTTTTCTTTAGCTAATTTCCCACATTCCTAGCATTTCCAATAGTCTGTCATTTCAAGTATGATTTAGATTATAACACAGCTCTATAGACAGCAAACTAGAGTTTCATGTAGGAACCATGATCCCTCCCTAGGTTCTATAACGATAACAGATTGAACTTTTTTTGTAAGCCTCCGCGACACTTTACTCTTGAATTTGCATTACTGCAAAACCCAGTACATCATGAATGATATACAAAGTTCTTCTGAAATGTAGCCTATCTCCTTTGGACCACACTCACAGTTGCCTCTTTGAACATTTTTGTGTGAGCCTGGGTAAGCATTTCCACTGGCAGCTATTTTCCAGTAGGATACCTGGATGTATCTATCTTCTCAGATACTTGCTTTCAAATGTATTTGTGTTATTATACTTAGTACTCTTGATGAGTGGGATATTAACCTCAAGGCACTCTTTATGCTATCCCACTGCAACATTTCTGAGGTTTCTCCTTAATAATCAGAGCTACTTTGTCCCAATATGCAGTGACCTCAATGTCACCAGAGTCTCAAGCTCCTATCCTCACCACACTGCACATTTCTGTCAACCACTTTAACCAGGTTCATACATTTCCACATCCTTATGTTCTATCCTGCTCTATCATTCTACTTTACTGTAAATTTGAGCAAATGAAATAAGCAATAAGCATCTCAAAGCCTGAATGTTATGTTATTGTGAAATTTCCTTCATCAAACAACTTAGTCCATTGTTTTTGAGTTCAGATTCATTCAAATTTTCAGGACAGAGCCAGAGTGCAGCTTGAGTCTTCACAGAATATAACATGAGAGCCTTGTAGCCTAATTTCTAATAGAGGCTTTGTTACTTTGGGAGATCTCATGGTCTGATTGTTACTGTCTGTATTTATTTATACTATCATTCTGGTTTTCCACACTCTGCCCAGAATTACCCATTAAGCTGTGATTCTAGGACACTTCTAGCATACAACTCTCAAATCACTCCATGCTCTTTCCTTAAAGAAATTAAAGACTTATGATCCATGTGGTCTGATTTAATTACTACAACAACTCCATTTGTCTATTTGTACCAGTTTTCTATATTAGTGTCTTTTCTCATTGCTGTGATAAGTACTTGACAAGACACAACATAAAGGGGGAAGAATTTGTTGTAGATCATGATTTGAGGGTATATAGTTTACCATAGAGTGAAATCCCTGGCTGATTGCCTGGTAGAAAAAGCCTGTGGTTGGAACTTCTTGTATCTTACAGACCAATAAGCAGAGATTGCATAGGAATTGGGACTTGTATATATACTTCAAGGCCTCTCCCAGTGCACATATTCCTCAATATTCATATCCAAAAAGTGCTGCAACCTTTCAAAACAGCACCACTAGATGCAGAGTGGTGTTCATCCCCATAAATCTGTGGGACACATGACTTATTACCTTTTTCTATAGATAAGTAGAACTATTTAAATAATCTTCAGTTGGTGACCTAGAGGCTCTACTGCCTACATCCTGAAAGACTGTGTATTGAGAATCTACCATTAAAATAAAAATAGATCTGTATGGACCTTAGGTGATGGTATAATTGTAAAGCACCTTCCTGTAGCTGGAGATAAATTCTTCAGCTACACCTTCCTTGCACACATGATGACTTGATTATATTACACGAACCCATGCAAAAATTATGGAGTTGGTGGCACTTGCCTTCAATCTCTGTATCTGTTGGTGAGTTGGAACTGGGAGTATCTCTGACCTGTTGGCCAGCCAGTCCAGTCTAATTGACAAACTTGAGATCAGTGAGAGACCTCATCTCAAAGGAGATGGTGTTCTGGATGGAAACACTCAAGGGCTGCTTCCTGTCCTCACGATGCACCTGCCCAATGTATTCATTCACCTGTTGACAGGATCCTACATAGACAGTTATACACATGAAAAACATGACGACTATGGTGTTTCCTTAAGTTTTTCAAGTGGCTTTTACTTCCTTCTAAAATATTTTCCTTAAAACTTTATTAATGTATTTTTAAATTAAAATACAATTACATCTCCCACTTCTCTTTCCTCCCTCCAACCTCTGTCATGCACATCCTCACTCCTCAAACTGGTGACTTTTTAGAAGAATGTTTTACTAGTCCATTAGACTTGAGTGATTATTTATACTTAGGAATATTGAGTCTTCTAAGAGAGGACAGAGGTTGTATTCCACTACAGCTGTAATTTTAGCACACCCTCCCTTGATAGTGAGATGGAAGGGCATAGTAGCTCAACCAGACAGCAAGAACAGTGATAGTACACATAGAAGAAGCCTTCTGTGAATAGATCAGACTTTCCTTTTTCCGTCTAATTATTGCTAGGTGGACTTGTGACAATAAGGATAGCAGTAGGAAAAATCAATAGATATCTGTTGTGGTACATCAGTTCTTTTGAATTAAGTATTAGATAACATAAGACCTTATTGTGACAAAAAGTTGAAGAAGTAAGACATATAGGGTCTACATAAACATTTGACTATTTTGTATTTCATATCCTAAAGACACACATCTGTGGATTGTGAAGTTCAAGTCTTGCCTGTCCATTCTACTTCTAGGATATATAGCACATGATAAATTCAGCTGAATACCTAATGGTGTAATGTAGTCAGTAAAATTAGTATAATATTACTTACTTTTCAAGCTAACAGATGAAAATGAATCAGTCTTATACATACATAATAGTTTAGAGCTATCTAAATTGATCAAATTTTGCAATAATTTTTGTTCATAATCTCAGTAGCTCTAGTGACTTAGACAGTCAAGGACTAAATAATAGTTATACAGTAATTTATTTATAAGTTTATAGTCTTTATAACACCTATAGTATCTTTAAAAATGGGAAACTAACAACTGCATTTATAATGTTACTTTTGGGCAAACTGTTGAAGAGGTAATATACTTATTTTTAGACTTTCTAGAACTACTATGTAGCATAAACAGTATCTCTCTTCTGATGTATTCATCATTTGGAGGAAAGATTATTAAGATATAAAGTTCAACACATGAGATTTAGTGCTAGTCTAGCTTAAAACTACTTGTGTAAACTTTGGCAAGCCTCTTCTAAAATGAGAGAATTGAACCCTACATATCTATGCTTCCTTCCAATAGTAATGGTTTGAGTGTGTGATTTTATCCATTTGCTTGTTGCATGTATTATTGCTAAATGGCTATTGTCCAGAAAGGGTCAAGGCTTTTCTAGACTCAACAAATATTATTTTGATGTATTACATTTGCCAGACAGAACAATAAGCTTCCATTAAATAAACACATCATTAAATGAGGATCAGTTTATTGAACAGAGGCAACATTATACATTTTCTGAGCATTCTCAGATGTTAGTAAGTTGTAAGAAAACAAACTGGCCCAGCAAATATTTTATATGTGTCTATGACTTCATTCATTTGCCTCATGTATTGCTACTTTCATAAATTCCAGAGCTATCAAAATCAATTCAGAAATTAATAGACAAAAAAATTCTCAAGGATGTCTCCTATGTATAATGAATAGGGAGTTATGTGATTGACAAGAATAGGAATAAGTTATTTCCATAAGATATATGGAAAATGACTCATCAAGCCGTCTCAAAATCTTCAGATTAAAATGCATCTTAGTCATTTTGAAAAGTGTTTATTAAACCATCAAACTGTTTGAAATATTTTTATCTGTTCATGAATATATTTGTACAACCTCCATGTATTGCTATAAAGGAACTAAATATTTTTCTCCCCAAAACCTATTATTAACTTTATTGAAGAAGCCTGAGGGCATTTCAGAACAAAACAGAAGTCATCTTGGACTTCAGTCAAATTCCACAAAGAAGTTGCACTAGGGCATGTGTCTTTATTGTGTTTGTTTATTTTTGTTCCCTTTTAAAACATTGAATTGTGCCTTTCATTATAAAGGAATGCACACTATTGTGGCTTAATATATAATGTTAATTAGTTATCCATATATATGTGTGTGTGCATGTGTATATACCACACCAAACGTTTTTTGATGTACAAAGTCAGAACTGGTTGTAACTTTGACATGAAAAGCTTAAGACCACCCAACTTGAACTACTAATTACTTCAGAAAATCACTGTATGCTTTTGTGTAGGAAAAGTACATTTAAGAATTTTTGTTTTGAGACCTTTGGAAATGATGATTTCTTTTTTGTTGGTTCTAATTTTTTCATTGAAACTATTTTTCCGCACATTGTATTCTGATGATAGTATCCCTTTCCCAAAATTCCTCCCAGGTCCTTCCCACTTACCTACCCACCCAAATCCACACCATTCATTTCTTTATCTTGTGAAAATACAAATTAGCATCTAAAATAATAATAATTATTATTACTATAAAATATAAAATAAAAAATAGGACCAAACAAACACACATAATAGCCAAATAAAAAGCTCAGAAACACTTACAGACACAGAGATGTATACATTCACACACATAAAAATCCAATAAAAACACAAAACTAGAATACATATGTATGCAAGGGACCTATAAGGTTAAAGAAAAAGAAAAATACCCTGACAAATCATTATGAGACAAAGAATCTGTAAAAATTTCATTGAGTTTGTCTTGTGTTGGCCTTACATTGATTGGCATAGTACCTGCCCTCAATAGTGGTTTGTATACACAGTGATACCTCATTAGGGAACACACTAATTTTTCATTTGTGAGTGTTTGTCAATTAGAGATAATTTCTGGGTTAGAGATGGAGGCTTGTGTCCACTTCCCTTCTTGATGCTGGGATACCATGTGGGCAAGAACTGCACAGACCCTCATTTTTTTTGCCATAGTTTCTGTGTGTTTATAAGTATATTAGTCCTGGTGTGTTTAGAAATTCCTTCTTTCCTTGGTGTCCTCCATTCCCTCTGGCTCCTACAGTCTTTCACATCTCTTTATGCAAGGTTCCCTGGTTCCCAAGGGGAGGGATTTCATGGAGACATCCCTTTTAGGACTGAGTGTTCCAAAGCTTTTTACTTCCTACATATTGTCTGGCTGAGGGTCTCTGTATTTGCTTCCATCTGCTGCAGGAGGTAGCGTCTCTGATGATGGCTGAGCAAGGTGCCAATCTCTGAATATAGCAGAATGTCATTCGCAGCCATTGTATGTCTATGTTTCTTTAGCAGAACAGTAGTGTTTGTTTTCCCTTAGGCCTATGGCCTGTCTAGTCTCAGGTGTTGAACACCTGAGCAGCATCAAGGACAGGTTCTCTCTCAGGCAGTGAGCCTTAAAACCAATGAGACATTGGTCAATTCATCCCACAAATTTTGTGCCACTTTGCATGACTGCTTCTCACAGGTAGGTCACCACTGTAAATCAAAGTGTTTGTGGCTGGGTTAGTGTTGACCTGCTCCCTTTGGTAGTGGGCAGAGTTCCTTCTATTACTTTGAGCACTCAGCAGTTGTGGCTTTAGGTAGGTACCAGCTTGATTCTCTGTGTTAATTGGGTAGTGTAAGTGTTATCTTCAGAAGTAGGGAAAAACATATCACAATAACAAAATAACAGGAATCAACAAATAGCACTCATTGATAGCTCTCAACATCAATGGTCTCAAAAGTCATAATTCTTTAATGCGCTCTCCTTATGAAAGCAATTGAAAAATTTAGCATGACATTTTGAATTTGATTCCAAAAGAATATTTCATAAACTGAAAGGACTAGCCCCCTCCTTTTAAAAATGTTTCAAGTTAAATCTCCCATCTGATACTTTATCCTCAGTCCAACTTTCCATTTGATCAAGGATGAACTCTTCTACTGCTTGAGTTACACCAGTACTTTTAAAGATGGCAGTGTGTTAATGTCTCCAGTTTTCTCAGCTATTTGCCTTTCTCTTCACCTAGCTCAGATTTTAGATGCTGACATTTTAATAACTTTATGCAATTACATATGCCACCTCCCCAACCCCCATTGGAGCATCAGACCCTTCAGAGCTGAAGAAAAGAGGGTTGTGAGCTGGGTAGACACAACCTCCCATCACCCTAGAGGTCCCAGGCAGCATCTCACACTAACAATCCCCGCTCACCTATACACAGAAAAACTGACCCCTGCCACACATTAACTAAGCCTGCTTCTTTGAGGGTTAGCCTTCACTTTCCTTGCTTCTTCTTGTAAAGAAGACACCACCTTGCTCTGTTTCTTGGGCCTAAACTCTCAACTTCAAACCCCAATGTAAGGCTAGTGTTCTTCTTTTTGCCTGGAAGAATGATGTGAATTAGAGTCCGTCTGCAAAGGTAAAATCTAACACTGCTCAGCTTAACCCATTCCTGCAATACCAAGTGATCAGCATCAGTACCACAGAGAACACCTGAAAGACTCAGGAGGTCAAAAGAGAGGCCATCTTGGTTGCTATGAACGTTCAGTCACAGCATTCAAATGTGTGACAGATAGCTTTTTTGTTTTCTTACTTTTATCTGGTGAAGTATCTGCCCGACTCTATGGTGTGACCACATTTGCATCTCTTCTATCTTTTTTAGCTAATATAAGCACTGCCATCATCATGTTGCCCTGAGCAGATAATCCCTATAGAAAACCCTTCCACTCAACACTTCCCAGTTAGAAACCATACGTGTGTATGTGAATTCATGATCCTGTCTTCCTCACTATGAAAAACAGAGAACTTCTGGCTGTGTTTCTTTTTAATGATAATTCATTTTTTTTCTGTGCTTTTGGTCCATCTTATACCCGAATTTCCAGAAGAACTCCTTTAAGTCTTCTTTTCTTTCCTCTATTCTGTACTTTTTCCTCTTCCTTTCTTAAGATGCTCCATACAATTTTAAGCCACTCAAAGATATCCCACTCTTAATGTAGCAATCATAGATAACTCACATAGGACTCTTTACCACTCTCCATGAAATAGTCTTTTTAACCAATCTTCTAAAACCAAATAATGATTTGTGGGACTGAGAAATTATCTCAGTGGTTAACACGCTTGCCATGCCAGCCTGAGGACTAGAGGTCAGATCTCTGTAGCTCACATGAACATCAGGCAGTGTGATGCTCACATGTAATTCTGTTGCGAAGACAGAGAGAGGGGATTCCCAGCATAAGCTACCATTTCTAAGATCTCTGGTTTCAGTTGAAATATTATTACTCAATGAACACCATGGAGAGCAATAAAGAAGGCTCCAGATATAAATGTTGGGTATCCCCACACATACACATTCATCCACACAGTACACACAAAAGGGGAAAATAATTTCTACTGTGTTCCTGTTTTCCAATTTTAACTTTCATTTCAATCCTATATGAATTGAATTCAACTCCATCATTTTACCACAATGACTTTGCTAACCTCTTTAAGGCATTGGAAGCAGCAGCAATAGTACAAGTAGCAACAATGATGCCAGAAGTAGCATCAAATTTGACAAGCAAATTTGAGAAAGAGGAAGTAAACATGTTGAAAGATAGCTTCGCTGTTAGTGTAGCCAGGCTCATGATGCAGAATGACATAACCTGCCCTTTTCATTCAGATGCAGGTCGGGGTTGAAGTTACTTATCTCTGGTATTTGTTTTTTTTTTTTTAACACTTTGTCTAATACTCAGCTTTCTGCCATGCAGCTGCCTATGTGCCTACCATGTGGAGGCCTACATGCCAGCTCAACTAAGGGGGCATGGCTTTGCTCCCTTTCTGTCTTTCTCTTACAGGATGTTGTCACAATTTATAGCTTGCAGTCTTAGAGTTTTTCATTTAAATTCTACCCAAAAAGATGGCTGGTCCTCCTCTTGGGTCCATTCTTTTATTAAAGAATAATAATAATGACTGATTTCTTTAGTAATATGGGGAACTGCCTCTGAAGTCCTAATCTTGCCAGTGGCATCAGGGCAGTCTCAGTAGTGGTTGCTGTTGGCAGTGTGGCTAGGAATGGTTTTAGGAAAGTATAAAATAATGCAGAAGCATGCTGTTGGTAGTTTAATGGTTTAAAATTACCTTTATTGTGAAACACTCAAAATAGGAATTAAGATACAGAAAACCCAAAGCAAATTTTAAAGTACAATGTTCTTAATAAGGTAATATATTTCTCACCTGCTTTCAACACATTTTCTTATTTATATAAAGACTGAAAAAAACATAAAGAAACACAATGCAATCAAACTATTGAGGTTTTGTCAGCATAGGAAAAATTATGGCTCCCAGTCATAATTAGATTAAAACAGACTCGTTATTTTGTGGATAATTGCATTGCTAACAATTCTCACCTATTTATAGAAGTTCTGCCTTGTTAAACTGGCCACTGAGAACTAACTCCATTTCTTCTCTTATTGAATATTTTGTAAAAGCTACCAAATTGATGTTCACATAAGAGAATTTTTTAAAAATAGGAACTAAAAGAAGTCTTAGCTTCTGGACAGCAAACACACATCATCTTAAGTGTTTATGAACACTGACTGTATTTGCAAGCTATAAAAACTGTATGGAAGTGAAAATTATCAAAATATGTTTTATTCAAGTTATTAGATATATATTTTATTTGTTTATATAATTGACCCAGTGCTTCTCTTATACATAATTAATTGTAATTGTGAGGTAAATGGCATCTCCATGTTCATAGAACTCATTTTATTTATGAATTGATTTTGAGTGTGTGCAGAAAGGCAAAGGGCAAGGCACTTATGCAAACAGACACGGTCCATTATACATTATGAAACATGTAGAGATTTAATATAAAACCAGAAGAAAGCTACTGTTGGTGAAGGAAAAAACTGTATTTTATACTCACTAATAATCTTTACAGAAAACAACAAACAAAAACAAATCAAAAGAGATAAGGAAAGATAAAATAATTTATTCAGTGATGTACACAGCCAGCTCAAATAGTAGAATAAAATCAGGGGTGTGAAGCTGAATAATGTTGTGATCATTTGATTTAAATTTAAAGACAGCGAGATACTATGAGTAAAGAAGGTTTTTTTTTTTTTAAGGCTATGGTATAAAATATATTTATGGGATTCCATGTATTAGAAGAATGAATCCAAGGCATATAATTAACTTGCATGGTAAGTGAAAACTGTTCTTATAAAACCCAGTTGGAACCCTTGGAATGCAAAAACATGATAGAGCTGAAGATTGACTCTGATGTGGACCCAACAAGTCATTTCTGTTATCTTTGACTAGACAAGACATTGACTGACTTTTACTAGTCACCAAAATAGGAAAACCCACAACTCTTGGTGAGTTAACAGTTATTGCTGCTTATATCAAATTCAACACAATTCTTTTCTGATTTCCTCTTTCTTTAAGAATGAGTCCTCTTAAGAAAATAGCATATGGCACTTTCATGATTTTCATTTTGTCCAAAAAGAAGGCCTGGGTACAGGGCAATGCAGATATTTAGTGAGCAATATCTTTTCCTGTCATATGGCAATCTTAAGAGGAATGGGGTAGGGGTGGAAAAGGGAAGAATGGAGAGCTATTGGCAAGTTTAAATGAAGAGTGCTGAGCCTAGTTGTTCTAACTTAGATGCATAAGACCCTGTGCAGAAAATACAAATCAAATGGAAGACAAGGAGTAAAAGAAACAGTCAACTTCTGGAATTTTCCATCAGTAATATAACACAACTTCTAACTTACTTATTACTTCTTCCACTGTTTCCCATTTGTTCAAAGATATGCAGTATTATTTTGCTGAGAAAATAGCAAATGTATTTCAAGGTAAAATCTTTATTTTTTTTCTAGTTTTGCTTCTATAGTTTAATAAGTCATATACAATGGGGTCGATCCTCTACATCACTCCATGTCCATGTGCAGGCTATAATTTTTAACATTATGTTCTGATCAATAGGTTACCATAGTTTGATATAAATATAGATGCATTACATAATATTTATCTTTGGGGAAATAAAAGCTTAATGTTCAATGTCAAATGTTTATTTATATAATTCAGCAATGGGAAAAGCTAGAGTAGGCACAAGCTGTTACTTAACAATGATGAGTTCCAGGTGCTTTTCTACTCTGAATGTTACTGAAATAGTCAATCAGAATGTTTAATGTATATGTATAGTTGTGTCCACCATGTCACATATACTGTATGTGTGTAGCCAGAAGGTTTCTGCCCGGCACCTCGGTCCTGTGGTCACTTATAAATAATCATTCAGGGGCTTTTATTAATTACCAATTGCATGGCCTGTGGCAGGCTACTTGCTAGCTAGCTCTTATAACTTAACCCATTTCTATTAATCTATAAGTTGCCACGTGGCTGTGGCTTACTGGTACTTTCACATCTTGCTTCTCCTGGCGGTGGCTGGTGTCTCTTCCGCCTCTGCCTTTCTTCTTCCTGTCTCTCTGCTTGGATTTCCTGCCTGCCTCTAAGCTGCCTTGGCATAAGCCAAAGCAACTTTATTTATTAGCCAATGGGAGCAACGCATATTCACATGATAAAGAAAGACATCCCACGGCATATATATCTACTGATAAGTTTGGAATTTAAAGATGCATTCCTTAACAAATTGTTAAGTTAACAAAAGAAAACGCAATTAGACTTTATTGAACACATAAAACACAAAATTTCCAATTTCAAATTTTATATCAGTAGGACAATACCAAAAATAATTTCTGTATATACACACAGGTAATCAATATATTTGTATTTGGTTGCACATATACCTCATGTTATCAACACAATTCAAGTAGAGTCATTATAGTGAGTTATTTTCCTATTATCTCCATGCTAAAATTTAAAATATTTTCTTACATCATTAAAGTTATTCACTTAAAATTTTGATAACTTGCACTGTATATATATTTACTTTTATATTTTTAAAAGCTCTTCGTAATTAAGTTTCCTGACCCCTAGTTTATTTTCCTATTTAAATTAATTATAAAGGATCAAGCATTAAGATTGTGTATGGATGCTGCTTTTACCAGGTTTGTATTTTATTATTCCACCTTAGTATTCCTTTCTACACTCTCTCCTAGATTCGTAAGAAGTGGCACACTATAATGGCAATCCATAGTCTCCTATCTCTGTTGGCTTTCTTCCAGGATCTTTCAGTTGCATGTACTGACAGACGGTGGAAAGACAAGGAGAAAGAGGAGTCATTGTTTTCTTTCTTTTTTTAAGCAGGCAAATTGCATCTTACATATGACTGGGTCTTCCTGAAATTAAGGTGCTTGCAAGATGCCATGGTGATGAAGGCTACATTCAGGAGGCCATGGTAACAAAAGTACTTTCCAGAAGTCATGCTGGGAGAAGCAATGCTCTTCCATCTGTAGCAGGAAGGCCACTGATCGAAGCATAGCAGATCAGTAAAAGGTACTATGCAGGAAGGTTATGGAACTTGGCAGTAAAGAAGGACCGAGATTGAAAAAAAAAAAAAAAAAAACACAAGTATAAAACAGGCAAGTAGGACAATGTTGTCAAAACTGTGACACAATACTCAGCACCACAAAAACCAACATAAAAATTTTCAGAAGAAAAAGTTTCATTGAACATTTCTTTTCTCTTTTAAAGCAGAGTCAAGTTTCAAATGTGGGAATTAGAAAACACTCAAGTACTCCTTCTGACAAAACTTCTTTTGTTTCTGTGTACTGGTCTGCTTGCAAGAATAAGCTTGCATGTGTGTGTTTGTGAACAGGGACTTACACTTGGGTATGTGTGAATGTGGAGGACAGAGGATGACTGTGCGTGTTGTCTCCTCTCCATCTTATGTATAGAGACAGGATCTCTCCCACCAATCCAGACCTAACTGAATTGGTCTAGTCTAGTTAGCCAGCATGTGTGAGATGTGCTGTCTCCACCTCATCCCACAACCCCAGGGCTGATATTACACAAGTACTTCCACTCTTGCATGGCACTTAGGTGACCGGGCACTGGGGATTCAAATTCTGGTCCTCAGGCTTTCACAGCAACTGCCTTACCATTTCTCAAGTCCTGAACAGAATTTTTGGTAATAAAATCTTTCAACCTAGTCAAGACCCTAGGAAAAGCCTGGCGGCACTGGTGGTGCATACCCATAATCTCTGAACTCAGGAGGCAGAGGCAGGTAGATCTCTATGAGTTTGAGCTCAGCCCAGGCTGCAGAGCAAGATCCAGGACAGGCACCAAAACTACACTCGCTGATCATCTGTAAGTTGTGTGCAGGCAACCACAGGTCCTTTGAGTTCATGACTGCATCAGTCCTGTCACGTGAATAATATACCATTTCATCCTGCTCCTCTCCAATGTCTGTCCCTTATACAATTTCTATTCCCAAGACCTCCCTGCAAGTTACTTTATCCTAATAACAAATAATGCCTATGAGGGGGGATATATGTCAAAGGAAAATAGAACAATAATCATCTACAGGCACAGACTGACTGTTTACTTTGGTACATAGAAAAAGCATCTGATCAAGCCAAATAATTGGACAAGAAATACAAGGTTACAGCGTACTTAGAGTCCAAATGAACCCTAATAAAAGTCTGTGAGAGAGATCTGTATGTGTCCTGGTGTTCCTGGCAGGGGACATTCTTTGCATTTTTTCATTTGTGTTACATTATATGATGTCTTGCTAATGAATGAGATAAATGTGTCTGCATGGTAAAAGAGAAATCAAGAATTTTTACATCTTTAAATACTTAGAGCAGGCTTATACATGAAAGACTAGGCAACATTTTTGTCAAAACACAGAATGCGGAATAGTTTAATAATAAATTCTATAAATTCAAAATATTCCTTTCAGGAGGAATCATAACAGTCAGAAATGTGTAGTTCGCATGTATAGAAGGTTTACATTGCCAGTGCATGAGTCACGCAAGAGGACAGTTCCCTGCTCTAAGTTGCTGCTGCCAGTCTCTTCTGACATCTCCCAGAATGAAAATTAGGATTTGGGGAACAGTTGTCCATGTTTGAAACAAATGATGAAGGGAAAAAGTTTAACCATGTGAATATTTTTACAAATCAATTAATCAAGAAGCATAGATCATAGCCCCAAAGCATAAAAGCTCTGTAGTGAATTAAAAAAAAAATCATGGTAAAAAGGAAGTGACACAATTTGTCTTGCTAATAATGTGTACATTAAATTATATCAATTGAAATACAGTGACTTCTTTACATGTATAGTAACTAAGAGCTTTAGTAACATGTTCACTGAAACATTAGTACTTATGAAACCAAGATACACATGCTTCTTAAATATTTAAAAATTTACCTTATTTATTTCCAATATTGATAAAATAATTAAAAAATTGAGAACATAATAATATTTAAAATTGCAAGGAATAACAGATTTTTATTTATTGGAAAAATAATTTTGAGGATATATTTCTCTAGAAGAGAAATGCATTTCAAATATTTTCTTTTAAGCAATTTCACTGTAGATACCCGTGTGTATCTGCACAGATGAGTGATGTATTTAAGTGTGATTCTGCATTGTGTTAATGTATTCATATATAATAGTTTCTGTCTGAAGAGGTCCTAAAGAAAAGAAATACTTTATTTGCATGGTTCAGTTTTGTTTCTAAGGTGTGTGGAATTGTAATGTATATAACCTGTAACATTTCCGGCTCCCCGTGTGTGATGGATAATCTTTAGGCAACTTGACTGAGTTTATTATTATTGAAGTAAACATATCTCCTGGTGTAACTATGTTGCTGTTTCAGAAAAGAATAGCTGAAGTATAAAGATCCACCCTAACTTGGGATGCATTATCTCATGATCTGGGGTTCTGAACTGAATAAAAAGGAAAAAGTGGGCTGAGCGTCAGTATTCATATGTATTTACTTCCTAATTTTGGACACTACATGACCAGCTCTCTCACAGACTGGCAGCCATGCCTTTCTTGTCATGATGGCTAGTGTCCTCTGATATTTTAAGACAAAGTAAACTCTTCCTTGTGTTGCTCCTTGTTAGATATTTTGGCCATTGTAATGAGAAAAGCATCTAACAGGCCATAGTAGATTTGAATATTAAAATAAATAACTTGCTGGTGAATTAAGAGAGCACTGGACACTTTTCATTATTCTTATTCTGAAGAATATGTATTTGTATCTATGCAGTCATAAAAGGCATCATAATAATTCATTTTTTCTGTAACTGAATATAAAAAATATAAGCAACATTGCCCAAACATTACCAAGACATTTATAATCAGGCCAAGAGAAAGGATTTGTATTTGAATATTTCAACCCAATTGTATAAAGCATGTTTTATTTAATTTAAATATTGTGAAACTATCATTTAGAATGTACATGAAAAATAAATACCTCTAATCATTAAAGTTCTTTGCAATTATGTATTTAAATTCTAAAACATAAAACATCACATTAATCAATAAAACTTCATGGTTTGATTTCACCTACATATCACACTCATTCAGTTGGAACATGCCAGAGCAGAGATCTCATTCAGCTACTACCACCAGCTTTACAAAAAAAAAAATTATAGGAATAAATATTTTTTTCATATTCCCATGGTTGCTTTCACATCACATTAGCAAAGTTGTGTGACTGACACTTGATATTCCTTTTTAGAACATGTGTGCCCTTGCCTGGTTTAAACCACAATACAATCACAAACCATGTTCAAACCGCACAAGAGCAATGATTTAAGAATTACTGTTTCTCACTCACGCTGATTCATATGTACTGACAGAATCACTAGAGTTAGGATGCCCAGTTGAAAGGGGTTGCTTCTTAATTAACTCCCCCAAGGTCACAGGACTCAAAGCACTGAGAAGTGACACATCAATTCTGCTCATCATTTTTTTTCTTCAAAGTCAAATCACAAAACTGTGACATTATTTCTGCCTAAGAGGAAAATGAAATCCAGCCACTTGTCTAGAAGAAAAATCTGAATATTTGTGAAGAGTTGTAGAAAATACTGCAGACAAATAATCTGTGTAATCCAAAGAGTAGTTACCACATTGTTAAATTATTGAGTTAGCAGTAATGTGATTTGGAAAGATAAGCATAAACAGAAGTTTACAATAAAACTGTAATATGGGTACTGGTCATAAAATAAAATCTATTATTCACCTTTCAGGCAAAGGATTTAAGTGCATCAGTAACATATTTATAAGAAGATAATACTGCCTATTAATTATTAATGTATGTCTGTAATGATTTTACAATCCAATGTAAATTATCAAGAGGTGATTAAAGATGCTGCATAAAATATTCAAACACTGTGGTGATATTGCTATTTCATAATTGTTTAAAACTTTAATGGAAGCTGGAACAGTTTTCTAGATCTCTAAAATGTACTGTAGAAAATAAACTAAACATAAGTTAGTCAAATTATTAATTCTTCTCAGACTCATACATTTCAGTTCCCTGCAAATTTTTAGACCCAATGGAGCAATTACAAAAGTCTTTTTGTATAAGTTCAGAAAAAGGATAAATTCTGTCTGTTAATTTTTGCACATAATTTTAAAACACAAAGGATGGACTGTTAGCTGTGTAAAAGCCCATGCAGTACCTCTACTCAGCAGAAAGTGGTTAGGATGAAAAAAATGGACTATTTATGTTACCTTTTCCTTTCATTCAAAAGTCAGCATTATGTTGAAGGAACATATCTCTATACAACATATCTTCTTAGAACCTCCTTAGAAAATGATTTTTCTACTTCTTCCCACCATGATGGTCCAAAGCCTCCCAATTGGCCCTATTCTATCTCAGACCACAAAGGAAATTTTGAGATGGATTTGTGACATGCCTCACCACTTCTGCATAATAAAAATCCTCTTGACATTTTCAGCAACAAAATGTCTCATTTTATTACTACTGTTTTCAGCATAATGGAAAACTAGAAGTCTAAACTTATAGGGAAAGGATGTTTGCTCAGCTTGCCTCTGTGGCAGGCTAGAATACACAGAGTATGTATTGAGAGAATTTATTTTTTTCCATTTTCGCTTTACTGCTTTCCTCTTGTAAACCCACACTGCTGCCTCATTCTCCTTAGGATCAGAAATTCATCAATGAAGAATGGAAATGTCAGAGACAGGAAAATATCATTTGATCTGTTCTCCAACAAACCACTTGTGACTTCTGTATACATGCCCCATTAGAACTTATATTAAAGCTTCCTATAATGTAGACTGATTGGCTCTGCACATCATTGCTTATGCATCAGGGAGCTATCCTTTTGGAGTGATCAAATAATGATTTTTTTTTTAGTAACTCCCATTGACTGTATCTGTTCCTTGTTCTCATTGTATAAACCTACCTCTGACCTTCAAGGAATCATAATTTACCCCAACAGCCCAGCTCAGGTTGCTAGCCACAGCTTCTCACAATGCCATTTCTGTGATATGCTTTCGGAAACAGGCTCATGCCTCAATCACTGCAGTATTTATGAATTTGTTCTCATAAGCTTAAAATTAAAGATAGAACTCTTTCCCAGATGCTCTTATCTTCCAATATCCTGTTTTGACTTCCCATACAGTGGATGGGCAACACCCACATCTTTCCCTTTGACCACTCTTTGCAAGGCTCCTTCTTATATCAATCCCTTTTGCTTTGTCATGGGTACTATGTATCCTCAAATAAAACAGAGTACAACACTGACATTTGTATTGATAGTGTATATTTGTGAGTCCCTGTGTTGTGCACATTATATTATAACGATGGGAGTATTGAACAAGTCCCTCCCTCCATGTATATGGTGGAAATGTTTGAAAGAAAATAATGCAATTAAATTGAAGTTGAAATGAGTTGTGGAAAAAATATGGGCAAGAATAATATTCTATTATGCAAAAATTAGAGTAAGGTAACAAACCCCTTTTCCAGAAAGTCACAGATATTATTTAAGAAAATGCAAGGTAATATAGAACTAATGGAGCTTGAGCATTGTTGGAAGGTAGAGAATATCTCAGGTTGACAGAACCAGAAAAAAGTTTGGATCAGTGATGAGTAGGAAGACTAGTATAACTGGAGGATAATGAGCAAAAAGAAAAGTGATTATAGATGAAATAATAATTATTAAATATCTAAATTTAATAAGCAATTTAGGAAATGCCTTATTTTATTTTCATCTATCAAGTGCATAATATCAAGCTTATTTTAACAGACAAAAAATGAAAACATAGGGACATTTAGAAATTATAAAAAAAAACTCCTCATATTTTAGTGAAAAATTTTCAAGGTAGGTGGTGGTGGCACACACCTTTAATCCTAGCACTCAGGAAGCAGAGGCAGGCAGATATCTGAGTTCGAGTCCAGCCTGGTCTACAGAGCAAGATCCAGGAGACATAAGGCTACACAGAGAAACCCTGTCCTGAAAAACTCAACTTTTTTCATTGTTTAGTAGTACTTACATCTAACCAGACTCTTTTAACCAATATTCTTTATACATAGAGATAATAATAAGATATAACTAATGGCTAGCATAACAGTCTTTCTTTACTCAAGTCTATTTCCAAACCTTTTCTCCATATTTAGGTCTTGACATGAAGTCATTCAAGTGTTGTTACTTGAGTTCAAAGAATTTAGATCATGGGATGAGGTCTTGCAAGGCCATCTGTGTTGGGGGTGAGACAGGAAGCAGTACTGAGAGCTGAGAGAGGGTAGGGTAAGAGAGAGAAGTAAGGAAAGTCCACAGAAGAATCAGATACCAACTCCACTGCTGTGAGAAGCACAGTTGGATTCCACAAAACTACACTGAAGTATACAGAATGGCTTTGAAATTCCTGAAGGTCAAATATGGCTTTCAGAAGACTGTCTGTTCCCAGAATGCTTTTTAGTGTCTGTGACAAGATCAAATTTAGAAAGTTAGAGTCCAGTTTTAGAATCTCTTATGGAAAGTTGCTGAAATGCTTGAGTTTGTGATCTTATAAATGTGTATGTATTACTCTCTGTGGCTAGCAACTAAAAGGAAAGAAAAGAACATAACAGGGAGGAAGGGAACATTTTCTCCATCATGAAACCCAATAAGTCTTCGGCTGGAATTTTGCCTGCTGGCTCCTTCCCCGATTGGGCAGAGGATTCTCCTGGAATAATGATCTCTGTGCATAAGAGGCTGCTTTTATTGGCCTCTGTGGCTTTTTGACATCTAGCATCAACTCCGTGAGTTGGGGAAACTTTCAGGTTCATGAGTGTTGAAAGCCATATAGAATTTTTCACAGTGGCTAAAGCTAAAAGCAAGGACTAAAGGAATGTGGTACAGGCTGCAAGAAGCATATAATACATACTGCACATGCTCCTTCAATGAAAGCTGATCAAAGTGCTCAGTCATTTTTTTTCCCAAACATGCTAAACAGTAAACAGCAAATGCCAAGTACAGGAAAAACCATCCAATTTAGGGAGGTATTAACTTAGGAGAAATTGTACAACCCTAAGACGGGGTGGCTTTTGTATTTGGTTCTTGGTGTTCTGTTCATTCACACTAGTATCTCTTCCAGTGGATGTGATGGACTGGCACTCAGTTCTATTGAGGTCTTCTTTTTCCATTGGTGCCTACCCTGCTGACATGTATAGGGGCAACAGTTGTCCCTATGATCATGTAAGCGTGAGCTTCAGTGGAGCTAACAATGGCATGATCTTTCTAGCTATACAATAGTATTGAGATTTTGTGTCTACAACTTTCCTGATTATGTAGGCGTGGGGGGGGGCAGCATTTGCAAGGTAGTTCTGAAGTTATTTCTGAAAATTCTAATTGTATTTTGTTTCTTCAGTCTCCTGGACAATTGTATTAGCATTTAATTCTGGACTAACATAATTTCTTCCTAAGTCACAGTAGGTTATATAATTTTCAACTAAAAATTAATATACAATTTCATTTTTCTTTTTTTTGTTTTTAAATTTTACTTTTAATTAATTTGTGGGGAGGTTCATATATGAGTGCTGCATTTACATGATTTTCACTCCCTACTCTCCCCATCCAGTTAGGTCTTTATTTGTCAAATACTCTTTATTTCATGACCTCTCTTTCTTTAATAATTATTGTTACACATACACAGATACATATAAACAGCATTAAATGGAACCAACCGATGTGTGAGAGCATAAGAGTATGTGTGTATTGTGTGTGTTGAGTGTTGTGTGTGTTGTGGTGTGTGGTATGGTGTGTGTGTGTGTGTGTGTGTGTGTGTGTGTGTGTGTGTGTGTGTGTTTAGGGCTGGCCATTTAAGATTTAATGACCTCCTTGTTATTTGTCCCTGGAGAAGACTTAATCTCCCTCTTTCAGGAGCCTTTACTAGCCTGTAGCTTCTCATTCGGGGGTCAGGCCTTCTGAGATTCCATAATACTCATTAGCATGTCAACTAGCATTGGGCTAGTCTTATTTTGGCAACCATATGCTATGGAATGTCATTCTGTATGCTGTGAATGTGTGTTGCTCTGATTGGTTGATAAATATAGCTGGCCAATGGTGATGCAGAATAAAGTTAGGTGGGACATTCCAACTAGAGAGAGAGGGAGGAGAAAGGCAGAGCTGAGGAGACACTGCTAGCTGCCACCAAGAGAAGCAAATATAAAGCACTGTTAAGCCACAAACCACATGGCAAAGTATAGATTTGTAGAAATGGGTTAATTTAAGATGTATGAGCTGGCTAGCAAGAAGCCTGAGACATTAGGACATATAGTTTGAAAATAATATAAGCCTCTGTGTGTTTATTTGGGTCTGAGCAGGTGCAGGCCCGGGCAGGACAGGAGAAAACTCCAGCTACAATTGGCGCCTCACCATTGGGCAATGATCCACATACACCTAAGAATGCTTAAAGATTCTGAAGCACTGAAATGAAACCACACTAGGCTTCCTAGTCTGACAGTCTCATGCCAGCAGCAGTGCAGACTTTTCTCCCAAAAGCTGTCTGCAAGATGGAGCTGCCTGCCAGATTCCTGCCACAGTGCATAGAGGCATCTCTAAGCCAAGCAATGTGGTGTGTGGTGGATTTAGCCTTTGCTAGTAAAAACAAGAAGATGAAGAAGGAGGAGGAGGAGGAGGAGGAGGAGGAGGAGGAGGAGGAGGAGGAGGAGGAAAGAAAAGGGTTTTTTTGGGTTAGATGCTGCTGGATGGAAGCATAGACCCATTGCCTCACAGAGTCAGTGATGAGCATGGTTACCCCAGAGCTGTTCTGCCCTGTTGACAAGCTGAGGTGGGTGGAACCAGCAGCCAAAGATGCCACTTCAGTACTAGCCACTGCAGTTTAAAGCAATAGATACACAATAAGACAGATTCAGATGGGATAAACCCTAAACAGGTTACAATATGTGTAAAAATGTACATAGGCTTGGAAGACAGCGGAAAAGAAATATAGACAGTCATATAAAGAAAAAGTTTTAAAAAATAAAGTGTTTAAAGAATAAAAGTAATATAAAAAATAAGCCACGAAAAGATGGAAATCACACAGAAAGTCTGGATTATGTTGTCTTTGGGATTTTTAACTGGAGAGAGACATTTGATTATAAAGGCTGCTAAATTAAAGCAATATATGTATTTTAAAGTTATCTTGACTTCAAAATTTGGATCTAAGGATATGTCGCTTTGGAAAGGAGGCTCTGCTTTTGTTTCTACAAGAAGCAAGAGGCTCTGGATTTGTTCCAGGTTAGGATGAATCAGATTTGATCAAGCCAGACCTCCTGAACCTTAACAGATGGTGCCTATCAAGAAAGGTTATAGCCAGTCTTCCCAGGACTTGACCATTCTCTCAAATTTTCTCAGGATCCCCATAAGACTACCAGTGCCCCCAATCAGCAGGAAGTAGCCTAGAACACTATGCTCACATTCTCAAAAAATGGATTATAATTGATTGTATTTATTAAGGTTGTTGGTTACAAATTGTTATTGGTTATAGTCAATATCTTTCTAAAAGAAAAAAGGGGTACATGGTAGGATTAAATGGTAAATATTTAGCCAACTTTTAAGGAGCAAAATGTTTTAAATTGCTATAGATTTTAGTTTATTGACAGAAATTTAAAGTTAATTTTGTTATAGTGTATGTATATTTCTACTCTTGTTTAAGGTATTATGTTTGTAGAACTCATTTGAAATTGTAATGTATAGTTGAGAAATACAGATTAATAATTAGTCATCTATGACAATCAAACTTATAGTCATGTTAGTTAAGTTTTCTAGGTATACATAGATATATTTCAATTAGGTAGGTAATCCTCAGACACTTCAAAGATCTACAGAATATGGCACTTAAAATATTTTAAGAACTTTGACTTTCTGAACATTGAGACATGCCTGCTTCTGACAACACCATTTTACTTCAGAGAAGATAATGGGCCTTGAAGAAACTCATTATGGAATTTGATTTCTTTGTGACAAAATTAGCCACTGAGCAAAAAAAGTGTACTTGCTTCAACTGCTTGACAGTATGTTGTATAAAATGGACAAG
The DNA here is from genome assembly GCF_049852395.1 of Peromyscus maniculatus bairdii. Taxonomy (NCBI): domain Eukaryota; kingdom Metazoa; phylum Chordata; class Mammalia; order Rodentia; family Cricetidae; genus Peromyscus; species Peromyscus maniculatus. Next base: position 13,037,174 of record NC_134871.1, read on the forward strand.
CAGGACCCATAGGAAGGTGACCACTGAACTATGCAAGGTGAAATGGTCCTTCAAGTTCCTGCTTTACAGAAGAGACTGCCAGATATTCTACAGGACACAGGGAAAAGTGACTGAGAGACCCTATGCGTGTAGGCTGAAAAATGGATGCCCCATTGTTGCAAAAGAACTTTGGGTGACTATCCATGTAGCCAGCTGTCTCTGTCATTCTAGATTTTTGGAAGTTGCTTAAAATGCTCTTCCTATTTATTTAGATAATACTATATCCTTCTGAGGTCGTTGATGTAGTTGAAAACTAGATAGTTATAATTTTCCTTGGTTATGATAAAAATAGATATGGAAGCTCAAACTCAAAAATATAGGATAGATAAAATATTTTTTTAAAATTTTGCCAAATAGAGATAGACTAGATTTTGTAACTGCAATTCTTGCTTGATAACTGTTTTGTTATATGTAATTTTACTATGTTAAAGTTAAAAACCTTCCTTTTTTATTAGACAGAATAGGGGAAGTGCTGTGGAATGTCGTTCTGTGTGTTGTGAATGTGTGTTGCTCTGATTGGTTGATAAATAAAACTGTCCAATGGTGAGGCAGAATAAAGTCAGGCAGCACATTCTAACTAGAGGGAGAGGAAGGAGAAAGGCAGAGCTGAGGAGAAGCTGCTAGCTGCTGCCAGAAGAAGCAAGATGTAAAGTACCGGTAAGCCACAAGCCACATGGCAAAGTATATATTTGTAGAAATGGGTTAATTTAAGATGTAAGAGCTAGCTAGTGAAAAGCCTAAGCCATTAGGCCATATAGTTTAAACATAATATAAGCCTCTGTGTGTTTATTTGGGTCTGAGCATCTGTGGGATTGGAGAAAACTCCAGCTACAACCATATTGTAATTTTATGGGTTCACCTTTCCTGTCATATATAGGAATTACTATATTGCATGGACACCCTAGCCTTCTGTCTCTTACAATCCTTCTGCCCCATATTTCATGATGTTCCCCTGAGCCTTAAGTGATTGTGATGTAGCTATTTTTCTTGGAGTTGTGAACCCCATGGTTAGTTGTTCTCTGTATTTTATTCAGTCGCTGATTTCTTAAAGTGTCTGCATTTGTTTCAAAAGTAAACTTCTTTTATGAGGAGTAAGAGCTACACTAATCTGTAGGTACAAGGATAGGTATTTAAAATGTAATTATAAATAGTACGTTTTTTAAAATAGTAGTAGTATATTCTTCTCTATGGTCAATGCCATCATAAGTCACAAATAATTGTATTGCAAGTTTTTTGTGTAAATTCCCTCTGATTGAGTGACTTTATGTCTAATTACACAGATATTGGTTACTCCCATCATGTAAGTGCACTATTGCACCTCTGTGGCTATCTTACCATTCTGATAATGGGTTGTAGTTCACAGGCTTTACAGCTGGTTGCAACTATGTTGCTTTCTCCTTTTGAAGCTTGATTACACATCCATAAACCATGAAAGCTCCAAAATGAGGGGGCTTCCAGGTCAGTTCTAGCATGATTCCTCTAAGTCCTCTCTCCAAAATGGTTAATATCTTAAGCATACATTACAAAATATAGGTGTAGGAATTGACCTTCTGCATAGGACTCTATTTGCCTGGGAACTAAAGCCAAAAAATGACAATGGGAGTTCATATAACTGAACAGCAAATGAAACCCTCAAATGAAGAAGAATCTCATGGAGTGGAAAACATTATTTGCCAGCTAAACATCTGATGAAGAATTAACATTCAGGCTATATAAAGTGTTGGGTCCTAGTGTTGGGGTCCAGCCCTGACCCTTCCAAGGGTCCCTAAAAGTGGGGAGTGAGGAATTGAGAAATGCAGAAGATGGAGAAAGAAAGATGGAGACACAGGATAGTCCCAGAAGCCCCAAGTTTATTTCTGTTGGGTTTTTTATGTATTAGCAAGGGAAGAGACAAAAGACTTCCCCCTTTCAAGATCACAGCACACTGTACAACCAAGTATAGATCCTTCAAAACACCTGGTAACCATGCCCCACAGCAAAGCATCTTGTAATTAGGCCTTGAAGTATAAGACACTTGGTATCCATGCCTCTTCATTCTATAATGCATCCTTGGAGAGCAACATAAAGTATGACTCTCTGACTTTGGGTTAAACCACAAGTTGGAATATATGTGGGCCTCCACAATAAAGAAGTAAAAAATGATCAAGAAATCAAATGATGCAATTAAAAGGGTATGGATCTGAACAGAGAGTTCTCAAAGGAAATATTAAAAAAATAACTGTTCAATGTATATAACAATTAAGGAAGTCCAAATAATAACTTTAAGATTTCTTGTTTTCTCAGTCAGAATGTCTAAGATTATGAAAATAAATATGGGGAAAACCCTCATTTGCTGTTGATGGAATTACAAACTGATACATCCACTATGAAAATCAATGTGGAAAGCACTCACAATGTTAAGTACTGGTTGACAATATGCCCTAGAAATACCACTCTTTGACATATGTCCAAGAGATTTGACATCCTATTCCACAAATATTGCTCAGCCATGTTCATTGTCGCTCTGTTTCCTCACAGTAGCCTGAAATAGAAAAATCCTAAACATCCTTCAATTGATGAACTGACAATAAAAATATAAAACTGTGGTCCATGTAAACAATGGGATTATATTCAACTGTAAAGAAAATGAAATCATGAAATTTACAGATAAATGGTTGGAACTATAAAATATACAGAGAGAGATAACCCGAATGAAAAAAGCAAGCATCATATGTGTGCTCTTATTTTTAGTTCATATTGTATTTCATACAAAGCACTGGAAACATAAACTCTATTTGCTCTTAGATTTTGTTTGTTTGTTTTTCTTTCAAGAAAGAGACAGTCTTCTTGTTTTTGCTGTATTTTTTGTTTTGTTTTATTCTTTTGAGGGTAGGTTGGAGAATACACATATTATCCAGGTAATTTGCTAAATAGATTTCTCTCTTCTGCCCACAAAGGGGCTTATTTGGAGATCTCCATAGGACCCCCTTGGCCAATAACTCAACTATGTGCAGCTCATTACCACCACTTGGAGCCTTGCCTGACTACAAAAGATGGCTAGTTCAGGCTCTATATGTCCATTACTAGGAGTCTTCACTAGGTCACTCTCATAGATTTCAAGAAGTTTCCACTGCACTAGGTTTCCACATAGTCCCACAATTCTAGTTGTCTCTCCCTGTTCTCTCTTCCTCCATCATTTGTCCTCCCCAACCTGATCCATCCCATTTATGTCCCCACCCGTCCCCAATCCATCCACACAATCTATTATTTTTCTACTTCTTCATGGAGATCAATGTATCCCCAGGTAAAGTCTTTGTCTGTATCTAACCTCTCTGGGTCTGTGGATAGGACTTTGCTTGTCATTTACTTAACAGATAATATCCACTTATGAGTGAATATGTACCATATTTATCTTTCTGGGTCTGGTTTACCTTACTAAGGACTTTTTTTTTCTAGTTTCACTAATTTGCAAATTTCATGGTGTCATTTATTTATTTATTTATTTATTTATTTATTTATTTATTACATATAAGTAATACACATTTGTGTGAATGTACTACATTTTATTTTTCTCTTCTTCTGTTGAGGGACATCTAGGTTTGCAGTTTCTGACTATTGTGAATAATGCTGTTATTAACATAGTTGAGCAAGTATCCTTGTGGTAGGATGGAGAATCCTTTGGGTATATGCCAGAGAGTGGTATTGCTGGTATCTTGAGGTAGATTGATTCCCAATTTTCTGAGAAACTGCCATACTGATTTCCAAAGTGGCTGTACAAGTTTGCATTCCCACCAGCAGTGGAGGAGTGTTCCCCTTACCTCACATCTTCTCCAACATAAGCTGTCATCAGTGTTTTTGATCTTATCCATTCTGACAGGTATAAGATGATATCTCAAAGTCATTTTGATTTTCATTTCTCTGATGGATAAGAATGTTGAGCAATTCCTTAAATGTCATTCGGCCGTTTGAGTATTTTCTGTTGAGAATTCTCTGTTTAGATATATACCCCCTTTTTTTCCCAATGGATCATTTGGTATTTTGATGTTTAGTTTCTTGAGTTTTCATGTATTTTGGAGATCATCACTCTGTCAGATGTGGGGTTGGTGAAGATTTTTTCCAATTCTGTAGGCTGGCATTTTGCCTTATTGACCATGAACTTTGCCTTAGAGAACCTTCTTAGTTTCAGGACGTCCTATTTATTAATTGTTGCTCTCAGTGTCTATGGCACTCGTGTTATATTTAAGAAGTGATCTCATGTGCCAGTGCATTCAAGATTACTTCCCATTTTCCATTCTATCAGGTTCAGTGTAACTGGATTTATGTTGAAGTCTTTCATCCACTTGGACTTGAGTTTTGTATTCAATGGTGACAGATATGGATCTATTTACAATCTTCTATTTGCAATGTTGATATCCAGTTATGCCCGCACCATTTGTTGAAGATTCTTTCTTTTTCCCATATACAATTTTGCCTTATTTGTGAAAAATCAGGTGTCCATAGGTGTGTGGATTAATGTCAGGGTCTTCAATTCAATTCTATTGATCCATGTCATGTGTCTGTTTTTATGCCAATACTAAGCTGTTTTTATAGCTCTATAGTAGGGCTTGAAGTCAAGGCTGATAATACCTCTGGAAGTTCTTTATTGAATCGGATTGTTTTGGCTATCCTGTTTTTTTTTCCATATGAAGTTGAATATTGTTCTTTGAGGGCTGTAAAAAATTGTTTTGGGATTTTAATGGGGGTTGTATTGAATCTGTATTGCTTTCAGTAAGACTGCCATTTTTACTGTGTTGATCCTACCTATTCAAGAGCATGGGAGATCTTTCCATTTTCAGATATCTTCTTCAATTTCTTTCTTCAAAGACTTAAAGTTCTTGTCATACAAGTCTTTCACTTGTTTGGTTAGAGTTACCCCAAGATATTCGTGTTATTTGTGGCTATCATAAAGGGTGAGGTTTCTCTCATTTCTTTCTGAGCCCATTTATCATTTGTAAATAGGAGGGCTACTGATTTTTTTTGGGGGGGTTAAGCTTTGTCCTATTACATTACTTAAGGTGTTTATCAGCTGTAGGAGTTCCCTGGTAAAATTTTTGAGGTCACTTATGTATACTATCATATCATCTGCAAATAGCAAAAGTTTGATTTCTTTCTTTCCAATTTCTACCCCCTTGATCTCCTTTTGTTGTCTTACTGCTCTAGCTAGAACTTCTTTTACTATATTGAATAGATATAAAGAGTGGACAGCCTTGTCTTGTTCCTGATTTTAGTGGAATTGCTTTGATTTTCTCTCCATTTAGTTTGTTGTTGGCTGTTGGCTTGCTGTATATTGCCTTCATTATGTTTAGGTAAGTTCATTGTATCCCTGATCTCTCCAAAACCTTTATCTTGAAGGGGTATTGGATCTTATCAAAAGCTTTTTCAGCATCTAATGAGATAATCATGTGAGTTTTTTCTTTCACTTTGTTTATATGATATATTACATTGACAGATTTTTATATGTTGAACCATCCCTGCATCTCTGGGAAGATGCCTACTTGATCAGGGTAACTGTAGCCTCATAAAAAAGAGTTTGATAGTGTTTCTTATGTTTCTATTGTATGGAACATTTTGAGAAGTATTGGTATTAGCTCTTCTTTGAAATTCTGATAGAACTCTGCGCTGAAACCATCTGGCCTTGGTGTGTTTTTGGTTGAGAGACTTTTAATGACCATTTGTCTTTCCTTTGGGGTTAAACGTCTATTTAAATTGTTTATCTGGTCTTGCTTTAATTTTGGTATGTGGTACCTATCCAGAAAATTGTCCATTTCTTTTAGATTTTCTGATTTTGTGGAATACAGGTTTTCAAAGTATGACCTAATGGTTTTCTGGATATCCTCAGTATCTGTTTTTATGTCCCCTTTTTAATTTCTGATTTTGTCAATTTGGATATTATCTCTCTACCTTTTGTTTAGTTTGGATAATGGTTTTTCTCTTCTTGATTTTCTCAAAGAACCAACTCTTTGTTTCATTGATTCTTTGTATTGTTCTCTTTGTTTCTATATTATTGATTTCAGTCCTCAATTCAATTATTTCCTGGCATCAACTCCTCCTGGATGAGCTTGCTTCTTTTTGTTCTAGAATTTTCAGGTGTGCTGTTAAGTCACTAGTGTGAGATTTCCCTAAATTCTTTATGTAGGCATTTAGGCCTAGGAACTTTCCTCTTAGCACTGCTTTCATGGTGTTCCATAAATTTGGGTGTGTTGTGCATTTATTTTCATTGAATTCTAGGAAGTCTTTAATTTCTTGCTTTATTTCTTTCTTGACATAGTGGTGATGCAGTTTTAGCATTGTTCATTTTCCATGAGTTTGTAGGATTTCTGTAATTTATGTTTTTGTTGAATTCTAACTTTAAGACATGTGATCTGATAAGATACAGAGGGTTATTTCAATATTTTTGTATTTATTGAGATTTTTTTGTGGCAGAGTATGTACTCTATTTTAGAGAAGGTTATGAGGTGCTGCAAAGAAGGTATAATCTTTTGTGTTTGGATGAAATGTTATGCAGATGAGTGTTATGTCCATTTGAATCATAACATCTGATAGTTCCCTTATTTCTCTGTTAAGTTTCTGTCTGGCAGGCCTATCCATTTGTGAGAGTGTGGTGTTGAAGTTTCCCACTATGTGTGTGGGGTTTGATGTGTGATTTAAGTTTCAGTAATGTTTCTTCCCTGAGGAAAGAAACACCTGTGGGTGCTCTTGTATTTGGGGCATAAATATTCAAAATTGAGACTTCATCTTGATGGATTTTTCCTGCAATAAATATGAAATGTCCTTCTCCATCTCTCTGATTAATTTTAATTTGAAGTCTATTTTGTTAGATATTAGGATAGGTACACCAACTTGTTTCTTAGGTCCATTTGATTGGAAAATTGTTTTCTAACTCTTTACTCAGAGGTAATGTCTGTCATTGATGTTGAGGTGTCTTTCTTCTTATATGCAGCAAAAAGATGGATCCTGCTTTTATACCCATTCTGTCAGCCTGAATCTTTTTATAGCTGAATCAAATTCATTGATATTAAGAGATATTAAATGACAGGTGATTGTTCATTCCTGCTAATTTTTTTTGTTCTGTTGTTGTTGATAGACCCTGTGGGCCTGTCCTACTACACACCATCCATTCATCTGACAGAGGGCTGATTTCCAAAATATATAAAGAACTCAAGAAACTAGATATCACAAATACCAAATAATCTAATTTTAAAATGGGGGTACAGATCTAAATAAAGAATTCTCAATAGAAAAATCCTAACAAAATTTTCATCATCTTAGCCACCAGGGAAATGTAAATCAAAACAACTTTGAGATTCCATCTTATACCTGTGAGAATAACTAAGGTCAATAAAAACAAAACAAAACAAAACAAAAAAAACTACAGCTCATGCTATTGAGGATGTGGACCTAATATTCTTTCTTATGAGCCAATCTGGAGTCTGCCTCTTTCTCTTCTGTCAAGTTCAGTGCATCCAGCTTTTATTTGAGGTATTTGATCCTCTTCAACTTGAATTTTGTGCAGGGTGATAAATATGGATCTATTCATCTAAATTCAGACATCCAGTTTGACCAGCACCATTTGTTGAAGATGATTTTTTATTCTAGTGTTCATTGTTGGCCTCTTTATAAAAAATTAGGTGTCAATAGGCATGTAGGTTTATGTCTGGGTCTTCAATTTTATTTCATTAAATCATTGGTTCTGTTTTTATGTCAGTATCATGCAGTGTTCATTACTATAGCTCTGTAATACAACTTGAAATTGGGGATGGTGATACCTCTAGCAATTTGTTTATTGATCAAGATAATTTTAACTATCCTGTATTTTCTATTTTTTCATATGAAGAATCGTCTTTTTATATTCTGTAATGGCTTATATTGAAATTTTATTGGGATTGAGTTGAATCTGTATGTTGCTTCTGGTAGGATGAGCATTTTTACTATGTTAATCCACCCATCCATGACAACGGGAGATCTTTCTATCTTCTGATATTGTCTTCAGTTTCTTTTTTCTTCAAAGATTTGAAGTTTTTAATCATATAAGTCTTTCAATTGCTTGGTTAGACTTATCCCAAGATTTTACATTATTTGAGGCTATGGTGAAGTGTGTTGTTTCCCTGATTTCTTTCTCAGTCATTTCTTTTCCATTTGTTGCTTGTGTATATATAACTCAAAAACATGCTGAGTTATTTTGAGTTAATCTTGTATCTAGCCACTTTTCTGGAAATGTTTTTCAGCTGTAGGAGTTCCCTGGTGGAAATTCTAAGGTAACTTATGTATACTATCATATCACTTACAAGTATCAATATTTTGACTTCTTTTCATAACTGTATCCCCTTAATATCCTTCAGTTATTTTATTGCTTTAGCTAAATTTTCAAGTACTATATTGAATACTTATTGAGACAGTGGACAACCTTGACTTATTTCTGATTTCAGAGAAATTGTATTAGTTTCTCTTCATTTAATTTGGTGTTGGCTATAGGCTTGCTGTACATTTTTTATTAAGTTATGTCCTTCGCATCCTAATCTCTCCAGGACTTTTATCATCAGGGGATGTTGGATTTTGTCAAAGGCTTTTTGGGCATCTAATGAGATGATTATGTGGCTTTTTTCTTTCAGCTTACATATATGGTCTAGCTGAAAAATGAAAAATCTAATTTAGTATACATAACAATGACTCTGAAACTTTCCACAGACTGTACTTCCTGTTACTGTTTTCAAGTTATATTTATATGGGCATCAGAATTAAAATCTGTTTTTGTTGTTGCTGTTTTGGAAATATTTCTGGTATATATTGCTTTGAAACATTTTCAATGCCTTACCAGGGTTAATGACAGCTTACTTGGCTAATAATTATCTGTGATTATCCCTGGGAACAAAATTCTGTATCTTTAGTATTTGTAACAAAAGACCACTCAGTTAAAGTTAAAGAAAAGATAAAACTACTGCTTTCTAAGCTAAAGTTGGACTTTATGAGCAATGCTAATGCAAGTCGATTCTTTTGATTTTCTTTAATCAAATATTATTCTTTGATTTGCATATATTTTCCTGGCAGGTGAGCCAACATAGATGAATTAGGAAGTTGATTGTATTAAAACCTACACACTGTGGTCTTCCAAAACTAAAACATCTCTCTGTAATCCAAAATAAGTTGTTTGGAATATAATTGAGTGAAGCAAGTTATAAAATATGAAACCAGCTAAGTTTAATTTTTATTTCTTATGGTAAAATGAAATATTGTATATTTACCATCTATATTATGCAGGCATAACTAATCATGGAATATGTATATATTGTCAATTCATATCTTTGTTAGGAATTATGTTAAATACTTATGAAGAGGTTTTGATGTAGTGGCGAAAGTGAACTAGGCTTTTAAAATATTTACATATAAAACTTTTTTGTTGTTGTTGTTTTGAGACAAGATCTCATTGTGTAGTCCTACCTGACCTCAATCTCACTATCTAGACCAGAATGGTCTGAAACCCACTGAGATCTGCCTGCCTTTCCACCCCCGAGAGTGCTGGGATTAATTACATATAGTATTGTTAATAAGAAGAGTAATACCACAACTTACGTGATTTCTATTCCATCCCTACAGTTCAGAGGCAGCAACAATAGTATTAAATCTAATAGTAATATGCTGTATTTGATGAGTCTTCATGAATTTCTTTGATTGAGCATTTTATCTGAGTTACCTCACTCATTTCGTCAAACTAACTTAAAAATTTATTAAAATCCATCATCAAGATGGGTAAAGCCAGCTTTAGATAGATCAAGGGTAACTTGTCCAGAGTTATATACTTCAGAAGAAATAAGATTTGAATGCCTTATTTTCTCATTCATCATTCTTTACCCCCCGATTTTTTAAATTAGTTTTTGAACATTTAACAATGTATTTGATCATATTTATCCTCTCCCCTTCCTTCTCTCAGACTCACTCCCTGTTTTTTCTTCATTCAGTGTTGTGTCTTCTTTCTTTTGTAAGCACATCAAATCTAGTGTGTTCTGTACTTTTTCTTCACTTGAGGGTGGTCTACCCACCTGATGCTTCAGTCTTAAAGAAAGCTGACTCTCCATCTCTCCATAGACTTCAACTACCAATAGATATTTATCTAGGGTTGAGACTTTGTGATCACATCAACTTTCTAAGCCAGAATTTTGTTTTGCTTGAACCTATACAGATCTCATGTGTGCTGTCTCAACTGCTTTAAATTCATATGTGCAATTTCCCTGTTTTGTCCAAAAAGCATTATTTCCACCAACAGCTCGTTGAATCTTTCTGCTCCCTCTTCCACAGTGATTCCTAATCCTTGGAAGGAAGAATTTGGACATAGATGTCTCTGTAAATCACGATCTACTGTAAAAAGGAGCTTCACTTACAAGAGTTAACCAATGAAATGTTCTATGGGTGTAATAATTAAATATTAGAAGTTAGCATGATATTATATCCATGTAACAGAGCAATAGTGCTGCGGGCGGCAGGAATATCATAAGAACTCAGCTGGTTATGGCAATATCACTACCTGGAAGGATCAGGGAATTCCTCCAGAGGAAGCTAAATCCCAAGGAGTTTTTGGAGTTACTTGGCTTGTTATATATCAGCTTTATATTCTTTAGACATATCACCTGCCATATACTTCCCCCACCACATCTTTCTAGACCAGTTTTATCTATGATAGGATTATTTCCTCCATTTGAATATCCAAAATACAGATTTACATGTTTTTCTTTTTTTGCATGTTTTCCCATTTCTCTCAAATATAAAGATATTCAAATAAGCTTTAAGAAGTTCAGTTTGTTACTAGCAGAGAAAGAAGTGAACAGGTATACAGAGAAAAATCTTACTAAAAGTAGTGAAAAGATTGTGTTCCATTAATCTCCACAAATATATTTATTATTTGCTTAGCACCCACTCTGACCAGAAATATTGTACATAATAGTGCCTGGACAAGCATTGTCACTATTTTTTTTTCACAGAGAAAAAGAGAAAGTTCTGACTAGTCATGCTTTGGGGCTAGGGTTATCTGGTTTATACTGTTCCCAGGTACAGTGAATGGTAAATTGGGGTTAACTTCCAAAGATAGGCACCACTCATGGTACTTTGAAGCTTTCAAAGAAGGGACTGGCATTAGGGATTGATGAGTAAACATGCTTGTTCTTGTTGCCAAACCTGCAGACCCATGTTCAGCCATCTGAACTCACCAGGTGGATGATGAGAACTGACTCCTGATTCCTGCATGTTGTCCTCTTATCTCCACATGAGTGCTGAGGTACACATATTCATGCATCTTCCCTACCCCTGACACAAAATAGATAAATTGTAATTGAAAATAAAAGAAAATGAAATGAAACAAAGGGGAAATAGGGAAGCTTCAAGGAAATGATTTCCAGTTTTCTTTCCTAAAGTTGATCTGGTGCCTTCCTCAAAGTGTCTCTGCCTCTAATGCCCCTTCACATTTGGGCTACTCATATTGGATCTTACATTAGTACTTTGCTTCTGGTTATAGGCAATCTAGAGGCACCAGGCAGAGGGACATTTTGTGTGATGTCCACAGCACCTCCTTCTTACAGAGGAGAATATTTGTGCCATAGTTTCCTGTGTAGTGATATTATGTCCCCAGATATATTGTGCACCTTAACAAACTTATCTGAGGTCAGAGAACAGAACAGCCACTAGATAGACATAGAAGCCAGAAAATGGTGGCACACAAGCCTTTAATCCTAGCATTCTGGAGGTAGAGATCCATCTACACTGGAAACAGCCAGGCATGGAGACACATACCTTTAATCCCAGGAAGTGGTGGCAGGAAGCAGAAAGGTATATAAGGCATGAAAACCAGGAACTAGGGTCTGTTAAGCATTTAGGCTTTTGAGCAGCAGTTCAGCTGAGATCCATTCAGATGAGGACACAGAGGCCCCCAGTTTGAAGAAACACAATCAGCAGAGGAATTGGCAAGATGAGGTGAGCTGTGGCTGGTTCTGTTTCTCTGATCTTTCAGTGTTCACCCCAATACCTGACTCAGGGTTTGTTTTTATTAATATGACCTTTTAAGATTCATGTTACATACTCCTATGCTTTCCTCTCCTGTGTATGTGACATACTGAAGTATGACAGGAGAATCCTGTCCTTTGATTTAAACAAGGATGTTGTGAGGCAACAGATTGATGAACTTCAGTTGGTTTAACTCCCTCTATCTATTATTAAATAATTAATTGATGATGAATGAGACTTAAGTAAAAGTCACACAATGAAAACTTTGGTACAAGACTCTGGTTCTCCATCACCCAATTTCCACAAAATATCTCCAGACCAGGCTCTCTGCTTTATCTATTTCAGAATCAGATGTCAGAAGTAGATTGTGGTCATGAGAACATACATTTTATTTTATTTTATTTTTTTAAGGAAGAAAGCTTTTATTCAGGCTTATGGCTTGAGGGTAATATAATCTGTGACGATGAGGAAATCTTTGCAGCTGGGCCGAGCAGCTGCTGGTCACATTGCATCCACAGTCAGGAAGCATATCTAGAAAAGTCCTTAGGTAATTTCTGTCAGAACCTAATTATACTGGACTAGTGAATCAGATAATAAAGATTGGCTTTTCCAATTAGGTTATGTATACATATGGTGAACATTTAAATAATCATAAACCAACTCCAAGATTGCAAACAAAATTTATTTTCAATTTTTGAAGAGATGAAACAACTTCAATGCAAAGGTAGCTGGGAAGACATTGGCATTAACAATAGTGCTATTTCTCATTTTTTTCTGTTAAGTAAGAGATCTCCAAGAAAAGTATAACTGTTTTATGTACTTTTGCAGTGTTTTTTATTACTTCCACAAAACTGAAAAGCAAATGACTCAAATAACCAATCACGTAATGTAATTTCATAAACTGAATGCTGTCCACTTGTCTGTTTTATAAGCAAAATACAAGATTGTGTATCATGTTATCTAATTAAGGTGAAATTTTATAATGATTATTAAGCATTTTTGGCAAAATAATTGGAAAGAGATGAAACAATTAGAATGATAGAAATGACCAGATAACACTCCCTTCTGTCTTTTTACTTGTAGTTCATGGACATTTCTCAGCAGATAACATGAAAAATAGAACATGAAAGCAATTATAATAGTGTACTCTAGCAAATAATGTTTATTCACACAGGGGAAAACCCACCTAATTCATCTCATTGGGTGATATATTTTTATTTAAATACACTTTTGCAGTTATCATTTATTAGTGACACCTTATAATGTACATATTTTTGTCATGATGTCAGTTACAATTATATAAACACATACATTTCAATAGTCACATGGTTTAAATCCAAGGATGTAGGTAATAAGGTTTAATAAGCATTCTTTCTTTAAATGTGTCTTATTTGTCTAGCATCCAACTGAATCCCTCTCAAGTGATAACTGCTAACACTGTAAATATCTTTTAGAATTATTTTGCTTGTAAATGACTGAGGGAACTGGATGCAGAGATCCACGGCTAGGCCCCGGGTGGAGCTCCGGGAGTCCAATTAGCGAGAAAGAGGAGGGTTTATATGAGCGAGAATTGTTGAGACCAAGGTTGGATAAAGCACAGGGACAAATAGCCATACGAATGGAAACACATGAACTATGAACCAATGGCTGAGGGGCCCCCAACTGGATCAGGCCCTCTGAATAGGTGAGAGAGTTGATTGGCTTGATCTGTTTGGGAGGTACCCAGGCAGTGGGACAGGGTCCTGTGCTCATTGCATGAGTTGGCTGTTTGAAACCTGGGGCTTATGCAGGGATGCTTGGCTCAGCCTGGGAGGAGAGGACTGGACCTGCTTGGACTGAGTCTACCAGGTTGATCTCAATCCTCAGGGGAGTCTTTGCCCTGGAGGAGGTGGAAATGGAGGGTGGACTTAAGGGAAGGGGAGGGTGGCAGGAGGGGGGAGAACAAGTGAATTCGTGGCTGATATGTAGAACTAAATTATATTGTAAAATAAAATTAAATTAAATTTAAAAAAATCAAATGCATATTTAGCGTCTGGAGGGATTACTCTGTGACATACATATGATATCCATTATTAAGTGAAAGTAGAACCATTGTTAGTTCTTACAGCACATAGTATTTCACTGTACTGCTCCTTACTAATTTACCAGGGTTCCGCAAGATAACACCTTTTCTTCTGGTTTTTATAACCTTGTGCTCTTTGATTTCAAAAAATTAGGACTAAAAACTAGAATTGTATTCCTTTGCAGATTTTTATTAGGGAGAATTATAATAAGTTGACTTAGAAGATACTATCAATCATAAACTTCAATTAAACTAGATTAAATTCTACATTGACCTTACAATACAAATTTCACTTGAAAGAAATGAGAAAAACAGTGATTGATTCTAGAAAAATTGACTGATGAACAGCTCATTAGTTCATCTTGTTTTAAATGATATGAATTAGAATCTGTATGGCATTAACATTAAATACATCTTAATGAATGACTTAACAGGTTTATATTAAAATTCAATATTTATAATTCACTGGAAACAACATATTTTATGATTCTTTAACAGTAAGAGGAACATTACAGATAACAGTTAAAAATGAGCAAGGATATAGGTTGACTTAAAATTACTGTAGCAAATGATACACAAATCATTTTTAAGTCTAAAATGTCCTCCCTGCTCCCTGGCTTTCAGGGGTGCTTGACATGGGTTCATCCTTCTTGTCTTTGACGTTCTCTATCTTAGTTATTTATGTTGGTAAAGCATCTATGACTGGCATCTTTCTGATATCTTCTTGCCATGGTTAAGTTCAAATGAGCTACAATCTTGTTTCTTTCTACATTTTGGGCTTCAGTGATATTTTTTAAATGAGGTCTTTGTTTGGGTCATAGGTTTTTATGCCTCTTTTTCATGCATCTTCACCAAAATATCATATAATTGACATCATCTCTCTGCTATTATTTTCTACTCTCTCCAAAAATTCTATTGAAAAGTAGAGTAGAATTCACCAATTTCAAAGTGCTTTCAAAGTCTTCCAGCAATTTCTCCTGGAATTTTCTTTTATCATTCTTAATTTTTTTTTTGTAACCCTATCCCTCAATAAACGTTCTACTCTTGGACTCAGTCACACAGCCTGATATGTTCAATCAAAATGGTTTTATCCTCCCACATGACAAAAATTCAGCCCTAAGTTGTATTCTTACCTTTTAAATTATAGATTATAGTAAAGTTATTACTCTTAAACCAAAGTCTTGGTTTAAAAAAAATCCCATACTATGTCCCCTTTCCTCCTCTTCATCACCTTTTTTTTTTACTCCTGACTCTTCCCTTTTCTCTTTTTCTCCCTTCTCTTTTACCTAAGTCTCCTCCCTCTCTTGTTTCCTCTCCCTTTCCTCTCCTCTTCCTTCTTTTCTATTAAATCATAGTGCTTTATATTAAACTCCTTCAATGTTAGTAAGATTCTAGAAGGTGTTGGAAGTATCAACTATATATGCACTGATTTAAGTTTAAAGAAACCTTAGTTAGATTCCACCATTAGTCTAAAAGAACAGATGTTGTAATTTTATGTGAAATTTTATGTGTAAACAAATTGGGATTAAAAATCATACTAAATATACACTTGATAAGCTTGATTGTCATGTAGAAAGTAGCAGACTTTGATAGCTTGTATGCATTTTCATAGAAAAGAATACATGACAATTAACACTGAGTGAATAAAAGATAAAGCAGTCTGTGTGCAGAGATGCTGGGAGAACAATGCATTGTTGCCAGTGAGCTTTATTATGCTTTACTCAGATTGAAATCGATTTCTAGGAGTAACAATTCCAATGTTGACTGTCCTCAGCCTTGCGGTATCAAAAGCTTATGGACTAGCATGGCAGATTCAGAGGCTTATGTCTCCAAGCTTTGGGAGCTGAAGAACTATGACTACAGATTTAGAAGACAGAATCTTACAGCTGAGGAAGCCGAGGTTAGAAGGTTGTTGTTATGACCCTTACTACCAGGCCAGTGTCCTGGATTACAGTAGCAGTAAGTGGCAGTCATGAGCACCAATTCCTTGGTTCCTAAACTTTTGGTGTTGGGACTTTGAGGGTTTGCCAGCTCTTTAGAACTCTTCCAGTTTTGGAGATCATACCTAGCTTTTCAGAGCTCTGCAATCTTCACACCTGGACACTTTCTGAAACCCTTCAGTCTGCTGCTGCTACTGCTGTCTTTCAGCTACCCTTTCCTGACCCTTCTCTTACCAGCACTCTGCCAGTTCTATCGCTGATAAAAATAAAAGAGAGTCAAAATAAGACTGTTCCAAAGAATTTTATGGTGACATATTGCAATGTTGGAAAAACAAATGAGAATACTTCCAACAGGGCTCAGAAGTTAACCACATAGCCTGGTAATATAGCCAGGAGGGGACCAGGACATTGTGACACTGCTTTCCGACGTAAGTGAAAGATAAGACATTTGCAGGCCGGGCAGCTATAGCGCACGCCTTTAACCCCAGCATTCAGGAGGCAGAGCCAGGCGGATCTCTGTGAGTTTGAGGCCAGCCTGGTCTACAGAACGAGATCCAGAACAGGCACCAAAACTACACAGAGAAACCCTGTCTCGAAAAACCAAAAAAAATTACATTTGCAGCAGTAATAGCACAGCTTCTAATTTTATCAAGTGCAGACCCTTTGTATGAACCAATTCCAGTGTTCAACCACCATGAGTTATGGAGGTTCCCTGCAATCCATCTGCAGCAAGCATAGATGCAAGGCTATATAACATCTGCCCAGACTTGCCCTTCCTGATTGTTGCCTTCCAAAGTCAGTATAGGATGTCTGGAGCAGTTGTGACTGGAGCAAGGACCCCTAATAAAATTTTTTTTAAAAATCATGTCTTCAGCTGTAGTGGTACTTCCATAGGGAATATTTTCTGAGTGGTGCTGTAATGTCTAAAGCAACCAGGTGAAAGTCTAGTCAGTTCCTGGGAAAGAGACTACTTAGACGACAGGTATGAGGAGAAAGGCTTGACTGGCCTGCTCCCAGCAGTTTCACTCCTTCACAGGAATCAAAACACTATAGCATACATATCACAAAGACTTAAAAGAAATCTCACTGTCAGACTAATATTTGCAACAGCATTTAACAGTACTTAATGGTATATAATAATACTTAAGGATGGCAAACCCCTGCCCAAGTACAGTAGGAGGAGTTGGACCACTCTGATCTGCCTCAGAAGGGTTGAGTTTTGCTACTGGCTAAATTGTTGCAATGTCATAATGAAAAGAGAAAGGAGAGGGTTGTAGTTAATAGATAAAGTTGGCTATTAAATTCTCTTGATCTTCCAAGTTTTTCTTTCATACTTTGTTAAAAAAAAACATGTTTAAAAGATCTCATAGGCTCACTGGAGTATGGGAATAATATGCATTGTGTGCTTGTAATTATCTGCACATAGGCCCTATGGCTCTGCATCACATCCTGAAATTAAACCCTGATGCAAGCCAGGCTACAGCTTCTTACATTGGCTACAAATAGAGAAGGAAATGTGTACATCTGTGTTTTCTAGGTCTTCCCTGTATTTATGAAAACTTTAAAGACAATTAAGCACTGTTGGTATCAGTTAAGTAGAGGAAAGGACTTTCGGAAGGATGATCTGGTTGATATCAAATTTTCTGCTAACCACCTACCATTTCTTAATTAGTGTGATTGTCTTAGAGTAGGTGTGAAACTTTGAATAGCATTTGAGAGATTTTGACTGATAAAGGTTGGGTGAGCAACATGGGTGGACATAGGGTCTGAAACAAATCAGGAAAGTTCGTAATGATCTGATGAAGGAAGTATGTCAGGATCAGACGGTCCCTCACAACGGGAAGAAGTGTGAAGTAAAAATGGGGCCAGTTTGTGGAAAGTCCTGCAAGCATTGAAACCACCGTCAAGCCCCAGGGTTTGTGCTGCAAAGTGGTTCAAGTAAGAACAGGTTTTGTGGCTTAGGATCCTACTTGGGATGTGATTGCGTTTTCCCATATAATTAGATGCCTAATTGTGCTCCTACACTTAGCGGATACGTTTACAGCACCATGTAATTGTGATTTATTTCAAAGCCCTTCATAATGGGAACCTACCACTGCTCCCATATCAGCGTGCCATGTTTAATTGCTGAAACCATTTGTGAAGCTCTGACTTGCTCTGGCTAGACTGAGTAAATTGAAAGGCTGTTTAACATTGCTCACTGAAAGGAGCATCTAAACACTAAAGTTTTTCATGTACTTCCAATTAAGCTACAAAGGTATTAACAAATCACCAATATATGCCATTAGTATTGGAAATGAGGGCATCGGGCAGAGAATGTAATACTTGTAGTGATCAAGCTATTTATGAAGAAAATGCCATTACCCATTGCAATTTCATAGCTTTATTCTTAGGGATTTATCCTAAGAGAATAGTTAAATATATACACAAGAGTTTAAATTAAGAATATACAAAACTGCATTGTTCAGAATATGTAAAATGTGAGCAAATCATTGGTGTTCAATATACTATAGACAATATATGGCCACTGAAGTGATATTGCAGAAATGAATTAATTGGTGAGGAAAATTTTACTGTCAAATATTGTTACTATTAAGCCAAGTTTATGTTTCTAAATTGGCATGAATGAACATTACTATATAAAAGAAAAAATATAGATTCGCATCTCAAAAAAAAAAAAAACTAACAGTTGCATTTCCTTTTATTGTGAAATAAGTTTCCTTTGTTCCCTGCATAGTGAAAAAGTTTGTTGTTAACATTTTCATAAAAACCTTTAGTGTAAAAACTTTGGTCTGGAATCCACTTAATGCAAAACTGTGGGGTTTTTAGGAATCTCTTTAACAATATTTACCTATAGCAAGACTGATATCAGAAGATGGGCAGGAGATTTTTCTAGGTCTGATTGATTCTCATTAGCTGTCTTCATTTGGGCATCATTCTGGTTAAGTGTTACTCATACTGAAGAGGTTGTAGAACGTGTTTAACATTCTCTCTCTCTCTCTAGTATTGAGACAAAACAAACCGTAGCACTGCCTACTTAAAGTTTGCAAGGTCCTGTGTTGGATACCTGGGTATGTCCAAACAAAGAAACAAAAGTACAAATCTCTGTCCTTTCCATATGATAAGGTGATCGAGGAAAAGATGTTATATAAAAATGGAGACAAAACATTAAAATCTTTCTTACATTGGCTTTCTGTCCATGCCTAAGGATACATCAAGGAGAAGTTTACTGCACTGTAACCACAAATAATTAAATAATTGCTATACTTAAGTCTCTCAGAAAGCACTGTGGGGATTTTCACATAGCCTCTGGGATTCCACTGATTTCTATACAAATTAGAAGTTAGCTTTACACACACACACACACACACACACACACACACACACACACACACTGTAATTTTTCTATGGCATCTTATTTCAGCACACATTTCAAGTTTTTCTTGATCTTGTTGCACCATTTATTCATTAACAGCAGAATAATAGAGGAAACCCTGCTGGGAGTCTACTCAGCATACCTAGGAGAATAATTCCCAACCTTATGTGTTCATATAAGTATGTGAAGCTTAATTACTGTTTGGCACTGTGAATAGACCCTAAAAGAGATCTCACAGTTTTTAAAGGAAAGCCTGAGATAATATGGATGTGTTAAAAAGAATATCAAAGAGTCATTCTTAACCAAGAAGTGTATAAGAATTATAGCAAACGTGTTGACTAAAAAGCAGATAATTTCTAACATCAATTTTGACTTTGTACTTGCCAGAATGTCTTTACAAAGGAGATTTGCCTCATGTCATATAGCAGAAAATCTGGTTTAATTTGGCAAGTAATGGATGAAATATTACTTTTGCATATTTAAAGATTAAATTTCAGAATAATTGTGTTGCAATTACTTTCCAGTGGTAATTGTGAGTGAACATGAATGTATTTCCTCTATGGAAGAATTAAACAATGGGAAATTATAATAAGGACAAAAATGGGAATGTATGATTTAAGTAAAAATAGAATACCCTGATATATAACTTGATTGAATGCTATATTTACCATGAGTTTCCAGAGTAGCAAATTAGTTTTTATATTTGATGGTTATTATATCACTTCCATTACCAAAGTTGCATTTTGGAGATAAAATATTTTTAAAATGGCATCAGTTTTATAAATTGATTAAGTTACAGCTTCAGCATCAAGAGAATCAAATAACCTTTTTTGTTAGTTTATTTTCTTTTTCTTATTTTTGATTTTTGAGACAGAGTTTCTCTGTGTACCCCTGGGTGTCCTAAGACTCACTCTGTAGACCAGGCTGGCTTTGAACTTCGAAATTCACCTGCCTCTGCCTCCTGAGTGCTATGAATAAAAGCATGTGTGACCACTACCAAGCTGAGAATTAAATATTCTGAAAGTAACATTTCTAAAATATATTGTTATATAGGGAATTAATTTGGTTTTAAGTTTGCTAATTGGTAGAAAGGGATTTATTTGATGAAGTGTATAAGATCCAATGCTGTCGGGATTAATGCATTTCCATCTTTTTGTGTGTGTGTGGTTTTTTTTTTGGTGTGTGTGTGTGTGTGTGTGTGTGTGTGTGTGTGTGTGTGTGTGTATACATCACCCATGGTCATCTATAAGGTGACAGAAAAGGCTGTTGGCCTGTTCTATCAGTCTTGGCCTTGTTCCTTTCACATAGAATCTCTCGTTGAACCTGAAGTTTGTTGTGTTTTGGCTGAGATGGATGGCCAGTGAATTCCAGCCATCTATTGTCTCTGTCCTACTTCTCCTAATGTTGGAATCATAGACACAGGCATGGCCATTCCTGCTTTTTTTTTCTTTCTTTCTTGGATGTTGAGAGTCAGAACTGAGGATCTCATGCTTGCATAGCAAGTGCCCTGTTTCACTTTCTAAATGTAACCATATTAACCATATTACGTTTCTTATTTGGTATTTCATAAAAATGAGAGAGAGAGAGAGAGAGAGAGAGAGAGAGAGAGAGAGAGAGAGAGAGAGAGAGAGACTCTTGGAAATCTTAGACCATCACACCTAGAATAGAACATTTTCTAGAAGAGGAAAAGGAAGCATGGACTGCCAGTTATATTACCTGACACTTAGGGACACACACACACACACACACACACACACACACACACACACATACACACTGACACACACCAATACAGGCCTATTTTTGGCATTTTTTACTCAATTCAGGAACTACAGTGGTGCATTAGGTAGGAAAACTGTATTTAAGAAAGAAAATGAAGTTATTACTACTGTGAATTGAACAGCTAAATCCATAAGCTCTTTAAAAAGAAGAGTTTCCCAATGACAATCAATGTTGGAGAGGATGTGGAGCAAAGGGAACACTCCTCCACTGTTGGTGGGAATGTAAACTTGTACAACCACTCTGGAAATTAGTATGGCGGTTTCTCAGAAAACTAGGAATCGAACTACCTCAAGACCCAGCCATCCCACTCTTGGGCATATACCCAAGGAATGCTGATTCATACCATAAAGATACATGCTCAGTTATGTTCATAGCAGCACTATTTGTAATAGCCAGAACCTGGAAACAACCTAGATGCCCATCAACGGAAGAATGGATGAAAAAAATGTGGTACATTTACACAATGGAGTACTACTCAGCAGAGAAAAACAATGAAAGCATGAAATTTGCAGGCAAATGGATGGAACTAGAAAAAAATCATCCTGAGTGAGGTAACCCAAACCCAGAAAGACAGTTATGGTATGTACTCACTCATAGGTGGATTCTAGATATAAAATAAAGAACAATCAGACCACAACCCATAGAACCATAGAGGCTATATATATAGCATGGAGGTCCCTAGGACGACTGTGGCATATAATAAATTTCAGTTTTACTCAATTATTGAAAAAAATAGCCAAATGAATGGAAACACATGAACTATGAACCAAAGGCTGAGGGGCCCCCAGCTGGATCAGGCCCTCTGAATAGGTGAGACAGTTGATTGGCTTGATCAGTTTGGGAGGCAACTAGGCAGTGGGACCAAGTCCTGTGCTCATTGCATGAGTTGGCTGTTTGAAACCTGGAACTTATGCAGGGACACTTGGCTCAGTCTGGGAGGAAGGGACTGGACCTCCCTGGACTGAGTCTACCAGGTTGATTGCAGTCCTCGGGGGAGGACTTGTCCTGGAGGAGGTGGGAATGGAGGGTGAGCTGGGGGTAAGGGGAGGTGGTAGGAGGGGGGAGAATAGGGGAACCCATGGCTGATATGTAGAACTGAATGGTATTGTAAAATAATATATATATATATATATATATATATATATATATATATATATATATATATAGTTTCAGAGTTTCAGATGGTTAGCTTCGATCTATGGACTAAAAATTAGCATTATCATATTATTGGTTATTTGTAAATACTAGATCCTCAAATACTGTTGTATCATTTTACATCATTATGTACTTTCATAGCCTGTGTTTTCAGAAGTTTCTTTTTGCTTTGCTTTTCCAGTATCTGTTACTTCAGTTGTGAATATTGAATTTGTTAGTCATGCATGGGACATTTAGATCCCATAACAATCAACTTTTACCAAACTAGTACTTCAGAGCAGTCTTTGTATATATAGCTAGCTGTTCTTTGCTTTTACATGTTGAGACTTCCCTAAGATGAAAATATTAATAAATATGTATTAAACATAGCATGCCTGTGATAAAGCAAAAACCTACCCCTTTGTTTTAATACTGAACATTCTAGGGTAGCATTAAAGAGATTCCCTGGATAGTTCTAAGACATAAAAGCAGAGCTGAATCAATTCTCTGCTCAATATCTGCAAGTGGAAAACTTCAGCTCATTTCACAGCTTTTCCCAGAGGATATAATGGGGAAATGATGGGTATTAAAAACAAATCAATAGAGGGACTTGTTTTTCTATACTAGCTGTTTGAAGAGGAGTCTTACTCTCCAAACTTAGCACATCACTTCTTAAACTTTAGACTAAATTCCACATTTAACAACAAGGATAATTGAATGAAGATGAGGGACTGGTCCTACTGGCATGTATTATGAGACATCTTGGGAGGTCAAATATACATGATGTAGATGAATGTAGGAGGAATGTTCACTATGGGCACAGACAGCAATCAAAGGCCAGCTTTTAGCTTCAAAAGGCTGGAAATAAGATGATTCATGTCTTTACTCACTCAGTACATTTCCTTGCCAGGCTGTGACAGTGTGAGGCTGGTTTTATACTCTTGTTGCTTTTGGTAGAAAGAATAACTTGAATCTGGCTTAGATTTTAAAAGCCTTTCCTACAGTGCATAAATCATGGGCATCCTGACGGTCCATATGTAACACCATTAAGCAGCGTCTGTGGTTTTAAAATCTAAGTGTTTCCCTTAGGGAATAAAAGTAGAACCCCACTTTAACAGCCCTTTAGGTCACTGAAAAAAATTACTGTATCTACACTGTCCGAACCCCAATGAATCCCTACTAACACAGCTTAAAGGCCAATACCACATGGTTCTAGACTTGGAGTGAGGCTCTTCATTACATTTTATTTTTATTTGCATATTTTCCAAGAGCCTCCTATCCATGAAACATGCTATATATTTGTGCTGCACAGCGTGGAAAATTGCATGGTTCGAGGAGGAAGGCATGAAGGGCCCATCCTGAAGCTTAGCTTTGTAATTGTCTGATCACATGAATGTGATGTTGACAGCATGTAAACATTAAGTACAAAAGCTCCAGAGCCCCTGAACCTGGGTTCCAATTCTTCCTCAACACTTGTACCCTTCACTTCTCGGGGCCTCAGTTTTCTTATCTGTGCAAATGAGGATCCCAGGATCTGCTTTTGGAGCTCTTTCCTGAATTGTATTATGTAGGCACATTTTTCTCAGTGTTATATAGAGAGCAGCCACTAAAATTCATTACTTAACACAATTAGTTTATCCTGTTTTCTAAATCTGTGTATGTATTGGGTTATGCCAGGCAGGTGTGCTGAGCCTAGCGTGTCTGAGATGAATTATTTTTTCACTCACACTTTTAGAGGCAGGATTACCAGGGACTAGTTAAGCTGATTCAGTCTCCCTCTCATCTTTGCCTTCTTCCTCTTCCTCCCTCCC
This sequence comes from Peromyscus maniculatus bairdii, assembly GCF_049852395.1. NCBI lineage: Eukaryota > Metazoa > Chordata > Mammalia > Rodentia > Cricetidae > Peromyscus > Peromyscus maniculatus. Next base: position 13,061,321 of record NC_134871.1, read on the forward strand.
TCACATCACTAGCCTGAACTTCCCCATATTAAGTGAGATTCATGAAAGTTGGGCTTCTTGCACGGCATCTGCCTTTTAATACCATTAATGCCATGCTGGTTCTGCCCAGAAGTGATGTACTTCACTTCTGATACATTTGCTAATCAAAGGAGAAACTAGGACAAATTAAGTTCAAGAGGAATTAAAAAAAATCATCTTTTGATTTGAATAGGTTCATGTGCAGACAGAATAGAGAAATGAGATGATCATCTCTGGAGACCATCTGCTTTAATATTTAAAGTAATTCCTAAGGACTAAGGGTGTAAATCAGTTGTAGAACTTGTGATTGGCTTGTGTAAGTCTGTATTCAATAGCCGGTGCATACACACACACACACACACACACACACACACACACACACACACACACGCTCACACTGAAAACTCTACTCCACAAGCTCCCCCCCCACAAAGAAAAACCAACAAAATACCAAATAATAAAGCTTGAAAAGTAATGAGACCACCAGCAAAAGGAATGCTAACTTTACAGTGGAAAATGTACATGATGTTATGTTAAAATTTCAAGTATAAATGCTAACAATATACATGACTATAGTGAACTATTTATTGGGCCAGTAAGGTGGATCAGGGTAAATGTGCTTGCTCTACCTAACTGACAACTTGAGTTCAGTACCTGGAACCCACTTGATCAAAGGAGATTATTATTCCTCTAGCCAACACAAATGTGCCACAGCATGCACATGTATACACACACACACACACACACACACACACACACACACACACACAATAAATTAACATACAAAGAAAATGATAATGCTTTAGTTTTTTCCATTGCCATTAGTATTCTTGTCTCTGCTTTATCATCATTATATAGTAATCCACCAGTATTCCCTGGTTCTACTCCTCTGTATTTGTTGTTTCTTAAATGTGTACAAAATCATGAATAATTCCTTTAAAATTTCATTGCATATTTCTCTTATTTATTATTTCTGTGTAGTGTGTGCGCGTGCGTGCGTGCACGTGTGTGTGTGTGTGTGTGTGTGTGTGTGCGCGTGCGCGCGCTCGCAGGTATGACTGTGCCATGGCAAATATAGGAAAGTCAGAGGACAACTTTTGGGAGTCAGTCCTCTCTTTCCAGTGTGGGTTTTAGATATTGAACTCATGTCACCATGGTTTAGAGATAAGTGCTTTTACTCTGTAAGCTGTCTCTCTAGCACAATTATTTTCTTTTAAAAAAAATTAAGGTTATAATCCTAGTGAAAATAATCTTAGCATCATAAACTTTTCCATTAATGCATCAGTGTTCTACTGCAATGCTGAAATGATTAAATATGGGTAGCTTAATCCTGATATGATGTACTTATGTTTCTCCACCTTCTTTACTTTAACTAAAGAAAAATTATCTCACACAGATACTCACCTTCCTTCTTCCTTCTCTTGAGCTCCTTTTCCAATCCTGATTAAAATTAGGACTTTTCAAAAAGCATGTGTATCTCTTGTCTGCTTCAGACCATTCAGGATTGTCTCAATGTCCTTAGAATCAAACCAGAATCTTCTCCATATATACAGTCTCAAAAGTACATCCATTGAACACCTCCTTAGTGTAGACTCATGCCTCTAACTCAAAGACACTGTCCTTGTTTAAGAACATATCATGATCTTTTCTACTGGAGGTTTTGTCAACCTTATTTCTTCTGCCTAGATTTTTACTTACCCAGTGCATACAAGGCCTTCAGGTGATAGTTCCACCAGGGAATCAGATTAACTGCAACTATTACTGCAAAACAGATTTAAAGTAGGAATTAAGATGTTGAGGGAAATTCAAGGGCAATGAACCTATGAAACAGAGAACTAGAAATCAGAGTGGTCATAAGCAATCTGAGAAGCCAAGCATAGGTGGATGACAATGGTAGACCAATGGAGAGAGAGAGAGAGAGAGAGAGAGAGAGAGAGAGAGAGAGAGAGAGAGAGAGAGAGAGAGAGAGAGAGAGGGAGATATGGATGTAAGGTCACTGTCTCCAGTAGCTATTGATTGCCTGAATCTAAAGGCATGCATATGGTACTAAGCTTCATAAGGATAACAGCATGAATGGTTATTTAGATGGAAGGAGATGAGGAAAGCAGGTCATTCTAGGCATACCAGCGAGCATCCTGCTTTTGTTCTTGACAACGTTCAGATATGAACAATTGCTCCTTCCAAATCCCAAGTCACAACTAAATCCTGGTACTATACAGATCAGAAGTTATGAGTAAAATGTGGTATTAATGGTGAGAATCCTCAATCAATGATAAATCCTCAAAATCTCAAATAGTACCAAGCAGCAACATTGTCAGCACTGTAAAGGTAGAGATATGCTTGTTTTGTTTACTACTTGGTCTCTAGTGCCTGAGATTATATTTTTCATTTCATAGGCTTTTTATATATTTTAGACTTAGTCACAGAGAATGGCAGACAGCAGACAGGGTGTTTCATTGATCTTTAGCTCAAATGTACAAGACAATCAGGCAGGAATTTGTGAAATTAGTAAGAAAGCTTGTGTGCCTGCTAACTCTCTGGTCCATTTTATTATTACTGCACTCCTGTATGATATAGGAATGCATTTCTCAGGATTTTAATTCCTTCTGGCTTTTTGGAAGAAAGATTGAGTAGAAGAAAACTATGCTAAAGCCAATTCATGTTAGCTAATGAAGGAATGTTGTAAAATATTCTCTAGTCATTCAAGCATTTTTTTTTGTTCTAAGCTTGAAACTAAAAGTTTAGAAGTATTTATAGCATTAAAGTTGACAAATACTGTGTGTTCGGGTTTAAATTTTTCCTTTGAAGGGACTAGTTAAATAAAAACACATCCCATCACTGTACCTGATAAATTTCCGTCTCCCTAGCAATTGCCTAGCACCTCTAAAGTGAGAGGCTCTTGGAATGATGTTCCATCTCTCACTACATGGATATAGATTGTTTCCTTTGGAAATATCCTGCATTTACTGATGGTTGGGTGACTCCATTGTAACCCATTGAGCATTTCAAGTCTTCAAGTATTAATATACATAACCACTTACATTAATTCTCCCTTTAAATGTCTGAATGGCTTCCACTTTCAAATTGGATTTATTACCACTTCAGAATGCTCTGCCCTTCAGTCTCCACAAGCCTGTAATGAGAGTACGTATTTGGTTGCCTTATAGGCTGTATTATGAATACTTGAACTCTAAGGAAATTCTCTTAACAGCTGTATTGTTAAGAAGTCACTATAAATAGAGATTTTACTTTTCTTTCTCATTGTTTCAGTAGAATTGGGGATTGAATTTAGTAACTCATGCATGCAAAACAAGTGCTCTATTACCATCTCCTTCCCTACAACCTCCCCCTCTTCTTTTTCTATACTGTAGGGATTTTTTTTAATAACTGGGCCAGCTAAGAATATACAACTACCTTCCCTCAGTCTTTGTAATGAAGAGTTTTCTACCACCAGGTACTGTTTTAATTTATTTGTACTATGCTCCAAGAAAACATTGGTTTTCTGGCAGGAAGCTAAATGAAGAAAATCCCCTTTATCTTTCCATATTTTCTTGTTATTTTTGTATGTTGGTTTTTTATTAATACTGTTTTGGGTAATGTTTTGTAATTATGGTTTTGGCTTTCACGCTATCACTAGATGATAAGTCACATGTGGGAAGCAATTTTGTCCTTTCACTTTTCACAAAGACATAAGTAGGAAACAATATGGAAGTAAGTTAACTTTACATCACTCTTGAGGTCTTAACACAATTTCTTACTATATTTAAAGACTATCAACTCCAAAAAGAGAAATTAGAGAAGATGAAATGTTTCAACTGTTCTTTGGCCTTGCATTTACTAATGTAATTAAATTTTTTTCTTTGGAGATACCACACTGTATGCTATGGGAAATTCTCAGAGAATACATCTATTTTTCAACATGGTAGTAGATGAGTAGATGAATTAATCAATGAATAAGAAACTCACAGTCTGGCCTGCTTGTACAGCCCAGCATTATAAATGGTACACTTTGGTGTTTTTATAAAGATAGCCAGAATTGGTACAAATAGTTCACTAACATGCCTAAATGCCACTGGATGGGCCAGTTATTATGGCTCTGTTTTTTTGTTGAAATTGGTGGGTCAAGAGCAAAGCACACTGGCAGAATGCCAACTCTTCAACTAGTGGACCTAGTTTTAAATATTTGCCTCTTTTAATGTTACCTGTCTTATGATAGTGAGGCAGGTTATTTTAGGAGGACCTCATGGGATAAATGTATATGTAATTCTCTAGTCATTCTTCTGAGAAATATTAAGTACCCATTCTACCAAATGCCTTTCCAATGCTTGAGATCAGCAGCAAATAAAAATCCACTCCATGGTTATAACTCCAAATCTTATAATAACAGACACTTGGTAAAAGGCATTTCTGCACTGTTTGTGGAAACCCTATAATCACCACAGGGAAAACAGCTCAATGTGGGGACAATGTCTCTGGTAGAGGTGTATGATCCGTGGGAATTATGAAAAGAATAGTGGGATCCTATCCTTGCAGCAGCGATGAGAACTGCTCCATCAGTTTATGTAGAGCTTCATTTCACAGGTTTTCATTGTGATAAGTGAGAAGCTGCATCCTGGGAAGTGTGCACAGTGGAAAGAAAAGCAGAACTATATCTGTCTGACTTACTTTACACTGTCAGCACAAAATGCTAAAGGCTGGGTTATTTTGTGACAAGAAATCTATTCTCACAGGTTTGGAGACTAAAGTATGAAGTCTCAGGAAGACCTGGTTCTGGTAAAAGCCATTCTTACTGTCTGTTTACATGGTGAAGAGCTGGAAATACCAAAGGGTGACACATGGAAGAAAGAACCTAAGAAACCAAACTCACTGCTGTAATCTCTCATCACATTGATCCACTCATGAAGGTAAACCTTGGATCTTCCTTATTCCAACACTTCCCTTAGGGTCTTCATTTCAGCACTGCAGTTCTGGATCTTCATTTGCCAACCCATGAATTTTGTGCAACATGCCCACTGTGTAGTAGGATACTTGAATGAATATTTTTGCAGCATCATTAAATATTTTACAGTCAAATAAAACATCATGATGCTGATTTTTAAAGAAGGCATGGTAGGTTAGAATTTTGCAAAACACGAATCTGGAATAACTTGAATAGAGTAAGCACTATGCACCAATTCTTTCCATTTTAAAGACAGAAGGTAGGTTTTTCCAGAAGATGCCGCTTAAGGGAAACTTCCCTTTGTCAAGTAGCTCATGCTCACAGATGATAAAAAAGAACTGGTGCTAGAAACATTAATTAATTCAAGTCAAAGCCAAGCCCTGGCTCAGAGCAAGGGAAATTAAATTTTCAAATTAGAAAATATGAAAAAATAATAGACACAAAGGGGTACATTTAGGGGGCATCAATATAACCACCCTCTTACACTCCTCCTTGCTACTTTCCATTTCAAAAAATGACAGTGTCCTGCAGAAAAGCTGTTTTGATCAAATTAAGATGCACAGTAAGAACCAGAGTCTAACCTAAAACTTATAACCTATTTTATTATTTAGTAGAAGTTTATTATATTTAAGTTCAATATTTACTAGGAGTCTGTTAGAAATCAACTACTACACCAAGGGTGCAATGATGCTGGGGTGTGTGTGTTTAAACCAGTGTCAATTCAATGACAAATTTGCATATTTTCATATTTACCTATAATTGCAAGTGGACTTGAACAGTGAACTATGTACTCTGAAAGCATGACAAAGAGGATTGTGTGAAAGTACTGTTCTGTGTCTGCACTGATTGTTCAAAACTTGTTAGGATCAAACTGTACCTTTGTACTCAACATTCATGAGAACTGTAACAAACATGTCAGGGTCTTATGGCTTTATGTGACAACATGTTTTAACTTTGCTCAATTGCGAATAGTGGCTCCTGGCTCTCCATGATGTAAGTGTTTTTGGTCATGCCTGGACCTTGTTTTACTACATTTTGAGCATAATGACATCACTTTCTTTAATAACCCCAAAGGAGGCATCACACGTGCAGCCTGAGCCTCCTGTCTGTATAGAGGTTGCATTTAATAGTTTGCTAGGACTGCTAGAGAGCAGATTTATATTGCTTGCTCTCACCTAGATTTTTGGCAGAGTCCCTCCTCCTCACCAGAACATATGTTGGGTGGCAGTAAACAATAATGGAAAAATAGGCTTTCAAGGAGACCCTTCAGTGTTTCAGAGACTACTTTAGACTAATCCTACCCTAAATCAACAGCATATGAAGTCTCTAACAACTGAAAGAAAAACCAACAAGAAATAAAAATACACAGCTGATTTACATTGTCTTCTTCCTTCCCTCATTGTGGCGTTCATGGCAGTGGAAATGTTCCAGAACATTGCTTGCTGTTTGGATGACTTGTATGTTAAGGAGTACAGGACATTACAGGCTACTTTTGAGAGCAGTGCTTTATATTCCTTTAGAGGAAAAAAAATGCATAGACTTTTCAAAGAGACTGTTTTAGCATGTGTTAATGGCTGCACATCTGAGAATGTCAGTACCAGCTTTAGTAGGATTTCTTTCTATTCCTGTTCTGCCACATGGAAATGTGAGATCTGAAATATTATTTCATTAGCCTGCAGGCTCTTTCGGCACGGTGCTCTCAATAGTCATTGCTTAGTCTGTAAGGGTAAGCGTGTCTTTGCCATGGGAAAGAGGGAGCATCTAGAGATTTAGTGTTCGGGGAGCTTCCCTCTCTAGAATGATTTGGAAATCCTGGAAAAGGTAAACGTTTTAAGGTGTATCTTGGCTTTGACTTTTACTAATTGTAGTTTTCAGAGCACAGGCAGAATGGCTTTCCCACTACGTGGAGAGAACAATTTTATCTCCTTTGGCAGCCCAATTTCACTTCATATTCTAACCACATTTCAATTATGGGAGTTAATGAGAGAAAGATAGTGAATAAAGAAAGAACACATAGAAGATCTTGGATTTTACAAAACTTTATAGTGGACAGTGGTTTAACTTTTTGTATTCAGTACTGTAAAATGTACTGATTGATCTGATAACCATGTTGTTTTCTTCCACCTATACCCTAGGAGTATTAAACAAACAAACAAACAAAAAACACCTGAATGTCTCCCAACTTTTACTAATGCTTCCTTACTAGGTGTCAGCACATACATATTCTTTGTTTACTCATTCATTATAACCTCAGAACAACCTTATTAATTACATGACTTGGTTTAAGCCATTTTCAGAAAAGTAATCAAGTAGTTCGTGTGAAGAACTAAGCCACATACATTACAGGTATACATCATATATACATCCAAGGCACATTTTTTATTAGCATGTATTTAACCACACTAATCTGTACATTCTATCTACCTCCCATTTCTGGGACAGAATTTCCCATGAAGTACACTTATCATGATACTAAAGTACCTGAACCGAGAGCATCCAATCACAGGAGACTTCACAGAAATACCCACTTTGAATCTTGGGTCTTTGAATTAGGAGTACTCATTTTCAAGGCCCCATGAATTTCCCATAGTCATACTTCTGGTGAAAGAATTTGACATTCAAGTGGTATGGCTACCTAAAGACCATCCCCAAACTTCCAGACTATAATTGGGTCCTCAAGATTTTCATGGGACTCCTGCATTGCCGCTATAAACATGTCTAGACTCAAGGAGTATCTAAGGAGGCACAGTTTTCAGTGAGTGGATGTGTAGTATGGCATCTACAAAGTATTAGTCTGAGTAGGCTGCCATAACAAATTAAACTGGGTGGCATAAACAGCATGTTTCTCCTCATAGTTCTGGAAGCTAGAAATCTCAGGTGAAGGTGTAGGCAATTGGGATTTTGATGAAGACTCTTCCTGGCTTTTCGACAGTGGATTTCTCACTATGTTCTCACATTTTCTGTCTTTTATGCACTGTGATGGTTAGTTTTTATCAACTTGACACAAGCTAGGGTCATCTGGGAACAGTGAACCTCACTTGGAAAACTGCCTTCATCAGATTGGTCCTTAGGCCAGTCTATGGGAGCATTTTCTTGATTAATGATTATGGAAGGAAATAGTCCACTGTGGATAGTGCTACCCCTGGGCAGGCAGTGTGGCTTGAATATATATATTCAGCCATGGAGAGCAAGGAAATAATCAGTGTTCCTACATGGCTTCTGTTTCAGTTATTGCCTTGGGTCCCTGTCTTAACTTCTCTCTAGAATGAACAATAATTTTTAAAAGCTGAAATCAACCCTTTCTTCCCCAAGTAGCTTTGGGTCTTGGTGTTTAGCAGAGCAATAGAAAACAAATCAATTAATATATGATCAGAGAGAGAGAATTATATTTCTGCAACTTTTTCTTGTCAGGATACTTCTGTTGGGCATGGGTCTGTGGTAGTTTAGAGAGAAATGTCCTCCACAGCGTCATGTGTTTGAGCACTGGATCTCAGCAGATGGTGCTGTTCAAGGAGGTTATGCAACATTCTGAATGAATTGAACAGTTAGGGACAAGGTTTGAGGTTGTATGGACTTGACTTGCCCACTTCTTGCTCGCTCCCTCTGTTCCTGTGTGTGAATGAGATATAATCCTTCTGATTCTTGACAGCCAGGATAACTTTAATTTTCTTCTTCTACATGCCCCCCCTCCCCGCTATGACAGACCTCCCTCTGGAACTGAAAACAAAACAAAAACCTTCCTTCTTTAACTCGTTTTTTTTTTTGTCAAGCCAGAGAATACCAACTAATACAGTGCCCTGGATTTATTACTGCATTGAGCACTAATTACCCCATTATTCCAATGGGGTCTTGCTGGAGGTTAGAGTTTCCACATATGACTTGCCAAATGCGCATAGAGGTTTGATCAATAACTGCATCCATGTTAATTTCCTGTATTACTTGTATTTTTTTTTCTGTAACCAAAGTGCCTAACAAAAACACCTTGACAGAAGAATGATTTATTTTGGCTCATACTTTTACTGTATTTCAGTGTATTTCATGGTGAGGAGGAGAAGGTAGCTGGAGTGCTCCCATTATGGCAGCTGGGGTATGTGGAAGAGGATAGTCACATCACAGTAGACTAAGAGGCAGTTTATGACAGCAGCTCAGGTTGAATATTACCTAATTGAGTCTGCTCCTGGTTACTCATTTCCAACATCTAAATTGTACCTCCTAAAGTTCCAGACCTTTCCAAAATAGTTCCACTAGCTGGAAACCAAATGTTTAAATAATGAGCTTATGGAGGACATTTCAAATTCAAACCACAATGACTCTCTTGATTTATGTTACTAAACTATTATTCTCCTTACAAGTAACTATAAAAACTGCAGTAGGTAAGTCAATGGCATGGGATGCTGGAGAGGATGCTCAAACTATGGAGCAGTGGCATCCTAACCTCTTTTTCCTGAGGGGTAACAGTAGCAAGTCATGGCACTGTACTCTTCTGGCATGTGGACACTGATACTGTTATACTGAATCCTGCTCATGTTTAAAAAGTGCATGCATGTGTTTATCTATGTGTGAAAAGTGTGTATATATGTGCATAGGGTTGTGGAGGCCAGAAATTAACAGTGAGTGTCTTTCTCTATTACCTTCTACCTCATCTTGTGAAAAAGGAACCTGAACCTGAAACTTACTGTTTAAGCTAGATTTGCTAGTCAACAAGGCTAGAGTCACAGGCATGCACCACCATCCATGGCTTTTTATGCATCCTGACAAGCCAAACCCGAGTCTTCCTGCTCTTGCAGCAAGAACTTTTCCAACTGAGACATTTGCACAGGCCACTGTCCGTTTTCTTTAGGCAAAATGAGGGGGAAACCTATGATCTATTTTATCTTCTTCCCTTAGAAATTTTTTTGTGCGGTAAAATAAGTCAAGAAATTAAGGAAAGTCATTCAATAACGACCCACTCTACACACTGACAATCCATTCTATGCCAAAAAGTACTAAGGATGTATAAACACCTTCAGTGAGTAATCACAGCAACCTGGAGATTAATATCATGACAGTTTTGCCGTCAGAAGGAAATTGAGTCTGAGATCATGAAACAACCTGTTTCAGGTCATGCCTTTCCTCTGGTCCACAGTGCTTTGGAACTGCCCCCGAATTTGACAGTGAACTCAAGCTAAAAATCTGTGTACATATAAGAGATTTAGCATGCCTTTCCATAGATTCAACCAAAACAAAATGTGCCCTAGGTGTTTCAAGAGTCTCACAGAGTATAAGTTTTGGCTGTTCTAATTTTTTTCTTTTCTCACAACTTTCAGTAGCTAAGAAATTCAGCTACTACCAAAATGATCATCTTTCTGTCTTTTCTCCATTTGTCATATCTGCATTCATGCCAAGAAGTTGACCTTTGTTTTCTTTTTTTATTATTATTTTATTTTACAATACTATTCAGTTCTACATAACAGCCACAGATTCCCTTGTTCTCCCCCTTCCTGCCCCCTCTCCACTTCCCCCCAGCCCATCCCCCATTCCTACCTCCTCCAGAGCAAGGCCTCCCCCTAGGACTGAGATCAACCTGATAGACTCAGTCCAGGCAGGTCCAGTCCCCTCCTCCCAGATTGAGCCAAGCGTCCCTGCATAAGTCCCAGGTTTCAAACAGCTAGCTCATGCAATGAGCCCAGGACCTGGTACCACTGCGTAGATGCCTCCCAAACAGATCAAACCAATCAACTGTTTGTTTTCAATTCTATTGCCTGCTGATTTAAAGAAAGAGTCCTGTCTTCATGTGCAATTATTCCTTTTGCACACTGAAAATCCACCATATGCACAATTTGTGTGCAGTTTGCCCCATACCTTCTTGCTATCAGTCATCTTTGTATTTCAGTATTTCCTCCAGCTTCTTACTCCTGTGAATGATAGAATGCTGATGCAGGATTAAGCCTATTGTTCAATAGTTGCAGTGTCCTGCCATGGTCTATCCAAGTCCCTCTGCTTTCTCATAAGGTTAGGCTGTAGCTGTATTTACAGTTCTTTTTGTCAGTATAATACTTCTTTGTAATATCTTCCTTTGAGGCCAGGATCCCACTTACTGAAGTGTGGCACAGGAAACAGTCTTTGCCATCTTTCTCATTGGTTAGATAGACTGTTTTTATTTTTCCAGCCAGTTCCATTGCTGAAAATCAGTTTCACTTCCAAAACACACCCCTGAAGTATGCTTTGTACGTTCCTTTGAAGCTTTTTGGAATTCCTATCCTTTTCTACCCCCTCAATTTCGCAGGGAGCTTTTGATCTTGAAGACTTCTGAATTTGGGGAGATTTATAGAAACTTTGCTCTCTAGAGAAAACTGCATAGAGCACCATCAGGCACAGGCCTTTGGAATCTGGTTTTCCAAAAGAAAGAGGAAAATGGCAGCTGTCCCACATCCAGCTAGGTCAGTGGCTCTTTATCCACCCAGTTGCAATTAAAATCATTGCAGTGTGTTGATGCATGAGCCCATCTGTGACAGCTTGCTCTGGCTGCTTTTGACTGGCAGGTTCCTTGTACACTTTTAATAGTATTTCAAAGCTTCTCTCTTATTTAAACAGCAGCATCTTTCTAGCTGAAAATTTTACACGCTGAAAATTTTACATATTTTCCACAGTCAGCCTCTTGGTGTAGTATTTCCTGATAATAAAATGTTGGCTGGCAAAGCCTGAGTTATCTCCATTATTTAAGCTGCTCTTCTGGTTGAGATAAAACCTTGTTCAGCAACGTGTTTTCCATTTGTGAAAACAAGCCAGATAAGGCTTTCTTGCAGAGGCTATCTCAGCTCTTTCTGAGGACTCCAAAATAATTGTGCACCAAGGCAAGCCTGCAACCCAGTCTTATTTAACAACAAGTTTCTGCCTTGCCAGTGATGCATGGAAATTTGGGCAAATATGCCTGGAAACCTCCAGATTAAAATAGAAAAGATAACAGGCTAGTTTGTTTCACTAGATAAGATAGGGGGATGGACCCTCAAGGGATCCTGCTTCAGAAGATTGATGAAGGAGATTCTTAGAAGTAATGAGCCAAAAATTCAGGAGCTGCTTTGAAAGATACAGGAAGAATATTACCTGGTTGCTTCCTTGAACAAGCAATTTGTCTAGACTTGAGACATGTTATACCTTGGGAATATTCTTACCATAAACAAAGGGAGTGTATCTTAGACTCTTGCACACTTTACCCTCTTGCATTCTGGAGCCTTACCTTTAACAGCCTCTTTTATCTTAGATTAAACTTTCTTTTTCTGATCTTATTATTCCAGACAATGAGCATTTATTGAGCAACCCTTTCATAGAACTGACTGTTCCTGTCTTTCTTGCATATTTTCTCTCATTTAGTACTTAGAACAAATTAAAAAAATGTTTTCCTTATCTCTGTATTTTAGAGTTGGAAAAGAAGCAGAGAGATGAAGAAATTTAGGTGGAGGAGCCTGGATATGAAGCCCCCTTTATCTCACTCCAAGGGCTTTCTCCCACACTCTGCTTCCTTAATGATACTGTAAATTCTTTGGAAGCACAGAAAGATCCCAGCTGAAGCACATTTATTGTTTTTGGAACATGGTTTCCACTAAATCAAGCCTCTTTTTCCTGAGAGAGGTAAAGTAGATGAGTAGGTCGGTAACATTTATAATAAAGTCTGTATGTACATGCATACATGTGTGTGCATCTGTGTACATGTGTGTGTGCATACAAGTGTGTGTGCACATGTGTGCATCATTTCATTTTATCTTCAAAATAGTCCCATGAGTGAGAGCTATTATTACTAGAATTCAGAGATGAATATCTGGAGACTTAGTGAGATTACAATTGGCAAAGTCTACATTGCTAATTAGAGGAATCTGGGATCTTTTAGCCATATAGTTAAATGCCCAACCCAGATGTTCAGAACTCTGGGAAACATCTCCTTATTTATGTTCTCTGATACTCTATGGTCAGGATATCCTCATACATCACCACAGTATTTAAAGCTTTCTTATACTTCTGACTCTTCAGCACTTATGGTAAAGATCACATTTACACTGATTCACTTTTCTTTTATCAAGGAAACGAAATACAGAAAATAAAGAAAATATTTTTTTTGTTTTAGACATTTATTTTGTTTTTGAATATGTATGAGCATATGCACACAGGTGTCCATGAGAGACAGAAGAGGGTGTTGGATTCCTGGAGATCCACTTACCAGAGGTCATGAGCTCCCTGATGTAGATGCTGGGGTCTGTAAGTTAGTTCTCTGCTGGTGTAACAAGCGCATCTCTTCAAAGCATTAAAGGTCTCTTTCTTCTCTCTCCCTATTTTGTCCCTCTGTCCCTTTTCCTCATGTGAGGCAAGAAATACATTGAAGTTGATCTTTGACTTTAATGTAGTCATGTTTCATTTTACACTCAGTATTAATAATACTAAATATCATCTACTATTAATGAATTCTTATACAAAATGCTTTATATCAGAACTTTCCAAAGTCATGTTTTTGTCATTATTCATCCTTGTGTAAATAGCAGTATTTGCTTAAATTATCAAACTGTGTTATATAACGCTACAGTTTTTTCTTAGTTTTCCTCAATGTAAATTTAAAATCTTATAGCATTTTGTAATAACTGACACTGGTATTAGACAGAAATACTACCACTGATTTTTAAAATTTGTTGTACACATTGAGAAGCCTTTCTAGAATCATTTATTGATTTTGAAAATTTCTCCATAAAACTTTGTACGATTTTGTAAGAGTACAATTGCCTTGCTCATACATTAAGGTTTCTATATTTTCTTTGCTAGCTATATTGCCTCATTTCTTTTCCTTTCTCTTTAGTGAGGACCTTCACCACATCATTATACATAGATTGGGTCACACCTAAATTATACTTAAAATTTATCACATTTAAATTATATAAAGAGCACATATGTAAAATGTGCTGTTCTGATAAAATGTTACGTTTTTGATGAGATACTTAATATTTTATAGAATTTCATTTACATTTTTTGCTGACTGTTCCAATTCATAATTGATAATGAGTTTTTTAACAATATTTCCAGAATCATTTGAAATTTGAGTGTTATTCCTAACTCTGGCTAACAACTTCTTTTGGAAGTCTCAGAATGCAGCTAACCCAGAGGCCCACAGCACGTTGACTTCCTCTCATTTCCACTGGTGATTTTCAATATACTCTGTCCATATGAGAAAAGAAGTTTAAGAAACAGATGTGCAAATCAAACCTCAAACAATAGAATAATTAATGTAAGTGGGGTGAAGCTTTGGAACTCTTAAATTCTCTTTTGCAAAATAATTGTGAATTATTTTGAGGAATAAAATGAATGTCTACTCATGGCTAACCTCCCCTTCTCTCTAAATTCCTTTCCTGTCCATATCATACGGACTGTATGGCAGAGCTGTCAAAGGAACTTTTAGTTTGTTTTAATATGGAAACTCAATTTCCTTGATTTTTCTATTCCTAAGTATTAGCTATAGTTAGCATTTTCCTCACCTAAATGACTAGGCCATTATCTTCCTCAGACAAGTGAACATAATTTCTCCCAAAGCCAAACTCTAAGACAAAAGTGACTCTATGCAGATGAAACAAAGAGATTTGGCACAGGTAGGTGGTATGGAGAGAAAAGGATGGAAAAAGCTGCGATGGCTTCTGTAGACCACAGTAACGGGGAAAAAAAGAAAGAGGAAGGAAAACCAAAACTCTTTATCTGGAGAAATGACAGCAGAATTTGCTCTTTTAAATGTAGTTCCTACCTATCACGCTCAGCATCACTGTCATTTGGAGCTTGTTTGAAAGGCAGAATCTCAGTGGCCTCACTCAGACTACATTGATTGATGTTTTGCAGTTTAGCAGGATTCCTGGTGACTCAGGCATGCGCAAGTTCAAAGTTAGAAGTTGAAGAACATTACTCAAAGGAAGCTTCAGTTTCCCTGCTTAAATATACCACATAACCTGAGTGAATATGTTTAATAAGAGGCTCGGGCCATCTTTAGAAATTCTGATTCAATTAGCCCATTGCAAGATGTTCAATGGTCACCTGGGGAAGAAAGAACTCTAACCATGAAGAGGGAAGTGGGAAATTCACATGGCTAGCAGGAGGGTGGTGGCTACCTCAGAAGTTAGAGGAGAAACTGAAGGATACTCCAGGAGTGTTTAGAAAATGAATGGTAATTCTGATTGCTGACAATCTTCCAACAGGTTTTTGTTTCGTTACTGAGACTGCACAAACCATTATAGTTCATTACACAAAAGTTGTATATTTAGAATAAATGAAATAGTAACCGAAGCAGTTAATAGTGACAAAGAGACATGCCTCAGACTGAAAAATAAAACCAGGAAAGTATAGATAAATTCATGGAGAAAACTTAGGACCTTCCTTACACTTACTATTTAACACTGAGTAAGAAGTGCTGACATTGAATTTTTTTCTGTGTTCATGTTTTATATTAAATCAATAAGAAAAAGGAAAAGCATCCTGTCTTCTTACACATTGTATTTAACAAAGAGTTTATATTCCATTGTTAAAGTCCTTATACTTCCTGGTATAACCATAGCAACACACTGGTGTCTGAAATTTTAACTGGGTTTTAACATGTCATGTGAAGTATTGTCCATTCTTGTAGAGCTCCATTCCAGATCATTCAACCTAACCTGTAGCCCTAGCACTGAAGGATCCAATGCGCGCATGTGACATGACAGTCCTCCACACTGCCCTCTGCTCTGTGTAACTGCTCCTTACAAGATTGCTTGGAATCTCTGCTATTGTGGCAGTCATTATTTCTTTGCCATAAATGATTCTAGGACACATTTTGAAATTATCTTCTCAGAAGCATTTACCCTTTGCCCCAAGTCTCAGGTTTAGGAAAATTTTGCTGCTAGAAGCTTCCTCATTATATTTTAATTTATTCCTCTTCAGTAGCTACTTAGTAAAGATTTTCAACTTCATATTTTAAAACACACGAATTAATGACATCTGAATACAGACAATATCTATGCATCCAGAGAAGAAAGAAGCATCTAGAGAGGGCATTCTAAATCAGGCAAAGCAGTTTCATTATGTCCTGCACACTATAGGACTGTTCAGCTGCTCGGTCTAATATAATTGCAACCGAATTTGGTTCAAATTGTGACTGTCTCTCTCTTTTTATGTACACATATATATGTTATGTATGTGTGTGTGCCAACACTTACTATGTCATCCAGATATTCATTTTCCAGTCACATGTCTCATCAACATTTAACGTTTTACTAGCTCATTTGTTTACTGAAATAAAATTTCCTTGCTACAATTGCCTAAATCATATAATTTCTTTAAAGTCCAGGATTTCAAATATGTTTTCAACAATTCAGTTTTTTACCATTTTTATTCCCAGATTGAAGAATAGATTGTTGTTGTTGTTTTTTAACTCCATGGGCTGACTACTATGAGATAATCTTAATTGGGCATCAGTCTAAGAGGAATGATCTTCCTTTGTCTTGACTTGTGGTGATTGCTTTGCATCTTCACAGTGAAGTAGGAGGTTAGACACTGCACTTGTTTCAGACCTCAGTCCTGCTATTCTTCATTCAAGTGCAATGTCCCCAGATACCTGGGTTTTATTTGTTTCTAGTGCATTTTATATTTTTTAGTTCTTTTCAGTCAGAACAATTTTAGCTTCCCAGATCTCCTTCAAAATTATTCTAAAATATTTTAACCATCACTGGTCTCTTTCTTCTTCCATCTTCTCTCATGGTCCTTTATAAAAAATTCCATGTAACCAAACCCACATTCTTCACCCATTCCCACCAAAACTTACATCAGTTACACTATGGAGACAGGGCTAACTGATTTGTATCATTTACTCTCAACACAAATGTATTGGCATTTTGTTCTTTTGAAAATTCTAGTTCTTTGTGTGGGCTAGTGACTGTGACTATTTTTCCTATGTTTCTATGTTGAATGAAAGCAAGTGAATATTTTTATAGAAGAAAATTACATTAAAAGAAAATACCCATCTTTATTGTATTAAAAATGAATAAACTTTTAAGTTTTTTTTAGTATAAAGTGATTTTTTTCTCTGAGTTCTGATATGTATTTTGACACTTTTCAAGTTGTTCTAGGATTGTGTATGATTCTGTGACTATTTTATACCTCCTTTGAAAGAGAAAATTTTATGGTGTGTGTATCATTAGTATCTTTTTCTAATCTTCACTGATGGAATTTTTGTATGAATTTTATCTATAATAAGTGGGAAGGTGGATATTCTATAGCAAAAATAGTTGTATTTGCTATAAATTCATAGCTACAGCATATAGAAGTCCACAAACTTAATGCTCAGTTATGTACATAGAAATCTTTCCAGACTCACTCCTTCCCTTAAATTATGTGACATTAAGACTCTATAATTAAGGCCTGAGAGATGGTTCTATGGGTAGGTGCCTAATGTACAAGCATTAGAGACTGAGTTCAAGTCTCTAGAACCCATGTAAAAATCCAGGAGGCACCCATTGTATTTGATCTCCACATGCTCATACAATTTTGTCACTGTCTCTATGTCTCTGTGTCTCTCTCTGTTTGCCTCTCTCTGTATCTGTCTATCTCTCTCCCTGTCTTTCTGTCTCTGATTCTGTCTCTGTGTCTTTGTGTCTCTCTCTGTCTGGCTCTCTCTGTATCTATCTCTTTTCCTGTCTTTCTCTCTGTCTCTCTCTGTGTCTCTGTCTCTCTCTCCCTCTCTGTTTTTCTCCCCCAACAGCAATCATTTTTCAGGATTAGATTAATTTCATGATTCTCAATATATTGGGAGGAGAGAATGGGCAGAGATAGAGTGAAGGAAAGGGAAGGGTATAAAGGGCATGTGCAGTTACTAATCCTACTTCTCTAGTCCTCTCTCCTTTAGTTCTGTTCCTCTGAATTACTTTTAAGGACTCTAATCTGGTACATGTTAGAGACCCATCATTAGTCATTTCAGATGGTGTCTAGCCTACATCATTTCCCTCTTCTCAGTCCAGATGGTTGCTATGATGTCTCCTAACACTGACAATGTCCAGACCTAACTTCTGTATCACCAAGTGAGTCTCCACAGCTTCTGGGGCTCCACAAAGGCAACATCTGTACATTTGGGACTGGACAGATGCTACTACTGAAACGGGCTCAGTCTCTCTCTGGCCTGGGGCCCTACTGTTCCAGTCATCTCCTCAGAGAGCCGTTCCAAGTGCTTTATGTAGGGAAGGGTATTCTTTTGTTTCCTACATCCAATTTAAGCATTTTCGTTCTACGTTGCACAATTCCAGACATAGGATATATATAAAATGAGTGCATGAATGAAGATTACCAACATTTTATTAAGTATATTATTAGACTTGTTCCCCAAGGATTATGAATCATTATCTGGAGTTGAATCCAGTAAACTGGTTGTTAAAAAGAGCTCTCCTACATTTCTGCAGGTGATCTGTCTGGGGACCATGGGTTAAGAAACACTGCTTTAGCTGCAATAAATAAGGGACTTAGCCAAATTCTACACATGAACTGGAATCTTCTCCTGGGAAGAAAAATAATAATAATTCAAAGGAACTCTAGAAGGAGAATTATATGTGTATTTACTTAACAGTTTATTTACATGTATCTATAGCTAATTATATCATTTCCCATGCAGATGCTAGTTTGGAATCACCATGCCGTTTTCAGGAGGAATTAACAGCCTAGTGATCAAAGGTTGTATGCAGATTTTGGTCCTCTTTTTTTATCCAGTCATTTTTAAAACATTTAGTTTCATTATTGTAATTATGTAAACGTGTGTGTTTGTGTGGGCATGTATAGGCTACAGATGAGCAAGAGGCCTCAGGTCTCTCTGGAGCTGGGGTTACAGGTGGTTATAAGCTGAATGCTATGGGTATTGGGAATTGAACTCGGGTACTCTGCATGATCATCAAGCACTCCTAAACTCTACGCCATCTTTCCAGCACCAATCCAGTTTATTTTGGGTATCTCCCCCTCCATGTAGTTTTGAGGCTTCAGGGGCTCATCACACATTTCCTTACGAAAATTTCATTAGTTCAATGTTTCTTTTGTGAATGTTTCTCTGTTTCAATCTCAAGACATGTCTGTCTATCAAATTTTACATGTAAACTTCTTAAATTGCTGTACTGAATGCCATAAAATGCTGTGCAGTTGAGGTTTGAATATATGTACTTATATATGTATATATATATAAAACTAATGTCATATATGTTGTATATAACTAATTATGTTATATATATGTTATGTATATGTGATATATATCACATTTCACACACACACACACACACACACACACACATACACAGACACACACAGACATATAAAACTAATGTCACTTTAGTTTTTCCTATCTGGGTTTCTCAGTGGGACACACTGACCTGAGCTTTCTGCCCTAAGTTTCTGGAGGGAACACATATTTTCAATTATCCCTGTCTTCCTGGTCCTTTGTGGTTATGTTTCTCAACCTTTAATATGCATGTAAATGGCCCAGTTATAAAGATACATGGTGGGGCCTGAGAGTTAGCATTTATGAAGGTTTCCAGCGAATACTGGTCCACACCACTTTCTGAGTAGCCAGGCTCTAAGGAACCTAACAACTGGTATCATAGCCACAAAAATAAATAAAAAGCCATTGAAGGTACAGACCACAATTTTTTTTCTAGAAATGGACTTTTTCAATTCATAAAACTAGCCAGCAATTGCCTAAAGCAAAGCTTCTTGTCTTTTATATGTCTTAGATACATAACATGACTCAGTAACATGTACCCATACTGACACGATTTGCTTCTGACTTCTATGGTCTTTTCAGTTGAACTTTCTATCTCTCAAAGCTTTTCTTCCAACCTTAGTCTCAATTCCTTCCCCTGCTTGATTTATAATTCTATTTCCCTTCTGTTTAATTATTGTAAGGCAGAATTGCCTTCTCTTTCTCTGGTTTTAATTTCCTTGTAATTTATTTTTATTTGTCTCCTCTTTCTTCTCCTGCCTTTTATACAATAAACAATGTTTCTTGTGCTTAATACAGGTGCAGATGCATTGAGGCCAGGGAAAAGTGAGAAAGCAAGAGGGTGTTACCATTCCACTTAAAGGTACTTGACCCTTTGATGAGTCAAGAGGCAAGGCTACATACAGTTCAACCTCTGTTTCAATGTCAAACAGTAGTTTTGCACTCAACCTCTTACCCTTTGGATACATCATTGCTTTTCTAGTTAGGCAGCAGTGCATAAGGCTGTCTATGCTCTGACAACTCCAACGTTGTATTTCGGGTTTTTTCCTCCAATAGTGTCACAGGATGTGCCTGGTTTACAACAGTGTGTGTGTGTGTGTGTGTGTGTGTGTGTGTGTGTGTGTGTGTGTGTGTGTCTATGGTGGGTAGGTGTAGGTGTAATAGGACCAGCATTTCTAGAGGTTTTAAAGGAATATATGAGTTTTCAGTGCACTGGCGGGGAGATAGGGATGAAGATATTTGACAGACACTGTACATACTAGGAACTTTCCAGAAATATTTGCAAAGCACTCATTGAAGATAAAAAAAAATAAGAACTCTTTATCAGTCTGGTTAGTAGCAAAATGTTGAGATTTATGAGATATTAAATAGATATGATCTCATTTTGCAACAAAAATCTATTAATTCTAGACTTTGCAAGTAATCTATGTATCCCCCATGATTTATGACTCCTGGAAGATCACAGATGCCATTCAAAAATTTCTTGAATGCATTTAAACAAATCATTTTTTGTTGTTGTTGTATTCCAGTTTTTCTAGTTCACCTTTAAATAAGACTCCTGACAGTCAAGATTGATTGTTAAAAATCATGATGTCTAATACCTAGCCTTGATTTAATTTACATGAAAGTTATTGTATTTATTCTAAAAATGTTTCTAAACCTTAGTAAAAAATGGTTGATATCCTTCTTTTCAAATTGTATTCTGGGAAGTCCTTAGAGTTCAGATGACACTGAATGAAATAAACAGAGCTATGCCCTCTCTAGCCTATTTCTGTCTTCTTGGCTCTAATGTCTCCTATTTTTCATATTAGATTCCACACATAATTGATGTGTAAAGGGGAACATGCATTTGAAAGAAAAGAGAGAGGGGGGAAGATCAGAGAAAGATATAAGGAGCAAAGAGACAAAGAGAAATAGTTTTAAAACTATTTAGAACTAAAAACTCCAGCCACCCTCCCATGAGACTGGGGGTTGTGCATGGGTTGTATTTGTTTCCTGGAGCTGTTCTACAAAACATGTCCTTTACTTTTGTTTACTACTAGTGTGACGTGACCAGATCTTCCACTGGCAGTGCTTCTGTGTCTGCAGAACCCCAACAGCTTTCACAAGACGTGGGCTCTCTGCAGCATGCATGTGAAAAAGGTGGGTGCCTTCAGATCTCATCACGTCCACTGAATTAATTTGGTACCTTCTGCAGAGCAGTGTCTCTGTGAAATATTAACCAGACCCTGCTTCAGGGGCAGAGGCTCCTTTCCTGCTCTGTCATCAGCACCTTTGAGCACAGGCTTTTCAAGGGCTCCACTGTTTCCCTGTTTGTTTCTTCCCTGCTATTGCGAGACTATTCTCCCCATGTGTGTTTTTATCAAGTGACTGTAGTAAAATGATTAATGAGTTGTCAGAGATCATAGTCATCAAGGATTTTGTTTTTTCCACTGCACCTCACCCCACCCTGCTCCTTGACTCTACATCATCAAACTGGTTAGGAAAACTTCATCAGTATTATTAGATTTTCTTATCTATTAATGTATTCAGATACATACTACTTATTTACTTTCAATATTTCAGAGTATTATGTATTCTGATAAACAGTGAATAGAATTGAATCACTGTCATAATTTACTATTTTCTTGGTCTTCACTGTTAGAATTTTACAAGTTCTTCTCTTTTCAGAGCTCCAATTCAGTTCACTAACTACAGTCATGGTTTTCAAATTGTTTATTTTCTTGTCTTGTTATTGTATTTTCAGAAAACACAACACAAAAATCTGCTAAAATAATAAAATGATAGGCTATTTTAGAGAAAAGAGTCCTTTCCCAAACCTCACATCTAATTCAGCCTGATTTTCCACTGGAGACCAGTTGGAGGTGTTCTGTAATTCATTTTTCACACTATGCAGTCGTAGATAATATTAGAGCTCACAGACTGAGTGCTCAGTCTCATGACACCTCCTCACCACCACCCTATTTCAGATGCCAATTCCATGTTCCAGATTGCTGACTACATATTTTCAGTTATAACTGTGAGATTTCTGGAACCCTAAAGGGGACAAAATTTATTTGAATTTATTTGATTTTACCCATCAATTATAAAGAATTTAGCAAGAGACACATACAAACATTCACATGTTAGGGGTGCACACAGCAAGCTATGAAACTATATCGTCCCCATCAGCTCAGGAGCCTCCAGTCTCTGCTCTGTTTCAGCTATATGGAAATTACTGGTGAAATTTTCTGACAATATTTCTTGAAAAAATTTTGTATATTAACCATTTTTTTCTGAATTCATTGAACATTTTATAAAACTATTGAATTTCTGTCATTTGAGTTACATATTTCGTGTGTGTGTGTGTGTGTGTGTGTGTGTGTGTGTGTGTGTGTGTGTTTGCCCATGTGCACATATGTGGAAGCCAGAGGTTGATTTCTTCATATATTGCTCCACACATTTTTATAGTTATATATATATATATATATATATATATATATATATATATATATATATATATATATATATATATATATTTTTGAGACAAGGTTTGTCTGTGTAATCCTGGCCCTCCTGGAACTTGCTTTATAGTCTAGACTGGCCTCAAACTCAGAGATCCGCTTGCCTCTGCCTCCCAAATGCTGGGATTAAAGGCCTGTCCCACCACTGTCTGGCCCCACCTCATTTTTAAAAACAAGTTCTGACTAAGAAATTGGAGCATTCTCTGTCAATTAGACTAGCTGACATTCCTTCCTTCTTGCCTTGTTGGTGGAGGAACTCATGACCTTGTGTTCCCCATGGTATCTGTTATATCATGGATTCTGTGAAGATATAGAACAGTATTGAGAAATACATAGTTTGGGGGAGTTTCTAGTCACCTAGATTCAAATCCTGATCACTTTCTGAGAGAAGAAAAATATTATCTAGTTATTTGGCTAGACCTCTCCATAGAGGTACAATATCAGATATACATTCAACTGTTTGTTTGTTTTTCTTCAGATTGCCAAACTATACTGGGTTCTATTTGCTCATAGCAAGTCTGATCTACCATCAGGATTCTGGCTTGGTTGTTGATTCTCAGAAGCTGTAAGTCATCTACACCCTAGCTCCCATGAGTGCTCCACAGTGGCTATGCTGGTCAGCCTTCATTGTTACCTTGACACAACAGATTCAGTTGGGAAGAGAATCTTAATCAGGAACTGTCTAGATAAATTAGCCTGTGGATACACCTATGGGGGAATGTTTTGATTGTTAACTGATATAGGAAGAT